>NC_083401.1:39151801-39460551 GCF_020745735.1 Hemiscyllium ocellatum
ACCCTCTGATTCAGCACCGCCCTCTTGACTTGCAATCTTCTTCCTGACCTCTCCGCCCCCATCCCCTCTCTGGACTATCACCCTCACCCTCACCCCCTTCCACCTGTCGTATTCCCAGGGACCCCCCCCCCATTCCCTCCTCCCAACCTTTTTTCTTAGCCCGCTTGGCACACAAGCCTCATTCCTGAAGGGCTTATGCCCGAAACATCGATTCTCCTGCTCCTCGGATGCTGCCTGGCATGCTGTGTTTTTCCAGCACCACATTTTTCAACTCTGGTACTCCAGCATCTGCAGAACTTACTTTCTCCTAACAGTCCATTGACCTCTACAATACACAAGTTGGGTGGATGTCAAAATCGATTCACGGTCCATCATCATTAATAAGAAAAACAGAAATTGCTCGATAAGCTCAGCAGGTCTGGCATAATCTGTATAGAGAAATCAGTTTACATTTTGGGTGAGTGATGCTTCCTCGGAACGCTACTGAGATTCTAGGGATACAGCTACGTCGGACCTGGTTTGTGTGCTGAGAAAGGCCTTTGTGGAAATGGTAATCATAATATGATAAAATTTTACGTGAAGTTTGAACACAACATACCCTTATATACTTGAATAATAGTCAAATTATTTTGACTACTTTTTAAATTTATGGGATCAACTATTACATGGATACTACTTTTGAGGGGGTGAAAGTTATGCCTGTCAAAGTTCACATCATATCATTAGCAAAAACCCAACAGACCTCTAAATAAATAAAGAACAAAAATGCAATAAATTACAGGAATTCTGTAAACCTGGAGTGGAGTGCGAAGGCAGGCAGACAGAAACGTTGAAGTGGAGCACAACAGCCAGCACACTAATTCATAAGTGTTGGTCTGTTATCTGTGAAGACCAAAAGGTCGACTTTTGCACAAGATATGGAAAATCCCAGATTTTTTTGGCCAAAAATAGGAGATTGACTATTACATGAGTACATATGGTACTTCTTTCTCACAGTAAAAGGTCTTAAAAACAGAGCAAATGAAATGGAGGGTATGAAGGTCAAGCCAGGCACATCTTTTGTAAAATAAAAAGATTTCATGGGAGACAGACACTGGCTGGTACTCAAGGAAATATGACAAGATCCACAAAGGATCATCCACCCTGAACATGAAGATGGATCAATTGTACTAAATAATGAAGTTAAACAATGAATTAGATCAAAAGGAAATGGTGTTTATGAAACTGGAAACAGTGATGAGCTAGAGGAATTGAAAGCAATTTAGGACTAGTAAAAATGAGCCATGAAACTAATAAGGAAAGAGAAAAAAGAATGTGAATACAAGCTAGTGAGGAACATAAAGGAACACCAAAAGATTCTAGCAATGAAAAAGGAAACAGATTTGCAAAGATAAATATGAACCCATTAAACGGGAGGACAGGAGAGTTTATAGTACAGGGTAGGGAATTGACAGATAAACCAGACAGTTACTTTGCATCTGTTTTTAACCAAAGAAATGAAAAAAAAACTCTCAAAAATACTAGGTAACTGAGTGATTGAGTATCTGAAGAACTTAAAGAGAAAAGTATTTGTAAAGAGGCAATCCTTGAAAAATGAGCTGGATTGAAGTTTGTTGAATTTCCAGGACCAGATGAAATTTCATCCCAGATTATTTAAGGAAAGTAGCAATCAGGATAACCATCAATGCACATATTATCTTTCATATTTCTACCAGATTCTGGAAAGGTTTCTGCTGACTGAAAGGTAACACTTGTAACCCTACTATTTCATAAAGGAGGAAGAGAGTGTGTGGAGAACTGCAGACCAGTTAACTCCAAGTCCACAGTTGAGAAAATGTTCAAATCCCTTATAAAAGTATGTGATCCTCATCAGCCTTGATAGGGTAAATGCTGACAGGAGGTTTTCCCGCATAGGTGGATCTCAGAGCAGAGGCCATAGTCTCAGAATAAAAGGGTACCAATTTAAAACTGAGATGCGGTGGAATTTCTTCTGAGGATTGAATTGTTGGAAGTCCTTGCCAGAGAGAGCTGTGGAGATAGAGTCCTTGTGGATATTTAAGATGGATAAATTCATGATCAATAGGGGAAAATCAAGGCTTACAGGGAACTGACAAGGAAATGGATGGGTGGAATGTTAGATTAGCCATGATTCTATTAAACGGTGGAGCAAGTCCAAGGGGCTGGATGGCCTACTGCAGTTCCTATTCCGCATGGCTTCATGATCAATGAACATGTGGGGGAGAAAAAGGCAACATTTTGCAGATTTAACATGAATTAATGAAAGGAAAATCATGATTGACAAATGCTTAATGTTACTTGTAACATGAACAACAGATATTGTGTATTTGAATTTTCAGAACGTGAAAGAGAGGAGCAAGGGAGCTATATATAGTTGCACTGGGCCTACATTCATTAGTGTTAAGAGAGAAAAATGGCGGTTACTTTGAAAAATTAGACTGAGAAGACTTGATAGGGTAGATCCAACAGTGTGTCTCCAATCACCAAAGAATTTAAACGTGGGGAAACTAAAACAAGAAACCATTTTAAAAGAGGTGCCTCATTTAAAAATGAGAGGAGGATTACATTTATTTTTCTCAGAGGGAAGTTAACCTTTGAATTTTCTTCTATAGCAGGCAGTGGAAACTGGGTTGTGGAATATATTCAAGGCTGAGACAGATAAGATTTTTGGCCAAAGGAGTCAGGGTTCCATGTCTCTTTTATAGATCATGGAATCACTGGTGTGGAAACAGGCCCTTCAACCTAACAAATTCATACTGACCCTCTGAAGACTTACCCACCCAGATCAATTCCCCTACCCTATACTTACCCGACTAACCTACGCATCCCTGAACACTACGGACAATTTACCATGGCCAATTCACCTAACCTGCACATCTTTAGATTTTGGGAGGAAACCCACACAGACACTGGGAGAATGTGCAAGCTCCACAGTTGCCAGAGGCTGAAATCAAACCGAGGTCTCTGGCGCTATGAGGCAGGAATGCTAATTGCTGAGCCACTGTGCTGCTCTTTGTGGGTAGGTTTTAGGTTGGGGGAGTGGAAGAGAAAGCATGGAGAAGGTGGTTATTATAATCAGAAAGATGGACTTAAGGCAACAATTACATCAATCATGACCTTTCTTCGCAGTGGAGGAACAGAGGGATCTGGGTGTGCAAGTACATAGATCACTCAAACTTGCCACCCAAGTGGACAGGGTTGTTAAGAAAGCATCCGGTGTTCTGGCTTTCTTTAATAGGGGGACCGAGTTTTAAGAGCCACGAAGTTTTGCTACAGCTCTACAAGTCCCTGGTGAGGCCACACTTGAATATTGTGTCTAGTTCTGGTCACCCTACTGTAGGAAAGATAGAGGCTTTGGAGAGGGTGCGAAGGTGGTTTACCAAGATGCTGCCTGGACTGGAGGGCTGGGCTTATGAAGAAAGGTTGAATAAGCTCGGACTTTTTTCTCTGGAAAGGAGGAGGAAGAGAGGAGACCTGATAGAGGTATACAAGATAATGAGTGGAATAGATAGAGTCAATAGCCAGAGACATTTCCCCAGGGCAGGATTGAATGGTACAAGGGGTCATAGTTTTAAGATATTAGGAGAAAGGTATGGAAGAGGTGTCAGAGGTAGGTTCTTTCCGCAGAGAGTTGTGAATGCATGAAATGCGTTGCCATCTGTGTAGATGAAAGCAGAATCATTGGGGACTTTAAGCTACTGCTGGACATGCACATGGAGAGCAGAGAGTTGAGGAGTGCATAGGTTAAGTTATTATATTTTACGTTAGGATTAATCTCAGCACAACATGATGGGCCAAAAGGGCCTGTTCTGTGCTGTACTTTTCTATGTTCTATGAATGGTGGAGCAGGATCAAGCAACTGAATGGTGTGTTTCTGCTCCTATTTCTTACATTATTCTCATTGAGCAAGTTTAGTGATGTAAATGTGGGGAGGACATTTCCTCTTGCTGGAGTGCCTAAAGCTTTTAATTAAATGTTATGAGGATGATGCAGGAAGATTGAGCTGAGGTGGAACTACAGTCATAATTCAACTGAATGGAGCAGCAATTTTTTTTAAACCTTATTTTCCTTCTAAACATTGTCATAACCTTGGTTTTTCAAAACAGCTCTAGGAAATCGCTAACCCAAAAATACTGTGGAAGTTCAATCTTTGGATTTCAAAAAAAAAAGCTTGGAAATCTCAAATTCCATCATACACATTCATGAGGATGCTGATTGTTGTTCAGTGTACCAAAGAATAAAGAAAATATATCCAATGAGAAATGTACAAATGAAATACAAATTATGACAGGCTTGGTCAGATAGTACACCATTAACTCAATAGAGGAGTCAGAAACAGCACCATAGTACAGAGGAGAAAAAGAGGCCATCAGTTTATCCTGTGTTGGCTGATTAAACTAGCTACTCACTAATCCCATTTTTGAGCATCTGGGCAATAGCCTTATTGTATTTCAGGTGCAGTGCCAGGTTCCACTTACTTAAACTGTTTAAGGATTTCTACTTTAACCAAACTAGGTAGTGAATTCCACACACACACACCCATCCCCTCTCAGTGAAAGCTTTTCCTCATGTCCTCTAATCTTCTATTAAGCACCTTAAATCGGTGCCTGTGGTTGGTGACTGCTCCCCTATTTAGGGAAAAGAAGGCATTCCCCCAACCACTTTATTCAAGCCCCTCATTACTATGTACACCTCAAGTTACTCTTCTGTATAAAAGTGAGCAACCCTAGGTGACCTCAACTTCCCAAAGCTACAATTTTCAAGTCCAGGCAACATTCATACAACTCTCTTCTGTACTCCAAGCACAATTATGACTGTATTGTAACAGGATAACCAGAAAGTGTACACAAACTCCAGCTATGGCCTAACTCGTATAGTTTATAATTCCAGCATTACATTCCTGCTTTTATATTCAATATCTCATCCAGTGAGGTGTGTATACTATAAGTTGACCACTTGGTCACTATTAAATACAGAAGAAGATTTAATTTGAAGGTGATTCTACCAAGCAGTGAGTTGGTGTCATTTTGGTCAGTTCAGTATTTAAGGCAATTATGAATATATTTTGAAGAAATGTAATAAGTTGATTATGATTGCAACAGCTTCTCTCATTCTATGTGGCTAAAAACATTAATGAAGACAAATATAGATTCCTTGCGATCAGAAATACACTAAGTTATAAATCAGGAACAAAGATGTCAGACCAATTTAATACATATTTAGTTGTCTTCACAAAGGAGGGCAAAACTTTCTGGATAACTGTTTAGAAGAGCAGGAACTAAAGGAAATTAGTAGCATGGGATAATGCTAGAGTCAATTATAAAATATTTAAAAGCAGGGGACTTGGAATACAGTGACAGGATTGGTCAGAGTCAGTACAGATTTAAGAAAGAGAAATCATGCTCGACAGACTTACTGCAATTTTGCAAAAATGCAACAGTAGATTTATAAGTGTAGTCAGTGAATGTGGTTTACTTGGACTTTCAGAAGGCAGTTGATAAGATCCCACAAAAGAGATCACCTTACTGGAAGATTCAAGCATATGGTATTGAGGCAGTGTACTGACACAAGCTAGTACAGAACTAGTTAGCAGATGTAGATGTGGGGCATCTTAACCACATCTTATGGCTTGGTGATCATTGAACATTTGGGAAAAAAAGGCAACATTTTGTACATTTAACATGAATTAATGAAAGGAAAATGTTTGACGATATTACTTGTAACATGAACCAGCAGATATTGTGTATTTGAGTTTTCCTAAATGATAAGCTATGACACTTGAATTATTGCACAGGTCTGCACTTCAACCCAGCAATTAACGATGTATATTAATGATTTAGAGGAGAGAATTGAATAGAATATATGCAAGTTTACAGACACAAAGTTGGGTGGGAGGGGAATCTTGTAGGATGCAAAATGCTTCAGTAAGATTTTGACAAAGTGAATGAGTGGGCAAAATGCATGACAGATGCAGTATAATGCAGATACATGAGGTTATCTACTTTGGTAGAAACAAAAAACATGTTGGCATATTATCTGAATGGTGATAGATTGGGAAAGGGGAGGCGCAATAGGACTTGGGTGCCCTCCTATACCAGTCACAAAGTAAGCATGCAGGTGCAGCAGTAAAGGCAGCAAATGGTATGTTGTCCTTAATAGTGACAAGATTTGAATATTGCAGCAAGGATGTCTTGTTGCAATTGTATAGGGCCTTTATGAGATCACACCTGGAGTAGCATTTGGTTTTAGTCTCGTTATCAGAGGGAGACTGGCTATGGAGGGAATACAACAAAAAGTTTAGCAGACTAATTCCTGGGATAGTAGGACTGTTGAATGAAGAGACAGGTTAGTTAGGACCATATTCACTGGAATTTAGAAGGCGTATGATCATGTATAAACCTGTGAAATTCAGAGTCCAAAATTAATGTATCATCTAGACTCTGCAATGTCAAGCTTTGAAGAGCTAGGTAGATAGGTTGCTTGAAAATTAGTGTACTTGTTTTAATGCCTAGAGTTCACCTCTATGTTCCCATTAGTTTGATGCCTTTCTAAATGAAGCTTTTTCACCATGGCAAGCCAGGTCTCCAAGAAATGTTTGATCTCATGAAGAATGCTTGGAGGGCCTCACGATAATTTGTTATCCATCTAAGAGTCTAAATCTGAGATTGAGTATGAAGGAGAGCAGTTAGAGAGTTTGGTTTTCATTATATGCGTGCCACGGCGTGTTCAGGTGAATAAAAACAAAATGCTGGGGAAACTTAGATCTAGCATTATCTATGGACAGACGAGTTAATGTTTTGAGTGAAATATGATGATTAGAGGAATTCTTTCTCCACTAGGTGTGCTAAGTTTCTCCAGCACTTCTTTTAGTTGCAGATTTCCCAGTATCTGCAGTATTTTGCTTTTATTTGTCCATATAAATTAGTCAAAACATTAGAGTCTTGTTGCAACTTGAAGATGTTGTTGTTAATCACATTTCATGCCATTGGATTGAAGGATCTTCCAAAGACACTGTTAGTGGTATTTCTCTCCAAAGCTTCAAGGTACATGGTACAGGTGCGTAATTCCCAAAGCATACGATTTCAGATGTTACTGCTTCCCAGTAAAGTTTAAGAACTTTAAGAAATGCAAGATATGGAAAATTATGCATATTGTCCAGAATCTTGTCAATGATCTTAATTTTGCCGTGGGAACAAGTTGGAAGACCTTATTAAATGAGGAGGAAGTACTTCAGACATAGGATGGTGAATTTGTGGAACTTATTGCCGCAGATGGTTGTGGAGACCAAATCATTGAGGATATTTAAGATAGATAGGTTCTTGATTAATAAGGGGATCAATGGTTATGGGGAGAAGGCAAGAGAATGGGTCAGAGAAACCTATCAGCCATGATCAAATGGAGCAGCACACTTGATATGGTAAAGGGCCTAATTCTGCTCCTCAGTCTTATGGTCAAGTAGATAACCTCCAATGAATGTACAAAATAGTTTTATTTATAAACATGCTTTATGCAGATGGAGACACCGAACCAGAAATCAGGCTCAGAAAGTTAAAAAGATCGGCTTGGAGAATAAATTTGAATCCTGAAAGAAACAAAACATTTTCCTATGGTTCTCCTTATGCCTGAGTATCAAGTAGGAGTACCCCCTTAAGTGCACTCTGTCCATGACGGCCTGAGTCTACCTCTTTCCGGTTCACATCCTTTATTAATTCACTCCTTCAGCCAAGATCAGTTTCTCGGTTAGGTTTCACACCCAATGAAAAGGTGGAAAAACAGCAAATGCCAGAACCAAGAAACAGCTACTAGTGTCAACAGTATACCTGCATGCTACACAAAATGCCCATTTTTTTTGTCAGTCTCTGACAAAAGTAAATGTAGATAAAAGGGCCAGAATTATAGATGTTCACCCTTTTTCCTGCACTTTGCATCCAAGTGTAATCTAGGCAGAAAGAAATGAAAAAAAACAAGTTATTTCCTTGCCAGATTGTCAAGGATAATGTGAAAAATTACACATTCACCATGCCTACTACCACTCCTCACCTCCCCCTTTTCATTTTACAGACTTCTGTAGAGATAAATACCTTCCAATTGAATTTTGCAGAAGAATTTCACATTGGTGTGGGTGGTTGGATACACAGAGCCCATTTATGGTGGCAGTATTCTTTTCTAGCTACATGACCTGGTGACTCACTTCTGTTTCTTGCTATCTTTCACAGCTGAAGGATTTAAACATGCCTCACAATTCACCAATTCCAAATGGCACAAATTTGGAAAATAATCTTCTTATAATGGAAAGATAAGTTGACTTTAATGATGATTGGTGGGAAGAATGCACTTGAAATGGAGCTCCATAACTCCACCAGTTGTACAAAATGTGTTAATTCAATCAGCAAAAACAAACATTGGTTCTTTGCATTATTGTTCACTGGAACAAAATATTTTCACCAAGCTTTTCAACGAACTCAAAATAACATGTTTATTCTGGCAAACGTATTTTTTAAATAAGTGGCAAACTGGTTATCAACTAAGCTACATAAAAATTAAACAATATTCCCTTAATCTCAAGCATACATTTGTGCACAAAGGACCAAAAGACATGGGTGACACTGCAGAGATGTTATGGTTGGGGGAATTTAGGCACACAGTAATAACAAAACAATATCCATCTAGGCTAAGGGACAAAGTCAAATGACAAAACAAAAAAGCTGACTTCAGTTCCTTTGAGTTTCTGTCAATGAGATCAGATTTCTGACAGTTGCAGAATAATGGGAAAATCTTCAGACCAGACTTCAGATTCAACCGAGAAAGTGTCCTGATTTTTGAAACCTTAACAGGTTGCTTCTATATCTCCCTTTTGGTGAAACAGTTTGGAGAGTTTCAGCTGCAAAGTCGGACACATGGCGAGAAACAGCACTGCTTGTCTTTGCAAACTTCAAGTGTCCACAACTCTCGGCATATAGTGAATAAGAAACAGTAATTACCTCAGTTCAAAAATTGTTGCTACTCAATAACAGCACAGATTTATTCAGATTTTATGGGTCTGCTTTTTCAATCATTAAAAGATATAGAACTCTAGTCTTATCTCATGAAAACACCTAGCTTTCCAAAGTGACTTTTATATTAATAAAAGCAAATAAAGCATAGTTTTCTTCATTTTGACTTAACAGTTTTAAGCAATCGCATAATAACTTTTACAAGTCAGTAATGTCCAAAACTGCTTAAATTCCAATTCTCATAATCCACAGATTTTTAAGTCTAGCATTACTGATTATATGTAGGTCTCTTTTCTTCACATAGCCTCTAAGCTTTGTTCAGAGAAAACAAACGGTGTCATGTTGATAACCACCTTTGACTGATCCTGCATTACAGCACAACAATCTCCCAGACAGAGTGGTTAGCATCTGGATGGTTAGCTAGTTTTTGTCCTCTGTAAATGTGAGCTACACAAGACTGAAGGAACAGTGAACCACTGGACCCGACATCAAAACCAAAAGGTAGGCATTCAATCCTCTGAATGCAAGAATGCAGTTCAACATTTAAATTCCATTAGTATAACTATTCACTGTCCTAATCCCTCAGATTACTAAATATATTGAAGATTAAAATCAGGCAACAATTGCATAACATTTCCATAAGCTATATTAACCAAAGGGAGAAAAACATCTTTTTAAAATGCTGTTTCTTTTTAGTACCACATTGCCTCTCAACATACGTCCACTTCGACTGCGAAGATATTTCCCATCGTTTAGCATTGGTATTATGCAATTGTGGAAAGAGATTTCCAAATACCTCAAAAACAGAAACAATATTATCAAAAAAAGTCTAATTACTTCTGGAGAATAAGTGTTGTGACATTTCGTACTGTATTCAGACAGAATTCAGGTTTCATTCCACTTATTAAATTATAGCTTGCAATACAGCCCCACATTTGAAATAAAAACAAAAGGACATCAGAATTAAAACTTTTATTAGTGTATTCACTTAGTCTGCATATGCAACAAACCTGAAATTTTTTCCCCGCTCAAGTTCATCAGTTCTACCAATACAGAATTCTACTGGTAAAACAAGCTCACAAGTAGAATGGTAAAGGCTCTGCTAGTTTCCTTTCAAAGGTCTGGCCCATCTTCTATTATTTGGTACTACGTTCATTCATTCCCAAGACTCTATGGCAAGCAGAACTGTCGCTGATGGCCTACAAACAGCCATAGCTGTTGGAAGCATTAACCACTTGCCATGTCGGTTCTCAAAAAATAAGCTATCACCAGTTGCACTTACAAAGTACAGCACTAGTGTAATGTAGAGGATAAAACAACATAAAAAGAAATTTAAAAAGCAATTCTGTAGCTGCCACAAAACTGATATATGACAGACAGCTAGATCACAGAATTATTAGCAAGTTGTACGTGTTCTATTTTACAAGTTACATAGCCCCTCAAAAAGATCCCACCTGTAGCCACCCTGCCAAACAATCAGAACACATTAAAATATGTATTCCTTATGATTTTTGGGTGCATGAACTTTGAGTGTGTGAGGATCATGAAGAACATGTACAGCTATTATCCAATCATTATACTAAAATTGAAGGTGGATTGTGCCTTTTTGTGGCTATTTCTCAAATATAATTCAAAAGTGAGTCAAATCACTGCTTCAGAGAAGCAATGTTTAAATAAAAAATTGCAATTCTAAAATGATTAAGATGCGTAATTTATAATTTTACACTCCATCTCAGAGCTTTTTACAGCTTGGGGAGGAAGAAGTTGGAAGTAAAGGAGGTTTATGGTTAACTTCTACCTTCCTAAAAAGGGAGTATTTAGCCTAAGTGGATATTCTGCAAGTATGAGAAGTCCAATGTAAGACTGAACGACAATTTCAATCAGTAATAGATATTTACAAGATGTAACCAACATCCATTATACTTAAACATGACACTGCACCGGCAAAATGACTAAATGCAAAATTGAATAAAAACACTGAAGCTGCAATTTCCTCAATTGTACTCTTTCAGACTATACCTAAAATTGGCTTAGTAATATGGTTCATATAAGCTTGTTACCCTCACCCTCCACCCCACTTTACAGAAATGATCCAAAAAAAAAAAACCAAAAATCAGGCTTCAAATAAAATGAAAATGGCACAGACCTCATGGTTTTGCATTGATTATTTCTGACCCAGAGGTAACAACTCAATGAAGAGCAGTGATTGGCATCAATAAATAAAAAATCCAAATATTTTCAATGCCATGAGTAACATACTAGTATTAAAAAAAGGGCCCTTTCAAATAAAGCACCAGTCACCAATACTGTTAATTTCAGAAACAAATTGCTCAACAACTTGCAGAAAAGATCCTTTTACTGGCTGTTACTATCCAGTTTCACAAATTTTCAGCGCTGGGAGAAGGAACATAACTTTTGGGCAATATTAAAACTTACAATGATCAGGCAAAGGTAAGTACAATATGGCAATTATCTCTTACATGTGAAGGGTCTTCTAGTTTACCATTAAGACGTTGTCAATTTCAAGTTTTAAAAGCCTTGATAATTCTTGTTCCAAGAATTTCCCCAAATAATGACACAAAAGAAATCATAAGCAAAAGGAGTTCAGTAAAAGTTATTGTCACAGCATGCATAAGAACAGCTACAACCTCTACATAATGCCAGGAATAGAGATAACAGCATTTATCAGTACCGTATACATTCTAAAACAAATTTAAATGAAATAGAGGCTAAAATAGCTTACAAGCTTCTCAATTTTACATCATTTCGAAACAATACGATCAGAATTAGGCTGAACAGGTACCAAAGGTAAATAAACTGCATTATGCTGTTTAATGCAAGGTCCAACTATTTAACGATTTGATAAAATGCTGTGAAATAATAAAGTATTCCCATTTTTCATGAAGTTCACTTATTTTCAGATGAGCTACATTTAGGAAAAATTTATTATAATTTGACATTTTTCCTAAACTAAAATCAACAACATGTCGAATATGACTACAATTCTGTCCATTTCCCTTTATAAGCCATCACTGGAAATGTTTGGATAGTAAAATGCCAGTTCCAGCTACATTCATTCCTGGTGAGTCCAAATTTACCTAACTTTGGCGGTCACAACTCAGCATTTCTCCAGCAATAAGGCTATCACCTCAATCTTTGGAAAAAAAACTCTTACCAAAATGCCAGTGATATTTGTTTCTAAATGAGTGTTTATGGTAATTATAATCCAATGTGGAAAATTAAATTCATGTTATGCTTCCCACTACCAGCTACTTTTCAGTTTCTCATTTTAAATTCATTAACTGTGCTTTTTATTTGCAATGTGTATCAATTATATTACTCATCAAATTTTAATTAATTGAAGGCAGGGAGGGGGCTGGTCGGGGATGAGACAAAGAAAACGATAGAGATTTCATTTAATGAAGAATCCATTCTAACTAACGTGCGTGGAATCACAATTGAATTACTGTACATGTCATTGATGGACCTCAGGCACTCGACATGTGCATTAATGCAAAATGTCTTTTTACACAGCCTTCCCTTCACCCTCAGCCATAAGCTATATTCGTGTGTTTAATACACTAATACTAATAAATTTTTGTCATAATCTGGGTGTGGGGTAATAAAACTCAACAAGGTGCTTAGGTTGATGAGATCAAGTGCCATTCTTTTTGATTTTGTTTTGTATTAACAAACAGATAGTCTCTCGGAATAACACAAATACTAAAACAGAAAAGCTGTTTAAGTCTGTTGATTTGACTCCATCTTATGTTTAGTCCCATCTTGATACCGAAATAGGGACATAGTTATTTAGGACATGCTTGAGCAACGGACAGAGGGAGACCCCATTTGGGTTAAAACTTTGTCAAGCCATTGCAACGGTCCATTCAGGTGAAGTTCAATCCAACAAGGAGTGCTCGTCACAGTCTGCCGTCTAAATAAACAAAGAAAAAGTTTAAATAATTAGTACCATGTAATGCAGATACAATAAATTAGACTAAAATACAATAGATTTTGAAATTGCGTAGATTTGAAATGGGTGAGTTGGTCAAAAATAAACTTATGCCCCAAAATGGCTATTGCATTTGCTCTTTTAATTCAAATAAAAATATTTTGAATCAATTGGCAATATAATTATCAGTCAGGTGGGTACAAGCTAGTGGCTACATGCCACTCTATGAACTTTATCCAGGTTTACACCTGAGCGAAATACTGAGGAAACTTTGTATTGTTACAGATGCCCACTTGGATAAAAGATTAAAGCTGGGATTGTATAACAGATCCCCAAGTACTATTAAAAGGAGCTCAACATTCCAATCCATTAGCCAACATTCTTTCCTTGCTTTCCTTAACCATTATCACTGTTGCAACTATTTGGTCCTATTTTATAGACTTCAAAGTTTCATTACAAACAGGTGCTTCTTTGCTTTAGTACTCTTCTATTATAAAGGAATTAGGCTATGGCTCCTGACTTAATTACTTCTTAAAAGACTGCAACAAGTATGTCTTAAAAAGTTGCTGATCTGGTGTTTGTCCCATTTAAAGAAGTTCACGAACTTTAACTATCACAAGACAATTCATTTTCAAGGAGGTGTGAACGACGAAATCCAATATTGACTCCAATGTGCCATTGCAGCTTTTGATGCCTGAGGCACAGAACGTTCCAAGTCAGAGACCTCAAACCAGCACTAAGCGCACAGTTTACAGAAGACTATGATTCCCGTCCTTCAACCGACATCCGAAACATGGATCATGCACAGCAGATACCTGAAATCCCAGTAAAGTTACTGCAGTATTGGCTTTGCAAAATCTTGCAAATCCACCGGCAGGATAGGTGCATCAATGGCCCCAGTATCAAAGCACTAGTCATGCGTGACCAGCTGCGATGGACAGGCCACATTGCTCACTTGCCCAACATTGGACCTCCTCAACAAGCTCTACTCAGAGCTCCACAAAGGCAAGCAATCGCCTGAAAGGCATAGGAAATACTACAATGACATCTGAAAGCCTGCAAAAACAAATGCAACGTCCTGACTGATTTGCAGAATAACCTGCCCTAGAACACAAACTAGAGGAGCATCCACGAAAGCGCCAAACAGAATGCAGAGGCTCAGCGCAAACAGCAGACAGAATTCAGAGCACCCCACCCCAACTGACTCATCAACACTATCTATGGTAGAGTCTGCAGCTCCAGGATTTCACAATTCAGGACCCCCATCACTATCCCAGACAGGCACTAGCAAAGATGCTGACAGTGATATCTATTTGTAACAATGATCATTAAAGCCTCCTGATTAACTTGTACTACCCTCCTGCAAATGAATTAGTATTCTGTACCTCGAACACTACTTGGAGGAAACACGGAGGGTGACAAGGGTACAGAATTTACTGATTCATGACTTCAAAATCCTTCAAGTGGCTAAACAGCACAACTATTGAGCTTGTCAAGTTCTAAAGAGCACAGCTGTTAAGAGCAGGTCTGCAGCAAGCAGTGAGGAAGCCAGAAGATGTAGATGAGATTTTAATTGGGCACTTTGCACCTCTAATTACTGGTATAGAAATTAGGGAGGAATGACAGTTGAACAAATCACAGTTTGGCATTAGATTTTTTAAAAAATAGGTTTAAAATTGGATAATTCCCTGGACCCTTATGGGAGGCAAGGGAGGGGATGACAAAGGCCAGAGTCTAACATCAACGATTGGGCAACTTGCAGAAAAATTATGGGGGACAGATTTTTATACAGTCACTCAAAGGACATGGGCCAGCATTTGTTGCTTGTTCATAGTTTACTTTGAGAAGATGCTAGTTACCTGTCTTCTTGAATTGTTGCAGTCCATATGCAATTCATGTCCATTGGACAGGCAGGATTAATCAAGGATAGGAGAATTGACGTTTCGGGCATGAGCCCTTCTTCAGGAATGAAGGGCTCATGCCCGAAACGTCGATTCCCCTGCTCCTTGGATGCTGCCTGACCTGCTGTGCTTTTCCAGCAACACATTTTCAGCTCTGATCTCCTGTATCTGCAGTCCTCACTTTCTCCTTAATCAAGGATAGTCAGCACAGCTTTGTCAGGGAAGACCAGGCCTGACAGGTTTGACTGAGTTCTTCAAGATGCCTAGATATATTGATGAGGGTGAAGTTGATTTGTCTACTTGGACTTCAGTGAAGTTTTTGACAATGTCTTACATGGGAGACTGGTCAAGGTAGTCAGAACGCATGGGGTGCAGAGTAATTCAAAAAACTGGGTTCAAAATGTGGCATGAGGCAGAGGGTGATGATTGAAGGCTGTCATCATGACAGAAAACCCAAAGATTTATTGCAAGGTTTCATGCTGGGACCTTTGTTGTTTGTACCATACATTAAATGGTCGATATGCAGATTTGGGAGGTTTGTTGAGTAGGATGACAAATGGCAAAAATTAGTGTAGTAAACTGCATGAGGGGAAGCCTTAGACTACAGGACAGTACAGATGAACTAGTTCAATAGGCAGAATTTAAATCAGGAAAAATGATGCAATGCATTTTGGGAGGATGAACAATGACTGGTAGGACCTATGAAGCACACAGGGGAGCAGAGAGATGCTGGTGTGCATGGCCACAGATCCTTAAACACAATATGTCTGGTGGCTAAGGCTGTTAAGGCGGCATTTGAGATGCTTGCTTTTATTAGGTAAGGCAATGAATACAACAGCAGGAATGTTCGGAGACAAAACATAGGAGAAGTACACCATACAGCTCATCGAGGCATTAGCACCTTTTAATGAGATTATGGCCAATCTGCGAGTTCAGGAAGAATACAGTATATTGTTAGTGTATAAAGATAGATTGCAGAAAGGTACAGCATTGAGAGTGCTTTCGTATGTTAGCTTCTGTAATCACATGCAAGTTCAGCAGGTAATATGGAAGGCAAAAAGATTGTTGGCTTTTATTTAAAAGGGAATGAAATATAAGAGTAGGGAGGGACATGTTTACTTTGGTCGCCTTATCTAAGGAATGATGTACTGGCATTACAGGCGGTCTGAACACTGTTCACTAGATTGCTACTGGGTATGGAGGGACTGTGTTATGAGGAGAGGTTGAGTACACTCGACTTGTACTCAAACACAGTTTTGAAGAATGAGAGGCAACCATATTGAAGCATGCAAGATTCCTAGGGAACTTGACAGGGTAGATGCAGGTAAGTTGTTTCGCCTTGCGGCAGAGTTTAGGACCAGGGACAATCTCAGAATTATGGGGTCACCCATTTAAGGCAGATGAGAAAGAATGTGCTCTTAATGAGTTGTGAATCTGTGGAATTCTTTACCACATATGCTTAGGTTGGGTCATTAAGCATAATCAAGGTTAAGACACATTTCTAATCATGACAGGAATCCAAGGTTATGAGACAAAGGCTAGCAAGTGGAGTTGAGGATTATCAGATCAGTGACGATCTCTCAATGGTACAGCAGTGTCAATGGGTCAAATAGGCAACCTCTATCCTTGCATATCATGAGCTTATGGTAAATATCACATGATTACTACCTGGCATAGGGTAAAAAGAGTTAAATTTGTGGTTTAAAGTTTGGTGCGTGAACCAAAATGTTCCAGTGGAAGGGGTTTAATTTTTTCACTGGCCCCTTACTGGGACCAGTTTCCTGGCTAATGGAACAACCAGGGCTGCAGGGAGAAAGGGAAGGAGACAATAATAGGTTTGATTATATTCCTATTATGAAGTATGGTTACAAAGTTATGGGAACTATATATTCAGGGGCATGCAACTTTTCAGAAGAACTGGCAGGAAGAAAACAGTAGCGCAAGCTTTGTTAGATCGCCCAAAATCATCAAAATGGAAGAGGAAGCAAACGGCCCAAGAAGCTCCAGCATCACCTTGGTTAATGAGCTGCAGCACTCCAAGACCAATATTATTTTTCCCTCGACGTACTGGAGTCTAGAATTGAGATAATACTGCAGAATGAGGTCTTACCAAGGCTCTGTACAAGTGAAGCACTATTTCTACCATTTTAAACTTCAAACTTCTAAAGATAAAATTCCATTTGTCATTTAATTAGTTTTTGCAACAGTGCACCAGTTACATGCAATTAACAATGCTCAAACACATGTCTACAATGTAGTAGTGGTTCTGTTCGCCGAGCTGGAAGTTTTTGTTGCAAACGTTTCGTCCCCTAGCTAGGAGACATCAAGAGTGCTCTGGAGCCTCCTGCAAAGCGCTTCTTTGATGTTTCTTCCGGTATTTATAGTGGTCTGTCCTTGCCGCTTCCGGGTGTCAGTTTCAGCTGTCCGCTGTAGTGGTTGGTATATTGGGTCCAGGTCGATGTGTTTGTTGATGGACTTTGTGGATGAATGCCATGCCTCTAGGAATTCCCTGGCTGTTCTGTCTGGCTTGCCCTATGATAGTAGTGTTTTCCCAGTCGAATTCATGTTGCTTGTTGTCTGAGTGTGTGGCTACTAGGGATAGCTGGTCGTGTCGTTTCGTGGCTAGTTGGTGTTCATGTATGCGGATTGTTAGCTATCTTCCTGTTTGTCCTATATAGTGTTTTGTGCAGTCCTTGCATGGTATTTTATAAACTACATTAGTTTTGCTCATGTTGGGTATTGGCTCCTTTGTTCTAGTAAGTTGTTGTCTGAGCGTGGCTGTTGGTTTGTGTGCCATTATGAGTCCTAAGGGTTGCACTAGTCTGGCTGTCAGTTCTGAAACGCTCCTGATGTACGGTAGTGTGGCTAGTCCTTTTGGTTGTGGCATGTCCTCGTTCCGTGGTCTATCTCTTAGGCATCTGTTGATAAAGTTGCGCGGGTATCCGTTTTTGGCAAATACCTTGTATAGGTGTTCCTCTTCCTCTTTTCGCAGTTCTGGTGTACTGCAGTGTGTTGTAGCTCTTTTGAATAGAGTCCTGATGCAGCTTCGTTTGTGTGTGTTGGGGTGGTTACTTTCATAGTTTAGGACTTGGTCCGTGTGTGTTGTTTTCCTGTATACCCTTGTGGTGAATTCTCCGTTCGGTGTTCTATGTACTATCACGTCTAGGAATGGGAGTTGGCTATCCTTTTCTACATCTCTCGTGAATCGGATTCCTGTGAGTGTGATGTTGATGATCCGGTGTGTTTTTTCTATTTCCGTGTTTTTGATGATTACGAACGTGTCATCGACATATCTGACCCAGAGTTTGGGTTGAATTTGTGGTAGGGCTGTTTGTTCTAACCTTTGCATAACTGCCTCTGCTATGAGTCCCGAGATAGGTGATCCCATGGGTGTTCCATTGATTTGTTCGTATATCTGATTGTTGAATGTAAAGTGTGTAGTGAGGCACAAGTCCAGTAGTTTAAGTATGCCATCTTTGTTGATAGGTTCCGCCTCCTGTTTTCTGTTCTGTATGTCCAGTAGGTTGGCTATTGTTTCTCTGGCTAGGGTTTTGTCAATCGAAGTGAACAGTGCAGTCACGTCGAATGAGATCGTGGTTTCTTCTTTGTCTATGTGTGTATTCCTGATGGCGTCCAAGAATTCCTGTGTTGATTGTATGGAGTGTTTGTATCCGCTGTCCAGGTCCGCTCACCACAAGGGTACACAGGAAAACAACACACACAGACCAAGTCCTAAACTATGAAAGTAACCACCCCAACACACACAAACGAAGCTGCATCAGGACTCTATTCAAAAGAGCTACAACACACTGCAGTACACCAGAACTGCGAAAAGAGGAAGAGGAACACCTATACAAGGTATTCGCCAAAAACGGATACCCGCGCAACTTTATCAACAGATGCCTAAGAGATAGACCACGGAACGAGGACATGCCACAACCAAAAGGACTAGCCACACTACCATACATCAGGAGCATTTCAGAACTGACAGCCAGACTACTGCGACCCTTAGGACTCATAACGGCGCACAAACCAACAGCCACGCTCAGACAACAACTTACTAGAACAAAGGAGCCAGTACCCAACATGAGCAAAACTAATGTAGTTTATAAAATACCATGCAAGGACTGCACAAAACACTATATAGGACAAACAGGAAGACAGCTAACAATCTGCATACATGAACACCAACTAGCCACGAAACGACACGACCAGCTATCCCTAGTAGCCACACACTCAGACAACAAGCAACATGAATTCGACTGGGAAAACACTACTATCATAGGGCAAGCCAGACAGAGAACAGCCAGGGAATTCCTAGAGGCATGGCATTCATCCACAAAGTCCATCAACAAACACATCGACCTGGACCCAATATACCAACCACTACAGCGGACAGCTGAAACTGACACCCGGAAGCGGCAAGGACAGACCACTATAAATACCGGAAGAAACATCAAAGAAGCGCTTTGCAGGAGGCTCCAGAGCACTCTTGATGTCTCCTAGCCAGGGGACGAAACGTTTGCAACAAAAACTTCCAGCTCGGTGAACAGAACCACTACAAGCACCCGAGCTACAAATCTTCGCACAAACTTTGAACATGTCTACAATTTTAAGTCTGAAATCAATAACCCACTACTGCAGTTTTTTGGACTGAATTATGTCTAGTCAATGTTAGAGTTTGAGCAACATTTAGATTAACAGGTCCAGGTTTCAGAATCTAGTACAAAGTTATATTCACAATGTCACCAATCCGTACAATATATCATTAGAGTATGGTGACCACAGAGCTTTTAAATTTCAAAATACAAATACTCAGGCTTCTTGTGTTTTTCTACATTTAGCACATGCAACTGTTTTTCAGTTTTACTTGCAGTAACCTTTAATCACAGATCTTCCATTTAACAGCAATACAAACCAAAGGACAATTTGATATAAAATTTAAAGGACTTCAAAATTCCAAATCCATTCAGATACCTCTTGCTTTGCTCAATTTCCTACCAGATATTGTAGGAAGTGAAAGCTCATTTTACAGCAATATTTTTCTTTGAATATTCTTGACAGCACCTCAGTTCAGTTAAATAAAAATCATGAACATTTTATTTTCTAAAAAATGTGCAGCTATTGTAACCAAGGAGAATCAGTGCATGTGGTAGATTTGCATTTTTTTTTTAAAAAAAAGGAGCTTTTCAATAATGTGCATTGCAAATGGTTATTCGTGGGACTGGAGGAGATCATAACATAGACTGAGGATTGGTTAGTGGACTAAAAATAAACATAACTACAAAAGGAAGTAGATGCTGAAAATGATTGGAAAAGGAAGCGTAGGATTGTGAAAGTGGTAAAATGTGAAGTTATCCAATTTGGAGGGAAGAATGGTTAAGCAGCCTGCTTATTGAAGACATGAGATATTAGCAAATGTTTGGTATGCAGAGGATCCTTGTATGCGAAACACAGATTTAATATAGTTAACAATAAAGCAAGTGATCATACCCTTTATTGTAAGGACATCAGAGTGCAAGGAGATCAGAATGCAAAAGAAAAGCAGTTTTGTCACAATTATAGTAAGGATCTGTTGCATGGTATACACTGTCAGATCTCCTTATCCGGGATCAACCCAGATATATTTAATATTGTTCAACAAGTATGCCTGATGATTCTCGTGATCAAAAATAATCATGCGCTCCCAACTTTGCATTGCGCTGTGGATACAGGAATATCAATGAGTGCAGTCTGAAGATACAAAGTTTTATGGGACCCAGGTAGTCATAAATGGTTTCATAATATTAGCTGGTTAAAGGGTTGTGCTATTGCGCAAGTGAGTTTTGGAAAAAATTGAATATTTAAGACTCCTGATCAATGTTACCGTTAGTAAAATATGACAATTCATTTCACTAAGTTGATGCAATAGCTCAGAATTACTGTTCAGCAGTGAATATCCCCCATCACATTGAGAAAGCAGGAAACAAAAGCTACATAAGTGCCACTAATTTCTTACCTGTATTCAGCACCCCAGCCTTTCACAAAACTCATCCTAATTGTGCACATTCTCGTTAACTGGTAAACAGCTTCAAAACCTTGGTTTACAGACTGAGCTAGAAGCGCTGCAAACTCCTGGTTGTTGAATATCTTTAGGTTACAACCTGAGAAACAGAATTATAAAATAGCAAATTACAATATACTTGGCACTCAGTAAATTTAGAGATAAATTTAAAAAGCAAGTAGCATTCACAGAGCATCTCTAATTATTACTTAATATAGTTTTGATGGTGCATACAAATCAAAGACGGGACATGGATATTTTCAAATGTCAAAAACACTTGTGTAGCTCTATTCAATATAATTCATGATCATTTGTTTATAAAGAGGATGAAAACTGCATCCCACCATAAGAGAAATTTGAATTTGATAAAAATCTGAAATATAAATCCAGCCTACTGGAAACCATATAATTACGGTCAAACGTCAAAAACCCCACATGTCTACTCTTGCCCTTTAAGGAAGAAAACTGCCAGTTTTTCCTGGTTTGGCCTACATAAGACCTCAGGCCAATAGCAGGCTGTAATGAGTGGGATGCCTTTGGTTCTTGGGTCCAACTATTTACAATCCATACTAATGGCATGAATGCTGGCATAGAAGGTATGACAGACAAATTTGCAGATGATACTATAATATGTGGGAAAGTAAGTTGCAATGAAAAAAATTTCCATCTGGATAGGTTGAGTGAATGGGCTAAAATGTGGAGTTTAATGTGGATTAGTAGGAGGTTATCCATTTTGATTGAAAGAAAAGGAAGACAATTTACTATCTAAATGGAGAGAACTAAAGAATACATTGATGCAGAGGGAGCTGGATGCCCATGGCTGACCTGGATGGCAGAGAACTACCATAACATACAGAAGGTAATATGGAAGATAAATTGCAAATTGGCATTTGTTGTCCGAGTATAAAAGTAGGGAAAGTGATGCTATAACATTCAAAGCATTAGTGAGACCACATGTGAACTATTGTTTACATTTTGGCCCTTTTGAGGAAGCAGTTTAGAAGAGATGCATTACATTGATTTCTTGGCTAGCTTATGCTTATATTCTGTAAAGGGGGTGGGGGTGGGTTGTTGGAGGGAGGAGTGGAGAATGCATTTTACACTCATCAGGACAATTGCAAGAATGCCAAATTTCCAAACTAATCACTTGCTGATTATCAAGTTAACTCCAATTGGCAAAACATTGTCATCAAGAAGGCAACAAAAAGCTACAAGACCCCCTCCCCAGTTATTGGTTTTTCTTAAAAACTGAATTTCTGTAGCTTGGCTAGGTCATCCACACAGCAAACATCTCAGCACTGCTGTTTCGTGAGTAGGTTTTGAATTGTGATTATTAAAGTAAAGTATTCAAAAGCAGAACTTGGAGGTACATAACCATTAGCAAATAATTCATTTTTAAATACATGAGCTGTACATTTCTTATACTGACCAGTTTCTTTTGACCAGACAGCAAGAGTTCATGATTTTAGGCACTTAAAGCTTTCTTACCAGGTGGAATTTTGCATACTGTTGCAGGATGCCAGCTGTATCTTTGGTTACAGTTTGGACTTTGAACAAAGATGGCACTGTCACTCAGACACTCCGCAAAAACTTCCCCACCAATGTAATATAACCGTACTCCTCTGCCTGAAAAGGGAAAAAAGGTTATCTGAGGGATGTTTCTCCATTATAAAGATGTGCATTTTCAGCAAAATATTGAGACATGAGCTAATAAGTTAGATATTTGGTTTTTCAAAATAAAGATTACATTGAGGGACTATTTAGAACAGTTAAGATAAACTAATACAGGTAGTTCTCCTATAACACCGTAGTTGCTTTCTGGAAAAACCGTGTTTAATAGAAAATCGCTTAATAGAAATAATGGGGCCTATGGGAAAAAAAGTGAGGTTAGGGGCAGAGTAGCAAAGAAAAAAGCACTCATGATTGCTCAAAAATCACCCCAAAAATCTAACAGTATAGCACAGCCTTAACGAAAGCGGAAATCATGTTTATTAATGAAATCAAAGTAAATTAACATAGTACATTTTTTAAAAAAATGTAAGAAAGCTGCTCTGTTGGCAGTTGACATTGGTGTAAGCGCAGAACTGCACGAAGACCAGCGCTGACATCGAGCATGCACAGATCAGCGCAGAGACTTTGGCACCGACATTGCGCTATTGCTAACGGAGGTGAGCGCTCTCCAAAATAAGTTTCCTAATTCTTCAACGATAATATCGCCAAATTGCAATGTCTAAACACACATTATCCCAGAATTGCCAGTAGATGGCATATGGAGTTTGAACCTATACAATTGATTAAGAAACAAAGCATGCAAAGTATAAATCAATGGATGCTACTTTACACTTGATCATGTAGAAAAGTCTGAATTATCACAATTTGGTGTTTTGAATAATTACAAAGATTCATCAGTAGGACAACTTCAAATCAAGCCATGTTTTTCTAAATAAAAACAAGTTGAGGAAGAGTCATCGGACCAGAAGTGCTAACTCTGGTTTCTCTACACAGATGCTGCCAGACCTGCTGAGCTTTTCCAGCAATTGTTTTTCTCAGCAGAGTACTCAGTCTTGGTTCACTGGTCATATTCTCAATTCGCAGAGAGCGGCGGGAGCTGGGTAGAAGTGAAGGCGGAGCACAGAGCTGGTCAGGAAGGTAAGTGATTGGAGATTATTTGAGTGGAGAAGGAACCAGAGACACTACATGGGTAGTGTCTCCCACCTTCCCTCCTCCTCTAACCTAAAAAAAGGACTTAGTCGGCTGAACAGGTAAGCTACTTAGTGTCCTTGTTTTGGAGACTAAGTGTAGAGTTATGGTAGCGCAGGCAGTGGAACATTCCTCCTTCAGGATGTTTGAGGTAGGGGTGACCACCGATGCTCCTGCCGACTTCATGTGCAGGAAGTGCAGCCAGCTCCAGCTCCTCACTGACCGCATTAGGGAACTGGAGCTGGAGTTGGATGAACTGAGAATTATTTGAGAGGCTGATAGATAGAAGCTACAGGGACATTGTTACCCAGCTATCTCTGTTTTCTGGCATAACTGTTAGAGGTGGGAAGGGGAGGAAGCAGGCAGTGCAGGGATCCCCTGTGGTTGTTCCTCTCAAAAAATAAGCATACCGCTTTGGATACTGTTTGGGGGCGGGGGGGGGGGGGGGGGGGGCGGAGAGAGAGAAGAGACAGCCTAGCAGGGTAAGCTGCACTGACCGGGTCTCTGGCACAAGGTCCGGCTCTGAGGCTCAGAAGGGAAAGGGGGTGAGGAGGAGAGCGCTAGTTATAGGAGACTCTATTAGTTAGAGGGACAGACAGGCGGTTCTGAGGACATGGGCGAGATTCTCGGTTGGTTTGTTGCCTCCCGGGTGCCAGGGTCCGAGACGTCTCGGACCGTGTCGTCAGAATCCTTAAGGGGGAGGGTGTGCAGCCAGAAGTCGTGGTGTACATCGGCACCAATGACATAGGTAGGAAGAGGGGTGGGGAGGTCATTCAGGAGCTCGGAGTTAGGATGGAAGCTAAAAGCTAGGACAGACAGAGTCGTCATCTCTGGGTTGTTGCCGGTGCCACGTGACAGTGAGGCAAGGAATAGGGAGACAGTGCAGTTTAACACGTGGCTGCAAGGATGGTGTAGGGGGGAGGGCTTCAGGTATTTGGACAATTGGACTGCATTCTGGGGAAGGTGGGACCTGTAAAGCAGGATGGGTTGCGCCTGAACCAGAAGGGCACCAATATCCTGGGAGGTAGGTTTGCTAGCACTCTTCGGGGGGATTTAAACTAATTTGGCAGGGGGATGGGATCCTGACTTGTAGTCCAGCAAGTAGGTTAGCTGTTTTTCAGGATGTCCAAGAATGTAGGGAGGTTGTGGAGAAGGTAGCACTGACAGGGAATACTTGCGGACACGGAGATGAGTTCAAGTGTGTATACTTCAACGCAACGAGTATCAGAAATAAAAGGTGGGTGAACTTAAGGCATGGGTCAGTACTTAGGACTACGATGTTGTGGCCATCACGGAAACGTGGATAGAAGAGGGACAGGAATGGTTGGAGGTTCCTGGTTACAGATGTTTCAGTAAGATTAGGGAGGGTGGTAAAAAAGGAGGGGGTGTGGCGTTGCTAATTAGAAATGGCATAATGGCTGCAGAAAGGCAGTTCGATGGGGATCTGCCTTTGGAGGTAGTATGGGCTGAAGTCAGAAGTAGGAAAGGAGCAGTCACCTTGTTGGGTGTTTACTATAGGCCCCCCAATAGCAGCAGAGATGTGGAGAAACAGATTGGGAAACAGATTTTGGAAAGTTGCAGAAGCCACAGGGCAACTTCAACTTCCCAAATATTGATTGGAAGCTCTTTAGATCAAGTAGATTGGACGGGGCGGCGTTTGTGCAGTATGTCCAGGAAGCTTTTCTAACTCAGTATGTAGATTGTCTGAAGAGAGGGGAGGCCATATTGGATTTGGTACTTGGTAACGAACTGGGACAAGTGATGGGCTTGTTAGTGGGTGAGCATTTTGGTGATGGTGACCACAATTCTGTGACTTTCACCTTGGTTATGGAGAGAGATAGGTGTGTGCAACAGGGTAGGTTTTACAATTGGGGGAAGGGTAAATACGATGCTGCAAGACAGGATTTGAGGAGCATAAATTGGGAGCATAGGCTGTCAGGGAAGGATGTCATTAAAATGTGGAACTTTTTCAAGGAACAGATACGACGTGTCCTTGATATGTATGTACCTGTCAGGCAGGAAAGAGATGGTCGTGTGAGGGAACCTTGGTTGACGAGGGAGGTTGAACGTCTAGTAAAGAGGAAGAAGGAGGCTTACATAAGGTTGAGGAAACAAGGTTCAGACAGAGCATTGGAGGGATACAGGATAGCCAGGAGGGAGTTGAAGAAATGGATTAGGAGAGCTAAGAGAGGGCATGAAAAATCTTTGGCGGGTCGGATCAAGGATAACCCCGTGGCGTTTGAGAGAAACACGAGAATGACGAGAACGAGGGTAGGTCCGATCAAGGATAGTAGTGGGAGTCTGTGTATTGAGTCGGAAGAGATAGGAGAAGTCTTGAATGAGTACTTTTCTTCAGTATTTACAAATGAGAGGGACCGTATTGTTGAAGAGGGGAGTATGAAACGGACTGGTAAGCTAGAGGAGATACTTGTTAGGAAGGATGAGGTGGGCAGCAAGAGAGGAAATTGCAGAGCTGTTGGCAATGATCTTTTCGTCTTCACTGTCAACGGGGGTGGTACCAGGGGACTGGAGAGTGGTGAATGTTGTGCCCCTGTTCAAAAAAGGGAATAGGGATAACCCCAGGAATTACAGGCCAGCTAGTCTTACTTTGGTGGTAGGCAAAGTAAGGGAAAAGGTACGGAGGGATAGGATTTATGAGTATCTGGAAAGGCATTGCTTGATTAGGGACAGCCAGTACAGATTTGAAAGGGGTAGATTTTGCCTTACGAGTCTTATTGAATTCTTTGAGGAGGTGACCAAGCGTGTGGATGAGGGTAGAGTAGTGAATGTAGTGTGCATGGATTTTAGTAAGGCATTTGATAAGATTCCCTATGGTAGGCTTATGCGGAAAGGCAGGAGGGCATGGGATAGTGGGTAATTTGACCAGTTGGATAGAGAACTGGCTAACCAGTCGAAGTCAGAGAGTGGTGGTAGATGGTAAATATTCAGCCTGAAGCCCAGTTACAAGTGGAGTTCCGCAGGGATCAGTTCTGGGTCCTCTACTGTTTGTAATTTTTATTAATGACTTGGAAGAGGGAGTCGAAGGGTGGGTCAGTAAATTTGCAGACAATACGAAGATTGGTGGAGTTGTGGATAGTGAGGAGGGCTGTTGTCGGCTGCAAAGGGACTTAGATATGATGCAGAGCTGGACTGAGGAGTGGCAGATGCGAGTTTAACCCTGTCAAGTGTGAGGTTGTCCATTATGGAAGGACAAATAAGAACGCGGAATACAGGGTTAAAGGTAGGGTTCTTAGTAAGGTGGAGGAGCAGAAGGATCTTGGGGTGTATGTTCATAGATCTTTGAAAGTTGCCACTCAGGTGGATAGAGCTTGTAAGGAGGCCTATGGTATATTAGCGTTCATTAGCAGAGTGATTGAATTCAAGAGTTGTGAGGTGATGTTGCAGCTGTACAGGACCTTGGTAAGGCCACATTTGGAGTACAGTGTGCAGTTCTGGTCACCTCACTTTAGGAAAGATGTGGAAGATTTGGAGAGGGTGCAGAGGAAATTTACCAGGATGTTGTCTGGAATGGAGAATAGGTCGTATGAGGATAGGTTGAGAGTGCTAGGCGTTTTCTTATTGGAACGGCAAAGGATGAGGGGTGACTTGATAGAGATTTATAAGATGATCAGGGGAATAGATAGAGTAGACAGTCAGAGATTTTTTCCCCAGGTACAAGGGTGAAGGGTGGAAGTTATGGGGGGGGGGGGGGGGGGGGGGGAAAGAGGTTGTTGTCAGGAGTAGGTTCTTTACCCGGAGTGTGGTGGGGGCATGGAATGCACTGCCTGTGGAAGTGGCACAGTCAGAATCATTGGTGACCTTTAAGCGGCAATTGGATAGGTACATGGATGGGTGCTTAAGCTAGGCTAAATGTTCTGCACAACATTGTGGGCCGAAGGGCCTGTTCTATGCTGTATTGTTCTATGTTCTCTGTTCAAAGTCACATCTCTCTCATCCCACTCCAGAAACTTTACATTGTTGGAAGTCCCATGTAAGATTTAATAACAGCATTTTTAAAAATACCAGAAGAGTTCTCGGCAATGCTCTGGTCAATATTTATCCTTCAACCAACAGCGAAAAGCAAATTAAATCAACCATATCACATAACTGTTAGTATGACCTTGCAAATGTCAGCTATCACATCTCTTTTTACATTACTATAAAGCATTTTATGACCTCCTGAGGTCACAAAACAATTTCAATTGTGGGAGCAAGTAATTAAATGTTGTCTTAAATAAAGGAAAGAATGATCTAAGGTTTTTAAATAAAAAGTGCCAACAAATTGTTTTATGTAAGCAGACATTAGGACAGATGTGTAAAATGTTGGTTTTTTTGGTGCAACTTAAAAAAAAAGGTGGAAAGAATTGTCTGTTGTTACAGTGATAGCATCCCTATCTCTTGGCCAGAAAAGGAACTTAACCTGGACTCACCTACCAAAGAAAACAGAGACTGCCGTGTGATACGTTTTACAAAGACATGGCTCACTCCTGCTTGACCCAACTGTGCCTTACAACCAGAGGGTTTCTCGATCTATTGCGCAGCATATTCAGGCAAGGCAAAGGGCACACTGGCTTGCATCCTGATCAACGCCTCTTAATGCTCCCTGTGATGACACTGCAGTTATTACTCCCAGACCTAGAATATCTAACAGTGAAGTGCCATCTATTGTCTGCCATCCAGACAGCAGTTTACATCCCACCCTGCGTGGAAGTGAACAGTGTAGTTGATGAAATATACATCACCACAAATAACCTTGAGGTGAAATTACCAGTGACTTTAACCAGGCCAACCTCAAGAGTGTGCTACCAAGGTACCACCAACATGTTCCCTGTCCCACAAGAGGCCCAAACACCCTGGATCATTACCACACAACTAAAAAGGCCTATCGTTTCAATCTCCCTCGTGCATTTTGGCAAACCATAAGACCATGGATGAACAGGAAGTACACCGCCTTCTGGAATCCAGGTTTGAGGCGTTCAAGTCAGGCAACCCTGACCTATACAGAAAATCTAGGTACAGTCTTCACAAAGCTATTAGAAATGCCAAGAGACAATATCAGACGAGAATCCCAGACTAAATCGCACAAACACATGCAGACTGGCAAGGCTCGCACAATACAAATAGACTACAAAGCAGAGAGAATAGGGCACCTAAGCACCAATGTGGACATGTATGTGTAGAACTGCAGGAGATGGGCGAGGTTCTCTGAAACTTTCTCATATGTTTGCCATGGAGAAAGACATGACGACTTGGGAAAGTTAGTGGTGATATCTTGGGGACAGTCCATATCACAGTAGAGGTGGTGTTGGATGTATTAGAAGTGGATAAATCTCCTGGCCCTGACCAGATATATCCAACAACACTGCAAGAGGAAAGAAATTGCGGGGGGCGCTGGCTGATATTTCTACATCATTAGCCATGGGCGAGGTTTCAAAAGACTGTAGGGTAGCAAATGTCGTGCCCTTGTTCAAAAAGGGCTGCAAAGGAAAGCTGGGTACTGTAGATCAGTAAGCTTAACACCGGAGGTGGCTAAGTTACTTGAGAAGATTGAGGGATAAGATATTCATGCATTTGGAAAGACAGGGTTTTATTAGAAGTAGCCAGCTTGGCTTTGCGAGTGAGAGATCATGCCTCACAAATTTGAGTTCTTGTTAGAAGTGACCAGGAAGTTTGATGAGGACAGGGCGGTTGACGTAGTCCATGGATTTCAGTAAGGCCTTTGATAAGATCCCACATGGTATGCTGCTCTAGAAGAAGGTTAGATCGCATGGAATCCGGGGGGAGCTGACAAATTGGATACACAATTGGCTTGATTGTAGGAAACAGAAGTTAATAGCAGAAGGATGCTTGTTGGACTGGAGGCCTGTAACTGGTGGAGTGCCTCAAGGGTCAGTGCTGAGTCCATTAGCGTTTATTATCTATATCAAATGATTTGGAGGAGAATGTATTAGGCATGATTAATAAGCTTGCTGATGACACTAAAATAGGCGATATTGTGGACGGTGAGGAAGGTTATCAGAAATTGCAGCAGGACCTTAGTCAGCTGGTGAAGTGGGCCAAGAAATGGCAAATGGAGTTTAATATAGATATGTGTAAGGTGTTGCATTTTGGAAAGTCAAACCAAGATACGAGTTTCATGGTGATTGATTGGGCCTTAAAAGGTGTGTAGTGGAACAGAAGGATTTTGGAATTCAGGTTCACAGTTCTCTGAAAGTAGAGCCACATGCAGACAGGGCAGTGAAGGAGACTTTTGGCACAGTGGCCTTCATCAGTCAGGGCATAGAGTATAGATGTTGGGGAGTTATGTTGAGGCTACATAGGATATTGGGGAGGCCGGACTTGGAGTATTATGTTCAATTTTGGTCATCTTGTTATGGGAAGGATATTAAACTGGGAAGACTGCAAAAGAAATTTACAAGAATGTTGTCTGGTCTGGGAGAGGTTGGACAAGCTCTGACTTTTTTTCTTTCGAGCACAGGAGACTGACCGAGGAACCTTGGAGGTATATGAAGAGGTATATGAGAGGCATGAATAGGGTGAATGCACTCACTCAGTCTTTACTAGGGTTGGCGAATAAAGGACTCTAGGGTGTCAGTTTAAGGTTAGAGGGGAAAGAATGAAAGGGAATCTGACAGACAACATATTAACAGGACCATACTGGGTCAGATCTCAAACGATGACTGTACACATTACAGAAAGAGACCAACAGCTTAGTCACATTGTGTAAAGACAACAATCTCTCCCTCAATGTCATTGAGACAAAAAAGCTGGCCATCAACTTCAGGAACTGGAATAGAGGACACAGCAGTCTGTATCAACTGTGGAGGTGGAGGTGGTCAAGAGCATTAAGTTCCTTGGAGTAAATACCACATGGTCCATCCAGTTCAACACTACTCTCACAAATGCACACCTTTGCCTCTACTTCCTCAGCAGGTGAAGGAAATTCAGCATGTCCACAATGACTCTTACTAACTTTTATAGATGCATTACCAATCTGGACGTACCACAACCTGGTATGTTCTGCCCAAAACCGCAAGTAGTTATAGAGTGGTGAATGTAGCCCAGTCCATCATGCAAACCAGCCTTCCATCCATTGACTCCACTGATACTTCCTGCTGCCTCAAAAGCAGCCAACATAACCAAAGACCCCTTCCCACACAGGTTATATTCTCTTTCAGACTCTTCCATTGAGCAGAAAATACAAAAGTTTATCAACACTACCGAAAAGATTTAAGAACAGCTTTTCCCCCTACTTATGAACTTTCATATAAAGTTGATCTTTGTCTGTACCTTCTCTGTAGCTGTAACACTATATTCAGCATTCTGTCCCATTACTTAAGGTAATTACTTACGTAAGGTAGGATTTGCCTGGTTAGCATTATATCTCGGTACATGTGACAATAATAAATTATATCAAATCTTCCCTATTTGTGTCAAAACATGTCAATGAATGGCAGATTAAAATAACAACAATGTGGAAAAAGAGATGTGCATGTTTCATTGCATCATGAAAGCGTTGCAGCAGAGGCAGCTATTCGGCCTAAGGGATTCCAGAGATGGGATCTTGGGCTTGGAGGTACTGTGACCAAAGATGAAGTAATTAAAAATAAAATTGGATAAGTTTAGAGGCAGAATTAGCAAAGTACAGATAGTTTACCTTCAGAATCTCACAAACTGTCTTTCTTGACTTTGAAAAGAGCTGCGGCAGCAGGGCAATGAAGAATAACGGGGTAGGAGTGGTTAAAGCAGTTTACTTTGAATGGTCAAAGATGACAAAATGACATTTTAAAAAAGAAAGTGAGGGCTGATGTTGACAAATTTCAAAGATACATGAATAAGCAGGGAATAAAGCAAGATGGACCTCACAGATGCAAAAGGTTTTGAGTTCAGAAAGGCATGCATTGTCAAAGGCATGGAGGGCCAAAAGGCTTGTTCCTGAGCTGTACTGTTCTTGTTCAGAACACAGCCATTAAGCAACAAGATAGGCCTGATCAAAGATGACAGGCTCAAGTCAGTTGTAGAAAAGTACAAGGAGCAGTCATGAGTAAGAATACCTAATTAGCAAGTGTTGACCTCAGTGGGGAATAGAATGGATCTTGCCCAGGCAAACTGGAAATAAAGACTTCCAGGCATTACTTCAAGTGAACAGACTGTCTTTAAACAAGAGAGTGTGTTTGGTTATACATTCCACCAATAGTATGAAATTTGTGTGCCAAGATATGATGCATACCTAGCGAATTTATTCCAATACAGCTACTGGCATCTACCCAACAATGTGGAAAATTGTCCAGGTATATCCTGCACATAAAGAGCAGAACAAATTCATGCTAGCTTATTTTCATTCCATCAGTCTACTTTTGATCATTAGTAAGTGACAGAAGATGCCGTCATGCAGTGCTATCAAACAGCACCTACTTAGGAACAACTTATTCACTTATGCCAGTTGGGTTCTGCCAAGGCCACTCAGCTTCCTGACCCTCATTATAACCTTAGTTCAAACATGGATGCAAAAAGTTGAAGTTCTAAATTAGAGAAAGGCCAATTTTGATGGTATTAGGTAAGATCTTTCAAATGCTGATTGGGGAGGATGTTCGCAGGTCAAGGGACAGCTGAAAAGTGGGAAACCTTCAGAAATGAGGTCACAAGAATCCAGAGAGAGTATATTCCTGTTAGGGGGAAAGGAAAGGCTGGTAGGTGTAGGGAATGACTAAAGAAATTGAGGGTTTGGTTAAGAAAAAGAAGGAAGCATATGCCAGCTATAGACAGGATAGATAAAGTGAATACTTAGAAGAGTATAAAGGAAGTAGGACTACACTGAAGAGGGAAATCAGGATAGCTTTGGCAAATAGAATTAAGAGGAATCCAAAGGGTTTTTACAAATACATTAAAGGACAAAAGGGTAACTAGGGAGAGAATTGGGCCCCTCAAAGATCAGCATGGCAGCCTTTGTGTACAGCCGCAGGAGATGGGGGAAGATAACAAACGAGTCTTTTGCATCAGTGTTTATTGTGGAGAAGAACATGTAATATGAAACAGATGGTGACATCTTGAAAAATGTCCATATTACAGTGGAGTTAGTGCTGGATGTCTTGAAATGCAAAAAAGTGGGTAAATCCCCAAGACCTGATCAGGTGTACCCCAGATCTCTGTGGGAAGCTAGGGAAGTGATTGCTGGGCCTCTTGCTGAGATATTTGTATCTTCGATAGTCACAGGTAAGGTGCCGGAAGACTGGAGGTCGACAAACTTGGTGCCACTATTTAAGAAATGTGGTAAGGGCAAGCCAGGGAACTATAGACCAGTGAGCCTGACTGTGGTGGGCAAGTTGTTGGAGGGAATCCTGAGGGACAGGATGCCCATGTATTTGGAAAGGCAAGGACTGATTGGGGATAGTCAACATGTCTTTGAGACGTGTTTTCCCACGCACAAAGCCTTGATTGAGTTTTTTGAAGAAGTAACAAACAAGATTGATGAGGGCAGAGCGGTAGATGTGATCTACATGGACTTCAGTAAAGTGTTTGACAAGGTATCTCATGGGAGACTAGTTAACAAGGTTAGATCTCATGGAATACAGGGAGAATTCATCATTTGGATACAGAGCTGGCTCAAAGATAGACGACAGGGTGGTGGTGGAGGGTTGTTTTTCAGACTGGGGGCCTGTGACCAGTGGAGTGCCACAAGGAACAGTGCTACTACTTTTCATCATTTATATAAATGGTTTGGATGTGAGCATAAGAGGTACAGTTAGTAAGTTTGCAGATGACACCAAAATTGAGGTTTTGTAGTGGACAGCGAAGAAGGTTACCTCTGATTACAATGGATCTTGATCAGGTGGGCCAATATGCTGAGAAATGCTGCATTTTTGGGAAAGCAAATTCTAGCTGGACGTATACACTTAATAGTAAGGTCTAGGGAGTGCTGCTAAACAAAGAGTGGAGCGCAAGTTGATAGCTCCTTGAAAGTGGAGTTGCAGGTAGATAGGATAGTGAAGGCGCCATTTGATATGCTTTTCTTTACTGGTCAGAGTATAGAGTACAGGAGTTGGGAGGTCATGTTGCAGCTGTACAGAACATTGGTTAGGCCACTTTTGGAATACTGCGTGCAATTCTGATCTCCTTCCTATTGGAACGATGTTGTGAAACTTGAAAGGGTTCAGAAAAGATTTACAAGGACATTGCCAGATTTGGAGGAGTTGAGCTATAGGGGGAGGTTGAATAGGCTGGGGCTGTTTTCCCTGGAGTGTCGGAGGCTGACGGGTGACCTTAGAGGTTTATAAAATCATGAGGGGCATGGATAGGATAAATAGACAAAGACTTTTCCCTGGAGTTGGGAAGTCCAGAACTAGAGGGCATAGGTTTAGAGTGAGAGGGGAAAGATATAAGAAAAAACTTAAGGGGCAACTTTTTCGCGCAGAGGGTGGTACATGTACGGAATGAGCTGCCAGCGGAAGTGGTGGAGGCTGGTATAATTGCAACATTTAAGAGGCATTTGGATGGGTAAATGAATAAGTATTGTTTGGAGGGATATGGTCCAGTGCTGGCAGATGGGACATCTGATCAGCATGGACAAGTTGGACCAAAGGGTCTGTTTCCATGTTGTACATCTCTATGATTCTAAGACCTGAATTTCACGTGTGAGGTGAGTGTGACAGCCCTTGATATCAAAGCCACATTTGATCAAGTGTAACATCAAGGAACCGAATTGCTGCCACTTGCTCGAATCCTGTCATGGCAGATGGTAGAATATGAATTCAATAAATATCTGAAACTAAGTCTAATGATAGCCATGAATGCGTTTTTAGTTGTTGGAAAAACCCATTTGGTTCACAAATGCCCGTTCAGGCAGGAAACAACCTCCTTATCCTGCCTGGCCTAAATGTGACTCCAGACCTACAACAATGTGGTTGACTTAACTGCCCTCTGGGCATTTAGGGATGGTGAATAAATGCTGCCTAGTCAGCAATGCCCTCATCCTGTGAATGAATCAAGAAAAAACTGCAGTGGCAATCAGGTGAAGAGTATATGCTGGTTGGAGTCTATCAGCTCATTGATCATTGATGTTTAACAACATTCACCACTCCTCAGAATCTGAAAGTCCATGCTCAAGTGTAACAAGATCTGGGCAATATCCAAGCTTGGCTGATTAGTGGTAAATCAGTTGCACAAATGACAGGTAATGCCCATCTCCAATAAGAAAAAAATCTAATCACTAACTCTTGACATTCAATAGTGTTGCCATCACCGAATCTTGCACTCTGGTAACCACTCAGGATACGGATTGTCCAGAAATACCATATAAACAGTGGCTACAAAAGCAGGTCAGAGGCTAGGAATACGGAGGCGAGAAACTCCCCTACAGACTCCCTAAAGCCTGCCCACCAAACTACAAGGCACAAGACAGGAGTGTGATGGAATACTTGCCACTGGTCTGGATGAGTGCATCTCCAATAACACAAGCAGCTTGACACCAACTAGGACAAAGCACCCTGCTTGATTGGCACCATATCCACAAGCATCCACTCCCTCCACCACCACAGGAGTACTAAGCAAGGTAATGAAAATAGCAGCAGCTTGGGCTTGCCAAATATTGGATAGTGTCAACACTAAATGTGCTTCCACAATTGAACAACGTGTGTTACATGGATTGTGCTAAGAATTATGCTGACAACCAATTTAGGATCATTAGCTGAGTATGCATTTACTAGAAGCTACATATTTATACACCGGAATCTGTTCTTTGCAGGCAGAAAGCATGAATACACACTGCACCTGTTTCAACACAACAAAACATTTGTTGGTTCTTTTCTTAGGCCAATGCCTTGACCAGTTGGAGTCATCATGCCTTGTTTAAAATTTAACAAAACTTGGCAGTAATTAACTAGTGGGTTCACGATGGTAATGCCTGTACCAGGAAATATTTACCAACTAATCAGCACCCTGCTCTAAGAGAATAACCAATGGTCATTACATTGGTATTTCTTGCAAGTTTACTGGCAAGGTCAAGATGAAAAACCTTTGAGAATCATATCTTTCTCGAAATTCTTAAGTTATCTACTACCAAATAATACAACTTGGGTATATTTGATACATCACAGGAGAGATGAGATAGACAAACATATGGAAAACAGCAAGGTTGAAATTGCTTCAATTCAGGTCATAACATTCCAATCCTGTTTTGATACAGGGTGGTGCCCAACAACTGGAGATATGCAAATGTTACATACGTATGGTTTTATAGCTGTTCAGAGACAGTAATTCTTTTGACTGGTGGAAGGTTTACAACAGGATCCAAACTCAGGATGACCATAACTTTGATCTTCCTAACAATATATTAATGGCTTTAGACTTTGATATGTAGAGCTCAACTTCACAATTTGTTGATGGTACAAAACTTCATAAACTAAGAATGGGTTGCATTAACTTTAAAACGTCAGACAGGTTGCTGGGCAAGTGGCAGATGAAATTAAAACGCAGAGAAATGCAAAGAGATTCACACTGGGAGGAAGAAAGGGGAGCAGCAATATAAAAGAAAGGTTACAATACCAAAAAGGTGATAGCAGTAGAGGGACCAATGGTAAATATGCATAAATCATTACAGATAGCAAGGTAGTTAGGAGAGTAGGGTCATATTCAAAATGTCGAGGATCTCATATGCACAAGGACATGAAGTTCAAAAACAAAAAGTCACAGTAAATCTGCGTAAGTTGTTGGTCTGACCTCAAATGAAATTTTGCATCCATTTTCTGAATGCTACATATTTGAATGGATAAGTGTAACTACATCACAAACAAGGAGAATAACAATTTTTAACAAAAATAAAAATAGATGAAATAGAATACATTGGAGTTCCCAGACAGAAGACACCATACAAATCAAAGACCACAGAATTTATTCTTAATTCTAGCAATTTCTAAGACAGGGTGGTGAGTGGCTTGGACAGAAACTTGTAGATGGTGATGCTCCCATAGATCTGCTGCCTTTTCTAGATGGGAGTGGTAATGGGTTTGGAAAGTGCTCTCAAAAGGAGCCTTAGTGAATTTCTTGTACAAGAGCATCTTGTAAATAGTATGCTTAGCTGCAACTGGGAGAGACAGTGGATGCAGTAGTTATCAAGTGGACTGCTTTATCCTGTACGGTGTCAAGCTTTTTGACTATTGGAGCTACACTCATCCAGGCAATTTTTTGAGGGGAACGTTCTAGCACATTCCTTATGTCTCTTGCAGATGATGGACGGGCTTTGGGGAACATGCTATAGGATTCCTCGGGTGCAATATACTATTGAAGCCACTGTGTATGGCCAGTCCAGTTCAGTTTTTGGACAATGGCAATCCTCCACAAGCACAGTCACAACACTCCCCTGAGGAAATAAGTTTCATTCTTGCCCACGTGTAATCCATCTGGTTTTTACTGGTTCCACCTCCCCTAGAATCAGTTTCAATGTCGGAGGAATCTGAAACTCTCTTCCTCACACACTCTCACAACATATGCATCCAATATATCTTGCGTTTTCACTCTTACTTGCAAACAGCCCTGATAACACACCTGAGACCACTACATTGAAGCCCTTTTTTTTAAACTTGCTTCCTATGTTGCTATGCTTTTAGGACCTCATCATATTTTCTACCAACTTAGTTTGTATGTGTACCAAAACCACTGATTAATCATCCTCAAAATCAAGAATGTTTTAGAGTGCTAGCAAGACATTCTTGACACGAGCACCCAAGAGGCATCATACTATCCTGCAGTCTTGTTCACATCCACAAGTGTACCCGTTCTCTGACTGAAAGCCCTATTAAATGTAGCCTTCCTGCACTTATTCCCCCTCTCACGCTCAGTAGAGCTATACCACAGTATGGCAGATTTGACTATTAGTAATTTCCTCCTGGATGCTATTCCTCCAAGAATATCCAAAACACCATATCAGCTTTTTGGCTGAATGACAGGAGATCCCTTCACTATCAGCCTAGTCCTTGCAGTCTGCCTGGTAGTCATTCATTCCCACTGTTGTAGAATCTTAGCCTTTGAAGAGACCATCTGTTCGCACATGGTGCCCACAATACACTCAACCTTGCAGATACTCCTGTGTCCTGCATCTGAGACACAGGCTTCCAGAGAATGGAGCTGGAGACACATCCTGCAAATGGTCTGGTCCCAGACAATGGACCTGACCATCCACATTGAGCAGGAACACACCACCACCTTGCTTTCTCCCCCATGCAACCTCTCAGCCCTAGATGATTTACACGTTATGGACCTCTGCATTAAATGTCCTTATTAACTATAAATCCTAACTAAAGATACTACAAACTAAAGCAGCAATAAAAATTATATGACCTTACTCATTCAATCAACTCCTTTCTTTTGCCCCACATCACTTTTTGAGATGCTTCCCAGACAGCTTCACTATGATGCTGGCTGAAGGACACAATTTCCAGTTATTGTCATTGACGAAACAGCTTAAAGCAAGCGGGGCTAAGGACACTACCCCGCGGAACTCCAGCAGAGGTGCCCTAGAGTTGAGGTGACTTTGTTCCAACAACCACAACCAGTTTTCTTTGGGCTTTGCATGGCTTCAAACAGTGGAGGAAATTACTAATAGCCAAATCCGCCAGGCTGTGGTATAGCTCTACTGAGCGTAGTGAGAGAAAAAGTGCAGGAAGGCTACATTTAATGGGGCTTTCAGTTAAAGAGAATGGACACACTTGTGGATGCAAACAAGACTGCAGGATGGAATGATGCCTCTTGGGTGCTAGTGTCAAGAACGTCTTGCTAGCACTCCAAAACATTCTCGAGTTTGAGGATGAATAATCAGTGGTTTTGATACACATACAAACTAATTCTGGGACACCATGAGACCAAATACATTCAAACATGGCCTTTATGTCAAGGGTAGATACACTCAATTCACTTTGAGTTCAGCTCTTTTCTCCATGTTTGAGATATGGTTGTAATGAGGTCAGGACCTGTGTGGCTCTGGCAGAACCCAAATTGAGCAGTGAGCAGGTTATTGCTAACCATGTGCTTCTTAACAGCACAGTGGATGAAACCCTTGCATCAATTTGCTGATAGAAACTAAACTGATGTGGCTGTAACTGATTGGGTTGCATTTGTCCTGGTTTGACTATAGGACATACTTGAGTTAATCTTTCACATTGTAGGGTAGATGTCAGCATTGTAGCTGTACTAGAACAGCTTGATTCAGACCACAGCAAGTTCTGGAACACAAGACTTTAATACTATTGTGGAATGCTGTCAAGAGTCCACTGCCTTTGTAATATCCTTTCACCATTTTTCGAAGTCACATGGCACGAAGAGATTTGGGTGAACACTGGCATCAGTGATACGGAGGACCACTGGAGGAGGCTGAGATGAATCATCTATGTGACATTTCTGACTGAAGATTGTTACAAGTGCTTCAGCTCATCGTTTTTACTGATGTGCTGAGCTGCAGGATAGTGGTATTGTGAAGCCTTCACCCACTAGACTGTTTAATTATCTAGTACCATTCATGATTTGAGGTGACAGGACTGCAGAACTTATATCTGAATCATTGGTTGTGGAATCAGTTAGCTCTTTCACTTGCCGCTTATGCTGTTTGGCAAGCAATGCGTCCTGTTTTTATTATTTCATCATCTCATTTTTAGATATGCCTGGTGCAACTCTTGATATTCCCTGTTGCACTTTCCACTGAACCAAGGTGGACGCCCTATTTTGACAGCAACATATGAAGTGGGAGATATGCCAAGCCACAAAGTTGCAGATTTGTTGGGAATATGATTCAGTTGCTGCTAGTCCACAGCATTCTATGGATGCCCAGTCTGGAGTTGCAGACCTATTCATAATCTATTCTACCGAGCAAAGCAAAAAGGACTGCATAACACAATGGAGGTTATTCTCAATGTGAAGATGGCACCTTGTGGCCAAAGGACCGTACAGTGGTCACTCTTACAGGGTCTTTCATGGATGGATATATCTGTGGCAGGCAAACTGATGAGGCACCCTCTCCAGGGAGGATGACGATTATTGTTGCACGTATTGATATTAGTGTGACAGATAGCTAGATCAGTTCAGACAAGCGACCAAATCGCATTCTATGCAGTCAAGACATCAAAGTATGTTTTTCATCTTTTGATTCCCTGACTATTTGCCACAGGCTTCGTCTCGCAGCTTTGCCTTTTAAGTCTAAAAACAGTTTAGTCATCAGTAATGGTGTTGCTAAGGCACTCTTGGTGGTGGACATTTAAGTCACCCGCCCAACATATATTCTGCACGTTTACTACCCTCAGAGCTTCATCTAAGTGTTGTTCAATATAGAGGAATACTGATTCATCAGCCAAGGGGCTGGGAGTACATGGTAATTAATAGAAGTCTCTTTGTCCATGTTTGACCTAATGCCATGAGACTTTATGGGGTCTGAAGTCAATGTTGAGTACTCCTACAGCAACTGCCTGACTGTATACTACAATTCCCGAATCTCTACTCAGTCTGTCTTTCTAGCAGCACATGACATACCTAACCCAAGGATGGTGATGTAGTTTAAGAGTCTGTGGAGAACAACTATGCTAGGCTTTTGCTCAGCTAGTTTGAGACACAGCTCATCCAATTTTGACACTAGCTCCCAATATGCCTTTGCAGGGTTGACTAATGTGTTTGGCAGTTATTTTTGGTGCCTTTGCAAATGCCAGGTTGTCCATTTGATTGCACTCCTTTTTCCCTCTTTCTCACAGCTGAAGAACCTCAACGCACTAGCATCGAAGTTCAGTGCACAATTGAGGGGGGGGGGGGGGGGGGGGGGGGGGGAATGGAACGGAATGCCAGTCTTTATTTCAAAAAGGAATGGAGTACTAAAGTTGTGAGGTTTCACCAAATCAGACCATAGCTGGAATTCTGAACAGTTTCAAGGAAACTCTCATGGCATTGGTGGCAGTCCAGAAACACTTCATTTGGCTACTTCCAGGTATGGAAGGAGAGGTTGACTTTTTGGAATATCGAAAAAGAGGCTGTCTTATTGATTCTTTGGAGACAGGATAGATGCAAAAAGGTCATTTCCTGTTGTGGGAGAGTCTAGCAGCAGAGGGCACAATCTCAAAATAAGGATTGCACATTTAAGAAAGTAATAAAGAGCATTTTTTCTTCTCTGTAGGTAGCGATTCTGTGCATCTCCTTTACCAGAGGGAAGTTGAAGTTGGGTCATTAAGCATTTTCAAGGTTGAGACTGAAGATTTGTAATCAGTAAGGTGATCAAGGATTATGCGGGGAAAAAAAGACAGCAAAGTAGAGTTGAGGATTCTTAGATCAGCTATGATCCAATTAAATGGCAGAAAAAACTCAAAGGCCTATTTCTGTTCTTACATCTTGGGTGTATACAACAGAATGGCTTGCTCAGCTGCTTCAGAAGGCCGTTAAGCAATATTATTGTGGGTCTGCTAGCAGAGTAGTAAGCACAATAAAATGTTACCCATGTGAAGACAAAGTCCTAGACTGGCTACTCAAGATTAGCCTAACTTGCCATTCAACTACAGTGGCCATACAGAACAGAGTTACACCACACATCAGCAGAAGCATCGAGCAAGCCGGCATTTGACATCAAGATCTCAAAGATGTACAAAGCCTTGATTATGGCTAAGTCCATAAGTAACTCAAAAACAAAAGTTTGTCAACTAGAGAAAAAGATTAAGTTGATACAAGTGGAAAACTGTAGTGGAAAGTAAATATTAAAAAGGGCAGGACATTCCAATATTATGAAACACAGACGGAATATCTTGGAACAGAAATGACGAGAATAGCTGGACATTCTGATGTTGAAGCAACTCTGATAATGTGGTGTATGGCAGTGAATCTCATGTTCAATTCTGCAGTAAAGAGAAGTCACCCTGCAAAAGCAGCAGGGAACATGGAGATCAATAGCAGTGATGGATAGCTAGATCTACTCAGATAGGGGACCAAATCACCTTCCATGCAGTAAACATTGAAAGTGAAGCAACAAAGGCAGATGTAATTGATGACTGGCTCCCAGATGATCTTACTCTTTCAACATTTTTAAAACTGCTAAAACAGGACTGTACCCATGTATTTTGCTAGGCCACTCCTGGATGTTCAAAGGTGAAACATGTAATGGAAAGTGCAGCAAGGAGAAAGTAACGACTGCAGATTCTGGAGATCAGAGTCAAAAATATGGTGCCTGAAAAACACAGGTCAGGCAGCATCCGAGGAGCAGGAGAATCAACGTTTTGGGCATAAGGTCGTCAGCTTATCGATTCTTCAGCTCCTTGGATACTGCCTGACCTGCTGTGCTTTTCCAGCACCACAATCTTGAGCAAGGAATATGTCAGTGCTATGATCTGTGCTAACATGATGGCACTGAAAAACTGCTGGATCTTGTAACAGGGAAGTTCAAGAACCCATGTAAGTTCAAATGGAAAGGTGACAGAACAATAGAACGACTATTCTTTGCTGTTTTCAGCAATAATACATGAATAGGTATAGCACAAGTACACAGTTACACACTGTGCTGCATGATCTCAGCTTATCCAAGTGCTGAAGAAGGCATTAAAAAGGTATGCAGATAGAATTCACAGGAATAGTTTGAGAAATTAGGAGCTTCAATTATGCCTGTAGAGAAACTGAGGTTGCTCTCCTTGGAGAAAGTTGAACAGATATTTGATACATGTATCCTAAAATTAAAATAGGCTGATGAAAAAAGTACCCAGAAAGAAACGGTTCCCACTGACAAATCAAAGCGCATCATTTTAACATGGTTGGCAAAAAAAGCAAGGTTACGGGAGGAATAAATGTGATAGTACAGAACCTGAAGGAAAAAAAGGTATTTTGCCATGGTATTTTGTCGAGTACACAGAAGAAATCTAAGAATATGAAATTTCGAAAGATCATAAAGATACGTATTACAGGAGAAGAAAAAGTACGCTGACTGTTTCACAAATCAACTTTAATTGACTGATAAATTCCTAGACAGTAAGCAAAAGGGAACTATGGGCTCATGAAGCTCCTAGGCAAGTCAAAAATAAAGAAGCAAGTCTTGAATACGTAATTTGTATTTTCTCAGAGAAGAGATCCCTACGTATGAATGAATCTTGTTCTCAGAATGTAAATGAGCCATGTTAAAAGGCGCTGTTTGTGTAGTTTTTAGAATATTCAGGATTACTCAACAAATGCTGCACAATTATGGAATCACATCTAACAGGTTTTGGCTCGAACAAACTTAAATGCAGCTGTTTCACACTGCAATTACACAATAGCAACGCGTACTACTGTTAAAAATAGGATGCTGCCAAGTCCAAAATGGCATGCTACTTACTATGCAATTGAGAAATATCATCCATGAATTTCAGTGTCATAATGACGGCAGTACATAAGTTAAGGTGTCTGAGCATTTGGCTGATCAAAGTCAACCAAGTTAGTTGATTGTTACAAGCAGACTATAAGTACTATGCTATTCAAAATGATCATGGTGGATCTCAGGTTTCAACTTCACTTTTCCACTTGCTTCCCATATCCCTTTAATTAGGACAAACTAAAAATTTCCACTTCAACCTTAATTACATCAATGATGGAGTATCCACAACCTTCTTACTAAGGGGTGACAATTGTAGATTCCAAAGAGCAGGAAATGTATCTGGAGATCGCTGATAGCTACAAGGATAATAGGGGTGTAATAGTAAGGGATTTTAAATTTTCTAACATCAACTGGGACTGCCATAGTGTTAAGGGCTTAGATGGAGAGAAACTCATTAAGTGCATTCAGGAAGAATTTTTCAACAGTATGTTGATAGTTCTACTAGAGAAGAGGCAAAACACAACCTCTTCTTGGGAAATAAAGCAGGGCAAGTGTCAAGTGTTGGTGGTGTTGCACTTTGGGACCAATGACTATAATTCCGGTAGTTTCAAAATAGCTATGGAAAAGGAAGGTCTGGTCCACAAGTTAAAGTTCTAAGTTGGGGCAAGGCCAATTTTGATGGCATAGAACAGAAACTTTTAAAAGTTGACTGGGAGAGGCTCTTGCAGGTAAAGGAACATTTGGTAAGTAAGTTAATGAGGTTTCATGGCAAGCATATCCCTGTTAGGGTGAAGGATAAAGCTGGCAAGAGTAGGGAACCCTGGATGTCTAGAGTCATTGACACCCAGGTCAAGAAAAAGCTGCCATATAACATGTATGGGCAGCTTGGATCAAGTGAATCTCTTGAGGAGTATAGAGGGTGTTCGAGTATATTTGAGAAAAGTTAGGAGGGCTAAAAAGGGTACATGCGATGGCTTGGGCAGGTAAGGTAAAGGAGAATCCAAAGAGATTCTACAAGAACATGAAGGGCAAAAGAGTAACTAGAAAGAGAATAGGGGTCCTGAAAAAAAAAATCAACAAGGTCATCCATGCACAGAGCCACAAGAGATGGGTGAAATCCAAAATAAAATAGGATGCACCAGTAATTACCATCAAGACAGGCATGGACGCTAGGAAAAACGAGGAAATAAATACTCATGTCTTGACGAGAATCTCAAAATGCATTAAAGGTAGATAAATCCCTAGGATCTGATGATGAATTGCATCCTTGGACTTTGAGGGAGGCTAGGGAGGCAAGTGCAAGGCCCCTAGCAGAGATATTGGTAAAAGAAAAAAATCGACAGTCACAGGGGAAGTGCCAAATTGGACAGTTGCTAATGCTGCACCATTAGTTAAGAAAGGCTGCAGGGAAATGCCCGAGAACTGCAAACTGGTGAGCCTAATGTCTGAGGTGGGCAAGTTGTTAGAGGAGATTCAGAGACAGGATCTACAGACATTTGGAGAGGCAAGGAATCATTTGGGATAGTCAGCATGGCTTTGTGCAAGGAAAATAGTGTCCCACGAATTTGAATGGGTTTTTTTTTTGAAGGGGTGACCATGACGTTGCCTAAACACACTTTAACAAAACCTTGAACAAAGTACCACAGATTATAGATTGTTGAGTACGGCTAAATCTCATGGGATCCAGGGAGAACCAGCCAATTGGATTCAAAATTGTCTTTACATAGAAGACAGAGGTAATAGTAGAAGGTTGCGTTTTTCAGAATGGAGGTCTGTGACTGGCAGTGTGCCACAGGGATCAGTGTTGAGTCCACAGTTATTTATACAAGTAATTTGGATGAAAATTTAGGAGGTATGATTAGTATGTTTGCTGATGACATCAAGATTGGGTGGTATAGTGGACAGTGACGGTGGTTATCTAGGAATGCAGTGAGATCTTGATCAACTGGGCCAGTGGGCTGAGGAACAGCAAATGGAGTTTAATTCACATAAATACAAGGTGCTATATTTTGGTAGGTCAGACCAGGGCAGGACTTAGAGTCAATGGTATGGTCTTGGGAAGTGCTATAGAACAAAATTAGAAGAGTACAGGGTCATAGCTCCTTAAAGATGGAGTCACGGGTGGACAGGATAATGAATGCAGCTTTCATTAGTCTGAGCATTGAATGTAGAAGTTAGGATTCAGTGAGGTCTGCAGATGCTGAAGATCAGAGTCAAGAGTGTGTTGCTGGAAAAGCACAGGTCAGGCAGCATCAGAGAAGCAGGAAAAATCAATGTTTTGGGCCAGAGCCCTTCAACAGGAATCAGTTAAGATGCCTTGTTGCAGCTGTACAAGATGTTGGTGAGGCCACATTTGGAGTACTGCAGATGCTGAAAAAGTCAGAGTCAAAAAGGATGGTGCTGGAAAAATACAGCAGGTCAAGCAGCTGCCAAACAGCAGGAGAGTCGACTTTTTGGGAAAAAGCCCTTCAAGCACTATTAACCTAGGAGTGCAGAAAAGATTTACTGGGATTCTACTGGACTTGAAAGTTTGAGTTATAAGGAGAGGTTTGATAGGCTGGGACTTTTTTTTCCTGGAGCATAGGAGACCAAGAGTAGCCTTAGAGATCTATAAAATCATGAGAATCACAGATAAGGTTCATAGCCAACAGCTTTTCCCTATGGTAGGGGAGTCTAAAACTAGAGGTCATAGGTTTAAAAGGTGAGAGAGGGAAGAGGTATTCAAAGTTTGTTAGAAGATTTGTAGCTCGGGTGCTCGTTGTGGTTCTGTTCGCCAGGAATTTGTGTTGCAGACGTTTCATCCCCTGTCTAGGTGACATAATCAGTGCTTGGGAGCCTCCTGTGAAGCGATTCTGTGATCTTTCTTCCAGCATTTGTAGTGGTTTGAATCTGCCGCTTCTGGTTGTCAGTTCCAGCTGTCCGTTGCAGTGGTCAGCATATTGGGTGCAGGTCGTTGTGCTTATTGATTAAATCTGTGGATGAGTGCCATGCCTCTAGGAATTCCCTGGCTGTTCTCTGTTTGGCTTGTCCTATAATAGTAGTGTTGCCCCAGTCGAATTCACGTTGCTTGCCATCTGCGTGTGGCTACTAAGGATAGCTGGTTGTGTCATTTCGTAGCTAGTTGGCGTTCATGGATGCGGATCATTAGCTGTCTTCCTGTTTGTCCTATGTAGTGTTTTGTGCAGTCCAAGCAGTGAGGATGTCACCTAGACAGAGGACGAAACATCTGCAAAACAAATTCCCAGCTCGGCAAACAGAACCACAACAGGGAAGAGGTAGAAAAAAAAGGCAATTTTTTTTCCCCACAGAAGGTGGTGAGTGATTGGAACAGGCTGCCAGACAGTGATGGAAGTGCAATTATGTCATTCAAGAAACATTTAGACAATTAATGGATGTGATAGGTCTGGAGAGATATTGACCAAATGCAGGCAAATGGGATTAGTTTAACTGTGAAAACTGGGCAGCATGGACAAGTTGGGCCAAAAGGGCCTATTTCCATGTTGTAGACCTCTATGACTGACTTCGAGGGAAATAATTTCTCATTTCAACCTAAGTGATCTGTCTGTGTTGTACTTTAAGATTCCCTTACATCTATAAGCAAAATATCTTAGCATCTGCAGTATCACACCCCTTTAAAATAGTTTAATGTTTCAATGAGATTGCCTCTCATTCTAAGCTTCAGAAAATTTAAGTCCAATTTACTCAAGGTAAGGACTGCCTTCGCCAAAAGGGTGCCCTTGAACTATATGGATTTTCATAACAATTGGTGATTGTAGACAGGTCAGCATGTCTGACTATCTTTGTTTTCCAGACTGGAGTTTAAAATTTCACTGGGTAAAAAATGAGGTCTGCAGATGCTGGAGATCACAGTTGAAAATGTGTTGCTGGTTAAAGCACAGCAGGTCAGGCACGAGGAGGTTGACTTTTCCTCCGCTACATCGATGACTGTATCGGCGCTGCCTCGTGCTCCCACGAGGAGGTTGAACAGTTCATCAACTTTACTAACACCTTCCATCCCGACCTTAAATTCACCTGGACTGTCTCAGACTCCTCCCTCCCCTTCCTAGACCTTTCCATTTCTATCTCAGGCGACCGACTCAACACAGACATCTACTACAAACCGACCGACTCCCACAGCTATCTGGACTACACCTCCTCCCACCCTGCCCCCTGTAAAAACTCCATCCCATATTCCCAATTCCTTCGTCTCCGCCGCATCTGCTCCCAGGAGGACCAGTTCCAACACCGCACAGCCCAGAAGGCCTCCTTCTTCAAGGACCGCAGATTCCCCCCAAACGTGATCGACGATGCCCTCCACCGCATCTCCTCCACTTCCCGCTCCTCCGCCCTTGAGCCCCGCTCCTCCAACCGCCACCAAGACAGAACCCCACTGGTTCTCACCTACCACCCCACCAACCTCCGTATACAACGTATCATCCGCCATCATTTCCGCCACCTCCAAACGGACCCCACCACCAGGGATATATTTCCCTCCCCTCCCCTATCAGCGTTCCGCAAAGACCACTCACTTCGTGACTCCCTCGTCAGGTCCACACCCCCCACCAACCCAACCTCCACTCCCGGCACCTTCCCCTGCAACCGCAGGAAATGTAAAACTTGCACCCACACCTCCACACTCACTTCCCTCCAAGGCCCCAAGGGATCCTTCCATATCCGCCACAAGTTCACCTGTACCTCCACACACATCATCTATTGCATCCGCTGCACCCGATGTGGCCTCCTCTACATTGGGGAGACGGGCCGCTTACTTGCGGAACGCTTCAGAGAACACCTCAGGGACGCCCGGACCAACCAACCCAACCACCCCGTGGCTCAACACTTTAACTCCCCCTCCCACTCCACCGAGGACATGCAGGTCCTTGGACTCCTCCACCGGCAAAACATAACAACACGACGGTTGGAGGAAGAGCGCCTCATCTTCCGCCTGGGAACCCTTCAACCACAAGGGATGAACTCAGATTTCTCCAGTTTCCTCATTTCCCCTCCCCCTACCTTGTCTCAGTCGGTTCCCTCAACTCAGCACCGCCCTCCTAACCTGCAATCTTCTTCCTAACCTCTCCGCCCCCACCCCACTCCGGCCTATCACCCTCACCTTGACCTCCTTCCACCTATCACATCTCCATCGCCCCTCCCCCAAGTCCCTCCTCCCTACCTTTTATCTTAGCCTGCCTGGCACCCTCTCCTCATTCCTGATGAAGGGCCTTTGCCCGAAACGTCGAATTTCCTATTCCTTGGATGCTGCCTGACCTGCTGTGCTTTAACCAGCAACACATTTTCAACTTTAAAATTTCACTAGCCACTGTAGTGGAATTTGAATCAGTGCCCTCAGTATTAGTCAGAGCCTCATTTTCCCTGCGAGAAAGCTTTTCTGATATTTGGTCAGATACTAGAAACAACATGAGCCAAATGAAAGCTACTAATTCTCTTTAAATTTACATGCCCAGTTCATGATCTATTCCTAAAAATCATTTAACTCGCTCTTAACCAACAGTTGGAGTGAAAACAAATTATTGGGACAAATAAAAAGGGAATTCATGTTGTGAAGTAGACTGCCAATGTTTTACTTCATTATTAATGATATCAATGTTAAAATTCATATTACAGTTTTTATGGCTTAGTATTTGTTGTTTTTCAAGAAAAAGTTTCTGGTGTTCATTTGTTCAAGATGTTTTCGAGTTAGTTTTGGTCTGTTGATGGGAACTGAATTTTCTCGAGCTGAGCAGTCCTAGATGTAAAGTCCAGTAAAGAAAGCTAATAGGAGTATCAGAGAATCCCTACAATGTGGAAACAGGCCTTTTGGCCCAACAAGTCCACACCGACCTTCCAAAGAGTAAACCACCCTGACTCATTCCCCTATTGTTCTACATTTATCTAATGCACCTAACCTACACATCTCTGAACACCACAATATAAAACAAAGAAAGTGAACAAAGAAAATTTACAGTCCAGGAACAGGTCCTTTGACCCTCCAAGCCCGAGCTGATCCAAACGTACTGTCTAAACTGGTCAGTCAATTCCTAAGCACCTGTATCCCTCTACTCATTTTAAATGGACCTACCGTGCCTACATCTACCATCTCTGCTGGCAACGCGTCCCAGATGCCCACCACCCTCTGAAGTACTTTCCACTCGAATCCTCCTTAAACTTTCCATCTCTCGCCTTGAAAGCATGACCTCTCGTTATGGAATCCTTCACCCTGGGGAAAAAGCTCATCTCTATCCACCTTGTCTATACACTTCATGATTTTGTAAACCTCAATCAGGTGTTCCCCCCACCCATCTCCTTTTTCCTAACGAAAATAAACCTAACCTACTCAACCTCTCTTCATAGCTAGCACCTTCCATACCAGGCAACATCCTCGTAAACCTCTGCACCCTCTCCAAAGAGTCCACATTCTTTTGGTAATGTGGTGACCAGAACTGTATACCAACATCCTGTACAATTTTAACATGACTTGCCAGCTCTTATACTCAGTACCCCATCCAATGAAGGCAAGCATACTATATGCCTTCATGACCACTCTATCCACCTGTGCAGCAAACTTCAGGGTAAAATGGACTTGCACTCCCAGATCTCTTTGCCCATCAACTTTTTCCAGGGCTCTTCCATTCATTGTATAATTCGCTCTAGAATTAGTCTTGCCTAAATGCATCACCTCACATTTGTCTGGATTGAAATCCATCTGCCACGTTTCCGCCCAACTCCCCAGTCTATCTATATCCTCCTGTATTCTCTGACAGTCCCTCATTCTTTCTGCTACTCCACCGATCTTCGTGTCATCTGCAAACTTGCTGATCATTTATGTATATTACAAACAGTGGTCCCAGCACTGACCCCTGTGGAACATCACTGGTCACCTTTCTCCATTTCGAGAAACTCCCTTCAACTATTACTGTCTCCTGTTGCTCAACTAGTTCTTTATCCACCTAGCTAGAACACCCTGCACACCATGTGACTTCACTTTCTCCATTAGTCTACCATGGGAACATTGCTACAGTCCATAAATAGGACATCAACAGCTGTTCCTTCATCTATCAACTTAGTACAGTTCTTCGAGTAAGTGACCAAGTTGGTAAGGCACAATCTCTCCAGCACAAAACCACGTTGCCTATTACTGATAAACCCATTCTTTTCTAAATATAAATAGATCCTATCCCCCAGAACCTCTCCAGCAACTTCCCATAACCGTCAGGCTCACTGGTCTGTAGTTACCCAGAATATCCCAACTGCCCTTCTTGCACAAGGGGACAACATGAGCAACCTTCCAGTCCTCACCTGTATTTAAGAATGCCACAAATATATCTATCAGGGCCCCAGCTATTTCCTCTCTCAGCAACCTGGGATAGATCCCATCCGGTCCTGGGGATTTGTCCACCTTAATAACCTCTTCCTTACCCAACACGTCTTCCCTACATATGCCGTGATCCAGACTAATCAACTTCTATCTCTAATTTCAACATTCATGTTCATCTCCTCAGTGAGCACAGATGCAAAGTAATCATTCAGAATCTCACCATTCTCTCAAATTCGACACAACCTTCCTTCATTATTCTTTAGTGGACCAACCCTTTCTCTCGTTACCCGCTTGCTTCTTATATAAGAATAAAAAGCTTTGGGATACTCCTTAATTTTACTCGTGAAAGCTATTTCAAGACCTTTTTAGCCCGCTTGTTTCCTCTGTTAAGACTTGTCCTACTCTTCCGATATTCCTCCAGGCCTGTTCCGTTCTTAGCTGCCTAGACCTTATGTATGCTTCCCTTTTCGTCTTGGCTAGTCACATAAAATTTCTCCCGTCATCCATAGTTCACAAATCTTGCCTTTCCTATTCTTTGCCTTCAATGGGACATGCCTATCCTGCACTAATCTTTGAAAGCCTCCCCATATCAAACATGGACTTCATTTCAAATAGCTGTGTCCAATCAACATTTCCGAGTTCCTGCCTAATTTTGATATATTTGGCCTTGGCCCAGTTTAGTACTCTTCCCTTAGGACCACTCATCTTTATCTTATTCTAAAACTTAAGAGAATTCCGGTCACTGTTCCCAAAGAAATCCCCCACCGCAACTTCATCACCCGGCCTGGCTCACTCCCCAGTAAGAGGTCCAACATAGCCCCTACCCTCACTGGGTTATTGACATACTGCTCTAGAAAACTCTCCTGGATGCTTCTTACAAATTCTGCCCTATCTAGACCTCTGACGCTAAGTGTATGCCAGTCAATGTTGGGAAAATTAAAATCTCCCATCACCACTACCCTATAGCCTCTACACCTTTCCATAATCTGTTTACATATTTGTTCTACCTCATGCCCACTGTTGGGAGGCCTGTAATACAGCCCCAACAATGTAACTGCACCCTTATTTCTCAGCTCCACCCATAATGCCACATTCCATAGTGTCCTCCTTTAGCACAACCGTGATATCATCCCTGACCAGCAGTGCAACTTTACCCCGCCACCCCCCGGCCTGTCTGAAGTGTCTAAATTAGCATGGCCAATTCACTGAATCTGCACATCTTTGGATCATGGGACAAAATCAGAGAACGCAGAGGAAATTCACGGGAAGAATGTGCAAACTCCACACAAAGTTGCCAGAGGTTGGATTCGAACCTGGGTCCCTGGTGCTGTGAGGTAGCAGTGTAAATCACTGAACCACTGTGTATGAAACTGGATTATTCTGAAATGGCTATCTAGTTCACTAAAAGTCCCTCAGGGAAGCGAATGTACTGTCTTTACCAGACCTGTATGACAGCAAGACCATAGCCATAACTTCTGAAATTATCTAACAAGTCACCAATTTACTGAGAAGCTCATCACTTCTTCTACTTACTATCAATACTTGGTGTCAGTGGTAACTAACAAGTGAATTCGAAACCATATGCAAACTTACCAATATGCCGTCTCGTCATCTCAACTGTTGCGTTTCTGTTGACATTAGACAGCAAACCCAGACAGAATCTTTCAGAATTTGATGGGTCTGTAAATCCATCCACAGTTAATGAAGGCTGAGATGCATGAAATGTTTCACCCACTCTCTGGTTTAGTTCATAGTATGCTATTGAACACCAGAATGCTGGCTCTGAATAGGTTACAGGTTGTAGATCTGAAACAGACAAGACAAAGAATTATACAATCAAGATAAATTCTCAATTTTACCTGGCACTTCCATAGTTATTTTTTCCAAACATTTGTTCATGAAAATGCACACACCATTGGAAGGCCAACTTTTATTAGCTATCCCTAGTTATCCTCAAGGTTGTGGTGGTTAGTTGCCTTCTTGAAAATCTGAAATATTTTGAATGTATATTTCAGATATTCCTCCAGAGTTATGTTAGAAAAAAGGGGTGCAAACAGAAAAATTTGCAGTGGTGGTGCTTCCATATACCAGCTGCCCTTGTCCTTCAAGGAGTAAAAGCCCAAATCTGGAAGGAAGTATTAAGTCCAGGCGAGCAGCTGTAGTGCAATTTGTAAATGGCACAGGTTGTTGCCACTCCATCAGTGGTGAAAAGTGTGATCATCATCATAATTCGAGGTCCCTTGCAAATGAGGGTAATTCTCTTTCACTCTCAGGATGAGTCCACAGGTGGCTGAAGACATTGATGCAGTTTTCACAGACTCTTACACTTGGGGCAGGTGGTGGTCATGTGAAGAAGTGGGTAAGGCGTTGATGCAGCAGCACACAAGCTGTTTTTGCCTGGCTTCTGCTTTTCCCCCAGCAGCAGGTCTTTAAGTGATCAACGCCTTCCCAGATGCTGCTCCTCCGCTTTGGACAGTTTTGGGCCAGTGATTCTCAGTGCACACTTCACCAGTGAGGCCCTGAGGGGATCACTGAGGTGCTTCTTCTGTCCACCGAAGGCTTGCTTGTCATTTTAGTGCTGGCAGTGGAGTACTTGCTTGGAGATGTGCCCAGCCCATCACAGTTGATCAAGTTCCTTGACACTGGGAATGTTGGCCTGGTCGAGGACGCTGGTGTTCACACAAACTCATTAAAAATCACCTGTGCCATTACAGGGTGGACCACCGCTGATCTGAGCCAGGATCAACATAAATACAGCCCCGCTGCAGTGGAGACAACAGAAAAGAATGAACATTGAAGCAGAGGATGGGGGTGCCAATTGTCTGGGCTAATTTATCCTGGGTCGTATTCAGTGTGAGTGGTATCAGAGCTACTTTCAAAAGAAAGGGAGAATACTCCACACTCTTGACTTGTACCTGCAGATGGTGAACAAGTATAGAGACAGGACGTGAGCTACTTGCCAATGAATTCCTAGCCTCCTTTGTGTAGTAGCCACAGTATTTATATGGCTGGTCTAGGTCAATTGCTGATAATTGACCTGCAGAAAACGGATAGCAGGGAATTCAGCATTGGCAATGCCATGAGATAAATAAAAAAAGGGGAAGCAATGGCCTAGTGGTATTACCACCTGGCTGGCTGACAGATGGCAGAGAGTGGTTGCAGATGGAAAATATTCTGCCTGGACGACAGTGTTGAGTGGGGTCCCACAGGGCTCTGTTCTTGGGCCTCTGCTCTTTGTAGTTTTTATAAGTGACTTGGATGAGGAGGTCGAGGGGTGGGTTCGTAAAGTTGCAGATGACACAAAGGTTGGAGGTGTTGCCGATAGTATAGAGGGCTACTGCAGGCTGCAGCGCGATATAGATAGGATGCAGAGCTGGACTGAGAAATGGCAGATGAAGTTCAACCTAGATAAATGCGAAGTGATGCATTTTGGAAGGCCAAACTTGAATGCTGAATATAGGATTAAAGACAGGATTCTTGGCAGAGTGGAGGAACAGAAGAATCTGGGTATGCAAGCACATAGATCCTTCCAAGTTGCCACCCAAGTGGATAGGGTTGTTAGGAAAGCAGGGGGAACAAGTTTAAGAGCCATGAGGTTTTGCTGCAGCTCTACAAGTCCCTGGTGAGACCACACTTGGAATATTGTGTCCAGCTCTGGTCACCCTATTGTAGGAAAGATACAGAGGCTTTGGAGGGGGTGCAAAGAAGGTTTACCAGGAAGCTACCTGGACTGGAGGGTTTGGCTTATGAAGAATGGTTGATTAAGCTTGGACTTTTCTCTCTGGAGAGGAGGAAGAGAGGAGATCTGATCAAGGTGTACAAAATAATGACAGGAATTAGGTGGAGTCAATAGCCAGAGACTTTTCCCCTGGGCAGGACTGACTGGTACAAGAAGTCATAGTTCAAAGATATTAGGAGGAAGGTATGAAGGAGACGTCAGAAGTAGGTTCTTTACGCAGAGAGTTGTGAATGCATGGAATGCGTCACCAGCTGTGATGGTGGAAGCAGAGTCATTAGGGACATTTAAGCGATTGCTGGACATGCACCTGGATAGCAGTGAGTTGAGGGGTGCATAGGTGAAGTTGCTATATTTTACATTGATTAAATCTCGGTACAACATCGTGGGTTAAAGGTCTGTTCTGTGCTGTACTTTTCTATGTTCTATTACTGGACCGTTAATCCAGAGACCCAGGTAATATTTTGGGGATACTGGTTTGAATTCTGTCACGGTAGTTGATGGAATTTGAACTAAATTTTTAAGAATCTGGAACTAACAGTTCAATGATGACCACAAATCTATTGCCAATTGTCAGGAAAACCCAGCTGGTTCACTAATGTCCTTTAGGGAAGGAAACTTGCATTGTTAATTGGTCTGGCCTACATGCGACTCCAAATCCACAGTAATGTGGGTGACTCTTAACTGTTCTGTGGAATTTGGAGTGGACAATAAATGCTGCCTAACTAGTGATTCCCATAGCTCATTAATGAAGAAAAAGAAAGTAATGGAAATGACCAGATTCTCTCTCTGGGTTGAAGTGATCATGCCTGGCACTTGCGTGGAATGAATATTCCATCAAATAGATCAATCATAGATCCTTAAACTACATCTGACGAGTCTATGTTTTAAGAGGCAATTTAAAGCCCATTATTCTCTCATGTAAACAGTACTAACAAATTCTAGTTCTAAAATTGGATAAAAATATTGAGGATTCAGATGCTGTTTAAATGCTAAACCTTGCCATTCTCAAATGCCACAAGTTATATGAAAGTGTAGTCAACATTATAACATCACAGCTCACTAAGGCAGTATGCTGAAAATAAAGCCCTAATATTCCAAGAATAGCCACAAAATGTTAAAAGTTAATGAAATTATTAAAAATTCCAATTTGCCTACAATTTACTGCTACCCAGGATATAAACAAATCTTACTAGATTATGCCCGTCACAAAAACTATTCTCTATAATACTTAGCTTTAAAAAGAACAGTAAAATAATTTCTAATCTCTTTTATACTTTACCACATTTTAAAACTTGCATATACAAAGCATAACATATGAGTGGCAGGAAAAACAGTAATCCAGAAATCTGCATCACAAGTCCAAAATCTCAAAATTAAATGGGTTAGTCTCAATTTTCTATTCTTTGATAATATCATGAGCACAGCAATGATAGATCAATGGTCAGTAGACCAATAGTTGCTTGGTTGACCGGGGCCAGTCTTGTCGTCTTCAGAATTACTTCTCTCAGTATTTCTGAATGTAGTTTATTTATTCTTTTGAAGAAAATTGAAGAATGGGTAATTTTACATAAAATAAAGGAATAATGCTGCTAGCTTATACAAGTGTCTTTGTTTCTGTTTCACTCCACTCTCAAAAATCTGTATTAAATTGCAATCTAACCACAGGTTTATTGCTATGCTGAGCTCCTTCGCAACAGAAGTTACTACTTTGTGTGGACTCAATGTCATCAAAAAAGCAACAGAATTGAACTTTACCAGAAATCAGTCAAGTGAAAATGTTGTCATATTTCATGGAGGGCTTCTCTCTAAAGCCCAGCAATATTTCTCACTCTTGAAAACTTGCCTCATTACCCACATATCATGCGTCTATGGCACCCTGCCCATCTTATCCTCCCTTACTTCCAAGATTCTGAGCATCCACAACACATCTAAAGACAGTCAAGCGCCGCGAGTCCAGAAATCTCTCTCTGCTTCATACAGAAGAGTTCCAAAGATGAATCATACTGGACTCAAAACATTAACCGTTTCGCTCTCCACAAATTCTGCCAGAGTTGAGTTTCTCTAGCGTTCTGAATTGGTTTCAAATTTTCAGCATCTATAATATTTTGCTTTCACATCTTTTTGCTATTGCACTCATTGCTCATCAAAACTCATGATCTACCATTCTCACTATTGCATGTAACATCTTCCCTTACTCACCCCCATCCTCTAACCTCCTAGCCCAATATGACCTCTACAGTGCCAGCACACTCATTGGGGACACCTCACCATCTTTGTCCCTGACTTGCACAAGCAGTAACTGCTGTGCCAGCCACACTCAACCAATTCCTCCCAGGAGGAAACATGGAGTACTTCCTTGTTGTCTCAGACTCTCTTCATTTACAGAATTCCATTTCTGGTTATCTTGCCACGTTTTCCCAACTAGCTCCCCAATGCTAATACTATTCAGGGGCTAATATTCCAGTCTCTTGGTGCATAAGTTAACTTTACATACTTTCCAAACCTGTAAACAATTCAAGTGTACATTCTCCATTCTTTTAAAACGGTATCCATCGCTCATGTTCAGTTGATGATTAAAAAACAAACAAAAAGGATGTTATTTGTGGAATTATTATTGTTGTACTTGCCTTCCCTGTTACACCTCACAAACAGCAACAAGTGAATGACTTTTCAACCATTTTGCTGTTGCCAGAATTTCAAAATTTGTATTAAATCTAATATGAAATTTTAACAGTTTTGAACTATCCATAAGAGGAAGATACATCTCGATTAATGTTTCTCCCAAAATACAACACCATTAACAATTGCAACTTCCTCAATATTATATCTAGATTTTGCTCATTCATTCAAGATAAGATATGCGCTTTGACTAAAAACAGTCTTTTCAAGAGTTGGGATTGCTAACAATTGAAATAAATATATGCATAAGTATGAGAGATCAGAGACAAATGTACTCCATTTAGCTTTGTTTCCTCTCTGTAAACGTTGAGAGTGCACATGTTAATTGTAACTTGAATGTACACTTTCATTGTATACAGAGAAGTAGCTCCAGGATAAGTAAAGAATGTGGAGTATATCATGATTCACTTAAAAAGAATCCCTACTTGAATTATAAGCTTTAGTGCTTGTACCCCAATGGATGTTCACTGTGCCATGAAGTAAAGAACATCTTCCATTGCACAGATTTCAGTGGCTTAACTGGCAAGAAAAGGGCCTTGATCTGAAATGCCATACAATATAGAAACAGATCCTTCAATCCAACTAGTCCATGTTGACCATGTTCCCAAATTTGTCTCACTTGCCTGTGTTTGGCACATATCCCTTCAAATCTAGAGGTGAAAGTGAGGACTGCAGATGCTGGAGATTAGAGTCAAGGTTACAGTGGTGCTGGAAAAGCACAGCAGGTCAGGCAGCATCCGAGGAGCAGGAAAAAGGGCTCCTGCCCGAAGCGTCGATTTCCCTGTTCTTTGGAAGCTGCCTGACCTGCTGTGCTTTTTCCAGGACCATCCTTATCTAGACTCCTTTCAAACCTACCCGACTGATATACTTACCCAAATGTCTTTTAAATGTAACTACACCTACATCCACCACTTCCTGCAGTTCATTTTTTTCTGCATCCTTAGTGGTGGGCAAGTTGAAAAAAAATCACTGCCCCTAGTTTCCTTTTTAAAACTGGTATCCTTGCACCCTCAAAATATGCATCCTAGTTTTGAGCTTCCCACCCTAGGGAAAAGACCCTTCCTATTCTGCAAGGGGCCAAACAGGGAAGGCAGATGAACTCAGGACATGGTTAGGAACATGGGACTGGGATATCATACCAATTACAGAAACAGGACTCAGGGATGGGCAGGACTAGCAGCTTAATGTTCCAGGATACAAGTTCTTACAGGAAGGATAGAAAGGGAGGGAGGCGAGAGAGGAGGGGGGAGTGGCATTTTTGATAAGGGATAGCATTACAGCTGTGCTGAGGGAAGATATTCCCGGAAATATATCCAGGGAAGTTATTTGGGTGGAACTGAGAAACAAGAAAGGGATAATCACTTTATGGGGATTGTATTTACAGACCCCCTAATATTCAGAGGAAAATTGAGAAACAAACTTGTAAGGAGATCTCAGCTAATCTGTAAGGATAATAGAGTGGCTATGGTAGGGGATTCTAAACTTTCCAAACATCAACTGGGACTGCCATAGTGTTAAAGGTTTAGATAGAGAGGAATTTAAGTGCGTACAAGACAATTTTCTGATTGAGTATGTGGATGTACCTACTAGAGAAGGTGCAAAACTTGATCTACTCTTGGGAAATAAGGCAGGGCAGGCGACAGGTGTCAATGGGGTAGCACTTTGGGGCCAGCAACCATAATTCTATTCGTTTTAAAATAGTGATGAAAAAGGATAGACCAGATCTAAAAGTTGAAGTTCTAAATTGGAGAAAGGCCAATTTTGACGGTATTAGGTAAGAAAGCTGATTGGAGGTAGATGTTTGCAGATAAAGGGACGGGTGGAAAACAGGAAGGCTTCAGAAATGAGAATCCAGAATAAGTACATTCCTGTCAGGGTGAAAGGGAAGCCTAGAAGGTATAGGGAATACTGGATGACTAAAGAAATTGAGGGTTTGGTTAAGAAAAAGAAGGAAACATATGTCAGGTATAGACAGGATAGATCGAGTGAATCCTTCAAAGAGTATAAAGGAAGGAGGAGTACACTTAAGAGGGAAATCAGGAGGGCAAAACGGGGACATGAGATAGCTTTGGCAAATAGAATTAAGGAGAATCCAAAGGATTTTTACAAATATATTAAAAGAACAAAAGGATAACTAGGGAGAGAATAGGGCCCCTCAAAGATCAGCAAGGCGGCCTTTGTATGGAGACACAGAAAATGGGGGAGAGACTAAATGAATATATTGCATCAGTATTTACTGTGGGAAAGGATATGGAAGATACAGACTGTAGGGAAATAGATGGGGACATCTTGCAAAATGTCCACATTACAGAATAGGAAGTGCTGGATGTCTTGAAACAGTTAAAAGTGGATAAATTCCCAAGACCTGTACAGGTGTACCCGAGAACTCTGTGGGAAGCTACAGAAGTGATTGCTGGGCCTCTTGCTAAGATATTTGTATCATCGATGGTCACAGGTGAGGTGCCGGAAGAGTGGAGGTTGGCAAACGTGGTGCCACTGTTTAACAAGGGCGGTAAAGACAAGCCAGGGAACTATAGACTGGTGAGCCTGACCTCAGTGATGTGCAAGTTATTGGAGGGAATCCTGAGGGACAGGATGCACATGTATTTGGAAAGGCAAGGACTGATTAGGGGTAGTCAATATGGCGTGGGAAATCATGTCTCACAAACTTGATTGAGTTTTTTGAAGAAGAAAGAAAGATTGAGGAGGGCAGAGCAGTAGGTGTGATCTATACGGACTTCAGTAAGGCATTCAACAAGGCGGAGAGTTGGGATAGAAAGGTTCTTTTTCGGAATGGCAGCCGGTGACAAGGGTTCAGTGTTGGGGTCACAACTGTTCACTTTATATATTAATGATCTAGATGAAGGGACTGGGGGCATTCTAGCGAAGTTTGCCGATGATACGAAATTAGGTGGACAGGCAGGTAGGACTGAGGAAGTGGGGAGACGGCAGAAGGATCTAGACAGTTTGGGAGAGTGGTCCAGGAAATGGCTGATGGAATTCAACGTGGGCAAATGCGAGATCTTGCACTTGGGGAAAAAAAAGAATACAAGCATGGACTACTTTCTAAACAGTGGGAAAATTCATAAAGCCAAAGTACAAAGGGATCTGGGAGTGCTAATCGAGGATTCTCTAAAGGTAAACATGCAGGTTGAGTCCATGATTAAGAAAGCGAATGCAATGTTGTCATTTATCTCAAGAGGGTTGGAATATAAAAGTATTGTTGTGCTACTGAGACTTTATAAAGCTCTGGTTAGGCCCCATTTGGAGTACGGTGTCCAGTTTTGGTCCCCACACCTCAGGAAGGACATATGGCACTGAAGCATGTCCAGCGGAGATTCACACGGATGATCCCTGGAATGGTAGGTCTAACATAGGAGGAATGGCTGAGGATCCTGGGATTGTATTCATTGGAGTTTAGAAGATTAAGGGGAGATCTAATAGAAACTTACAAGATAATACATAGCTTGGAAAGGGTGGACGCTAGGAAATTGTATCCGTTAGGCAAGGAGACTAGGACCTGTGGACACAGCCTTAGAATTAGAGGGGGTAAATTCAGAACAGCAATGCAGAGACATTTCTTCAGCCAGAGTGTGGTGGGCCTGTGGAATTCATTGCCGCAGAGTGTAGTGGAGGCCGGGACACTAAATGTCTTCAAGGCAGAGATTGATAAGTTCTTGATGTCACAAGCAATTAAGGGCTACGAGGAGAATGTGCGTAAGTGGAGTTGAAAAGCCCAGCCATGATTGAATGGCGGAGTACACTCGATGGGCCGAATGGCCTTACTTCCACTCCTATGTCTTATGGTTCCCCATGGGAGACTGATTAGCAAGGTTAGATCTCATGGAATACAGGGAGAACTAGCCATGTGGATACAGAACTGGCACAAAGGTAGAAGACAGAGGGTAGTGGGGGAAGTTAGGCCTGTGACCAGTGGAGTGCCATAAGGATCGGTGCTGGTTCCTCTATTTTTTGTCACTGCATAAATGATTTGGGTGCGAGCATAAGAGGTACAGTTAGTAAGTTTGCAGATGACACCAAAATTGGAGGCATACTGGACAGCAAAGAGAGTTACCTCAGATTACAACAGGATCTTGACCAGATGGGCCAATGGGCTGAGAAATGGCAGATGGAATTTAATTCAGATAAATGCAAGGTGCTGCATTTTGGGAAAGTAAATCTTAGCATGATTTAAACACTTCATGGTAAGGTCCTAGGGAGTGTGGCTGAACAAAGAGACCTTGGAGTGCAGGTTCATAGCTCCTTGAAAGTGGAGTCGCAGGTTGATAGGATAGTGAAGGCAGCGTTTGGTATGCTTTCCTTTATTGGTCAGAGTATTGAGTACAGGAGTCGGGAGGTCATGTTGTCGTTGTACAGGACATTGGTTAGGCCACTGTTGAAATATTGCGTGCAATTCTGGTCCCCGTCCTATTGGAAAGATGTTGTGAAATTTGAAAGGGTTCAGAAAAGATTTACAAGGATGTTGCCAGGGTCCATTCCTCTACATTTACCCCTGACTAATGTATCTAACACTATGGGCAATTTAGCATAGCCAAGTCACCTGTTCTGTACATCTTTAGATTGTGGGAAGAAACCGGAGCACCAGAGGAAACCCACGCAAACAGAGAGAACGTGCAAACTCCAGACAGTCGCCCAAGGCTGGAATCGAACCTGGATCCCTGGTGCTGTGAGGCAGCAGTGCTAACCATTAAGCCACCGTGTCGCCCGATTATCTATGCCCCTCATGATTTTATAAACCTCTATCAGGTCAATCTCCTACACTCTAGTGAGAAAAGTCCCAGCCTACTTTTATAACAAACCCTCCAATCCATACAACATCCTGGTAAATCTTTTCAGAACCCTCTCCAATTTAATCATATCCTTCCTATAGCACATTAACCAGAACTATACTCCAGAAGAGGCCACACCAATGTCCTGTACAACCTCAACATGACGTCCCAATTCTGATACTCAAAGGTCTGAGCAATGAAGGCAAGTGTGCTAAATGCCTGCTGAACATGCTGAATACCTCGTGACACAAATTTCAAAGAATTATGTATCCGAACCACAAGGTCTCTATTCTACAACACTACCCAGGATCCTACTATTAATTGTATTAGTCCTGCCCTTGTTGAACGTTACCAAAACACAATACCTTGCATATATCTAAATTAAACCATATCTGCCAGCCCTCAGTCCATTGACCCAATTGATCAAGATCTCTAATCTTAGATAACCTCCTTGTGTCCACTAAACAATCAATTTTGGCAGCTAACTTACATAAATGACAAATCTATAAATACCACCCAGTGAAAAAATTCATGTAAGAAGAAATTTAACTGTCCAGAGCATCATCCATTCAAGTTTGTCCACTGCAGATCATAAAAGCTGAAGACAGCCTTATGTAGGAAACAATTATCAGGACAAAATACCCTATATAGAGTCAGAGATATACAGAAAGGAAACAGACCCTTCGTTCCAACTCTCCCACACCAACCAGATATCCCAGCCTAATCTCATCCCATTTGCCAGCAGTTGGCCTATATCCCTCTAAACCCTTCCAATTCATATACCCATTCAGATGTCTTTTAGGTAATGCAATTGTACCAGCCTCCACCACATTCTCTGCCAGCTCATTCCACACATGCACCACCCTCTGCGTGAAAAAGTTGCCCCTTAGAAACATATAAAATTGCTTTCATATCTTTCCCCTCTCACCCTAAATCTATGCCCTCTAGTTCCCTCCCACACCCCAGGAAAAAGTCTACTTACCCTATCCATGGCCCTCATGATTTTATAAACCTCTACAAAGATCAGCCCTCAACCTCTAACACTCCAGGGAAAACAGCCTCAGCCTATTCAACCTCTCATGATAGCACAAGTCCTCCAACCCTGGCAATATCCTTGTAAATTTCTTCTAAAATCCTTCCAACTTTCACAATATTTTCAGTACTACAGAAATTGCTCCTTCAATAATTGCTATATTAAGTCACAATGAATACTTTAGAAGACAAGATATCAGACAATTGATTATGTTAAGATTATAATGCAAGGAAACCTTGTAAATTGTTGGGAGTGGGTAAAACCTGCAGTTGTCATAAGCAATCTTGCAAAGAAATTTAATAATTGCATGAACATCAATGTCTTGGGAAAATATTCAAAGTTACAAAATATTGTCAATCCAACAGCTGTAGCTATCCAAGTGACTTGGAGCAATGTTCTGATTATCAAATTTCATTGATCCTGGCAACCTCAATGCATTGGTGGATAAAAGAAAAATACCATGGATGTTGGAAATCTACAATAAAAACAAAAAATGCGAGATGTTCAGCAACTGTGGAGAGAAATAAGAGTTCCTTCGGAAGCGACAAAAACCAGAAAATGGGTTTTATATTTGAACAAAAAAGAAAAACAAAAAAGGTAGCGTAGAACCAAAAAAGGATAGGTTAGAAGGTGGGAAAGATTAAATAACAGATACCATGAATCAAGCGGCAAAAGTAGTAGTAAACATAGTTCGAAGCCCATAAACTGAAATGCTGCATCCAGAAGTGCCTAATCAGAAAATAAGGCGTTCGTCCTGGCACAGTGAATGTCACCGAATTCATCTCCTCTGGAGATCTTTCCTCTATAGTTTCCCATGATTCCCAATCCAACAGAACCGGATTCTATTATCAGCCCCAAAGTGATAAACAGAATTGCCATGCCAGATCCATTATCTTAGCCTGTTCTTGTCTCACTGAACTTATTTCTTCCAATCTTGACCTATTTTTTCATTCAATCTCTTCTCACTGGCAATCATTATTCTTCAGAGTACACCCTAGGCAGACTTCAGAGCACTACTAAATAAGCATTGCTTGTACTGTCCAAGGCACAGTCACTTAACTGAGATTTAAAAGTAAAGCATTATTTATGCTCTGAGATGGCTGTGAAAGATTTTGCAGCATTAGCAGATGGTGGCATGGTGATAATGTCACTCAGCAAATAATACAGCAATTCAGGATAATATTCTGGGGACATGGATTCAAGTACAAAAAAACCCCAGAAATTGCTGGAAAAATTTAGTTCCGAAGGAGGATCACTGGAACAGACATTAACTCGGACTTCTCTCCACAGATGTTGCCAGACCTGAGTATTTCCAGCAATTTCAATTTCAGCATTCACAGGATTCAAATAAAAGCTGGTGGAATTAAAATTTAATTAATAATTCTGGATAGAAATAATGAGAATTATTTAAGGGTCTGGGGGAGGTGACGCTCTCATGGCATTATTGCTAGACTATTAATCGAGGTAAGGACACTGTTTAAATTCTTACCTTCGAAGCCCATAACTTCCTGTCGAGGAGTAACAGGAGACAGAGCGGAGATGATATGGAGACCAGGAGTGTGCTGGGAAGGTATATATTTTGGGCAGCGGCTAAACCAAAGATAATACACGTGTAGTATGTCCCTACCATCCACCCCTACCCCAAACCAGAAGAAAAATACTCTAAGGTTTTTTATTTTCTCTTTCTTTCCTTTCATATATTTAAGTGCACACTTTGGTTTTAGTTAGTTGAAAGAAAGCTAAGGCTTACAATGGCAGACCCATGGCATGTGCCTCTTGCTTGATGTGGGAGCTCAGGAATGTGTCTGACATGCCTGACTCTTACACTTGCAAGAAGTGCAGCCGGCTGCAGCTCTTGTTTGATCGCATGACAGTTCTGGAGCTGTGGATGGACTCACTGTTGAGTGTCCGCGATGCTGAGGTGGTTGTGGATAGCACGTTTAGTGAACTGGTCACACTGCAGATTAGAATTGCTGTGGGAGACAGTGAATGTGACCAAAAGGCAGAAAAAGAGTAGGAAGGCAGTGCAGGTGCCCCCTGCAGTCACCTCCCTCCAAAACAGGTATTCTGTTTGGATACTTTTTGGGGAGATAACTCACCAGGGGAGGGCAGCAGCTGTCAAGAGCATGGCACTGTGGCAGGCACTGCTGCTCAGAAGGGCAGGGAAAAAAAAGGGAATTATTTTTAAGAGGAGTAGACAGGCAGTTCTGTGGACAAAAATAGGACTCCCGGATGGTATGCTGCCTCCCAGGTGCTCGGGTCAGAGATGTCACAGATCGGCTGCAGAGATTTCTGAAAGGGGAGGGTGAACAGCCAGTTGTTTTGGTGCATACAGGCACCAACTACATAAGTAAGAAACGAGATGAGGTCCTGAAAGCAGAATTCAGGGAGCTCAAAGAGATGTTAAAAAGGAGGACCTCAAAAGGTAGCGATCTCAGGATTACTACCAGTGCCACATGCTGGCCAGTGTAGAAATGAAAACTAGGCAGATGAACACGTGGCCTGAGGGATGGCGGAGAAGGGAGGGGGTTCAGATTTGTTGGACATTGGGACAAGTTGTGGGGAAGGTGGGATTATTACAAATTGGACAGTCTACTTCTGAACTACACTGGAACTAATGACCTTGGGGGAAGTTTTTGTTACTGCTGTTGGGGAGATTTTAAACTAATGTGGCAGGGGGCTGGGAACCAGAAGAAAAAAAAAGTAGACAGCGAGGTGGCAACTGGAGACTCTAATAATCATGGAGATAGCATTAATAAGGAGGAGAGTAGGCAGAGAGCAGGTGAACGCAAAAGAAATGGTGCCCTGAAGTGCATATACTTTAATACTAGGAGTATAGTGGATAAGGCAGATGAACTTAGGGCACAGATTGGTGCCTGGGAGTATGACTTTATTGCGATCACAGACTTGATTGATGGAAGGGCATGATTGGCAATAAATGTTCTAGGATATAGACGCTTCAGACAGGACAAGGAGGGAAGTAAAAGGGGAGCAGAAGGGTCAGAGGTGATCTCATGGCTGTGCTAAAGGAGGACACTATGGAAGTCATGGGTAGTGAGGCATTGTGGATGGAGCTGAAAAATAAGAAGGGTGCAGTTACATTGCTGGGGCTGTATTACAGGCCTCCCAACAGTGAGCGTGAGGTAGAAGAACAAATAGGTAAACAGATTATGGAATGATGTAGAGGCAACAGGGTGGTGGTGATGGGAGATTTCAATTTTCCCAACAATGACTGGGATACACTTAGTGTCAGAGGTCAGGATGGGGCAGAATTTGTAAGAAGCATCCAGGAGAGTTTTCTAGAGCAGTATGTCAATACCGACGAGGGAAGGGACCATGCTGGACCTGGTGTTGGGGAGTGAGCCAGGCCGGGTGATGAAGTTGCGGTGGGGGATTTCTTTGGGAATAGTGACCACAATTCTGTAAGTTTTAGAATACTCATAGACAAAGATGAGTGTAGTCCTAAGGAAAAAGTACTAAACTGTGCCAAGACCAATTATATCAAAATTATGCAGGAGCTGGAAAATGTGGATTGCACACAGCTACTTGAAGGAAAGTCATCATTTGATATGGGGAGGCTTTCAAAGATAGGTTAAAGATAGGACATGCCTATTCTGCACTGTTGAAAGCAAAGGATAGGCAAGGCAAGATGCATGAACTGTGGATGACAGGAAAAATCATACGACTAGCCAAGAGGAAAAAGGGAGTATACATAAGGTCCAGACACTAAGAACAGAAAGGGCCCTGGAGGAATATCGGAAGAGTAGGACCAGTCTTAAACTAGGAATCAAGTGGGCTAAAAGCAGTCATGAAATAGCTTTAGCGAGCAGAATGAAGGAGAATCCCAAAGCCTTTTATTCTTATAAGAAGCAAAAGGATAACCAGAGAAAGGGTTGGTGCACTAAAGGATAATGAAGGAAGGTTGTGTGTCGAATCTGAGAGAATGAGTGAGATTCTCAATGATTACTTTGCAGTGTTCACTGAGGAGTGGGACATGATGAATGTTGAGATGGAGATAGAAGTTTGATTACTCGGGATCACGTTGACGCAAGGAAGATGCGTTGGATAGGCTAGAGGTCATCAAGGTGGGCAAATCCCCAGGACCGGGTAGAATCTATTCCAGGTTGCTGAGGGAGGCGAGAAAGGAAAGAGTTGGGACCCTGACGGATATCTTTGTAGCATCGTTAAACAGATGTGGTGCCGGAGGACTAGAGGGCTGCGTATATTGCTCCCCTGTACAAGAAGGGTAATAGGGATATTCCAGGTAACTACAGACCAGTGAGCCTGACGTCAGTGGTGGAAAAGTTGCTGGAGAAAGGTATGAGGGATAAAATCTATTTATATTTGGAGAAGAATGGGGTTATCAGTGATCGGCAACATGGTTTTATGTGGGGTAGATCGTGCCTAACCAACTTTATAGAGCTCTTCGAGGAAGTGACCAAGTTGATAGACGAAGGGCTATAGATGTCATATACATTGACTTTAGTAAAGCATTTGATAAGGTTCCCCATGGTAAACTAATACAGAATGTGAAGTCACATGGTGTGCAGGGTGTTCTAGCTGGGCGGATGTGGACACTTTGGAGAGCATACAGAGAAGGTTTACGAGGATGTTGCCTGGTATGGAAGGTGCTAGCTACGAAGAGGTTGAGTAGGTTAGGATTGTTTTCATTCGAAAAAAGGAGATTAAGGGGGGACCTGATTGAGATCTACAAAATCATGAAGAGTATAGACACGGTAGATAGAGATAAGCTTTTTCCAAGGGTGAAGGATTCAATAACAAGAGGTTACGCTTTCAAGGAGAGAGGTGAGAAGTTTAAGGGGGAAATCACGCGGCAAGTACTTTACACAGAGGGTGGTAGGTGTCTGGAATGCGTTGCCAGCAGAGGTGGTAGAGGCAGGCATAGTAGATTGATTTAAGAGGAGTCTGGACAGATGCATGAGTAGGTGGGGAGCAAAGGGATACAAATGCTTAGGAATTGGGCAAAAGGTTTAGACAGTGGATTTGCATCGGCTCAGGCTTGGAGGGCCGAAGGACTTGTTCCTGGGCTGTAAATTTTCTTTGTTTTTTTTGTTTAACTCAGCTAATGTTCTGCGGACTCTGGTTCAAATCCTGCCATGGCAGATGGTGGAAACTAAATTCACTACAAAACAAATCTGGAATTAAGAATCTGCTGATGACGATGAAATTATTGTCAATAGTCAAAATAACCCATCTAGCCTAATGTCTTTCAGGGAAGGAAATCTTCCATTCTCACCTTGTCTAACCTCCATGTGACTCCAAACCCACAGCAATGCAGTGGACTCTCAACTGACCTCTGGAATAACCTAGCAAACTGTGACGTTGCTTAGACATTTCAAAGGAATGAAACCAGAGGGATCACTTGGCATTGACCAAGGCACCCGAAAAGACAATGGCAGAAACAACAGTGCTTTAACCCTGCAAAGGCCTCCTTACTCACATCTGACGGCTAGTGCCAAAATTCGGAGAATTCTCTCAGACTAGTGAAGCAATAGTCATACTCACAGAATCATACCTTACAGATTTTATACTAGACACCATCACTATCCCTAGATAGGTTATGTCCCACCATCAGGACAGACCCAGCAGAGGTGGCAGTACAATAGTATACAGTTGTGAGGGAGTTACCCTAGGAATTCTCAACACTGACTCTATACTGCACGAAGTCTCATGTTTAGCCTGAAACCATGGGAAGGAAACCTCCTGATTACCATGTACCATCATCCCTCAGCTGATGAATCGGTACTTAACAACACTTGAAGGAAGCATTGAGGGTAGCAAGACCTCAAAAATGTACTTTATGTGGGGGATTTCAATAGTGCAGCAGAACTACTAATCAAGCTGGCTGGGCCCTGAAGGACATAACTACAGACTGGGTCTGCTGCAGGTTGTGAGGGAATCAACAAGAGGGAAAAACATACTTGACCTCATACCAATCTACCAGCTGCTAATGCATCTGCCCATGACAGCTGCGCAAAAAAAGTGTCCTTGTGGAGACAAAGTCCCACGTTCACATTGAGAATAACCTCCTATGTGCTGTGTAGCACAATCGCTGTGCTAAATAGGACAGACTTCAAACAAATCTAGAAACTGAAGATTTGGGTATCCCTGAGGCACAGTGGGCCATCAACAGCAGAATTGCACTTCTGCACAATCTGGAAGCTCATGGTCTGGCATTTCCCCATTCAATCACCACCATCAAATCAGGGATCAACCCTGGTTTAATGCAGAGTGCAGGAAAGGGTACCTGGATCAGCAATAGGCATACCTGAAAATGAGGAGTGAACCTAGTGAATCAAGCAAACAGGGCTACTTGTAAGAAAAAGTAAGAGACAAAGCTCAGCGAAACCACAACCAACAGATCAGATCTAAGCTCTGTCACATCTGGTCATAAATGGTGGCGAACAATCAAACAGTTCTCTGCAGGCGGCAGCTCCACAAACATCCCCATTCTCAATGATTAGAATGCAAAGGATAGGGCTGAAGTACTCTCAGCAATATTCAGCCAGAAGTGCTGAATGGATGATCCATCTCAGCCTTCAGTTGTTCCTGGCACTACAGATGCCATTGAGTCTTACAGCACAGAAACAGACCCCTTGGTCCAACTCCATGTGAACCAGTTTCCTGAACTGAACTAGTGCCATTTGTCTGCATTTGGACCATATACCTCTTAACCTTTCCTAACTATGTATCTAACCAAATGACTTTTAAATATTGTAATTGTATGGGCCCTGGCATTAGTACTGAAAAGACAAAAATAGAAATAGCTGGTCAAGCTCTGTCGGTCTGGCAGCATCTGTGGAGAGAAATCAGAGTTAATGTTTCAGGTCAAATAACCTTTCCTCAGAACTGATAGTGCTGAAAACTTGTACTCCAGAACTTGCAGCTCCCCTGTTCAAGCTGTTGCAGTACAGGTTCAACACTGGCATCTACCCAACAACTTGTAAAATTGCCCAGCTATGTCCTATACATAAAAAGCAGGACAAATCCAACCCAGCCAATTATTGTCCCTTTACTCTACTCTCAATCAGTAAAGTGACGGAAAGTATCAACAATGGCCCGTAACACCTGCTCAGTAATGCCTAGTTTGGGTTCTGCCAGGGCCACTCGGGTCCTAACCTCGTTAGTCTTGGTTCAAACTTGGAGGAAGGAGCTAAATTCCAAAAAATGAGGTGAAGACTGCATTCCACTGAGTGTGGCAAATTGCCTGTTAGGTGGAATCATACCTATCTCATATGAAGATTGCCATGTTTGCTGGTCAGTCAGCTCAGATCATCTCCGCAGGAGCTCCTCAAGTTAGTTTCCTAGGCCCACCCATCTTTAGCTGCTTCAATGACCTTCCCTACATCAGGTCAGAAGTGGAGATGTTTTCCACTGATTGCACAATGTTCAGCACTATTTGCAACTCCTCAGATACTGAAGTAGCCAATGTTCAAATGCAATAAGATCTGCACAACATTCAGGTTTCAGGTTTACAAGTGGCAGGTAACATTCACATGACAAAAATACAAGGCTATGACCATCCACAGTAAGAGAAACTAACTACTACTCCTTGACATTCAGTGATGTTACCACTTCCCACATCAACATCCGGGGTTTACCAGAGGCCAGAAACTCAACACAAACAGTGACTGCAAGTACAGCTCAGAGGCTGGGAATATTGCAGCAAGAAACTCACCTCCTGACTCCTCAAAGCCTGTTCATCATCTCAAGGCACAGGCCATGGGTGTGATAGATAATCCCCACTTGCCTGGATGGGTGCAGCATCAATACTCATGAAGCTTGATAACATCCCAGGACAAAGCAGCCTAATTGACTGACAGCGCACACACTCCGTAGCAGCAGTGAAACCATCTACAAGATACATTACAGAGATTCAAAGATCCTCAACAGCACCTTCCAAACCCATGACCATTTCCCTGTTGAAAGATCAAGGACTTCAAATACATGGGAACACCACCATCTTCAAATTCCCCTCCAAGCCACTCACTACCCTGATTTGGAAATATATTGCTTTTTCTTCACTGTCACTGCATAGTTCCCTCCCTAACACCAATGGTATCAATCTACTGCAGGTGGACTGCAGCAGTTCAAGGAGGCAGCGCACTAGCATCTTCTCCAGGGCAAATGGGGCAGGAAAGAAATGCTGGCCAGCCAAAAACACCCACATACCACAAGTGAGTTAAAATAAAAATCATTGTTGCAAAAACTATTTAGTTCACCAGAAACTGACGATATCTGCCTTTAAAGAGGCATTCGTTCGTTTTTTTTCTTGAAAACAGATGTCGTAAACCTGGTACAAAGGTGCCTGCTCCATGGAAAGGAGGGTCAATGTTTTGCGTTTTTTTTAAACTTACACAAAATTGCATGAGTGGGTGGAGTCAGGCTCACATACCCAGGGATTTACTTTTGTTTCCTGTTGTTGAAGTTGGGGCTTTGGAATTGAACATGCTAGATACACCTCAATCTGTACGGCTGCAAAGGCTTGAGTTCTCTCTCTGCTGCTAGATCAGTCAATGTTCCTTCATCTGGACTGGAGTAGACAGCAAGTGAGGGAAATCTGTTTTCTCAATTTGCCTTTGTCAAAAGGCGTGTTATGGAGTGCTACTATACTGGAACAGTTGATGTAACAATAGTTACTATCACACAACTACTTCACAGTTGCTGGGTCAAAATCTTTGAACACCCTCCTTAACATTGGAAGGACTACACCAGACGAATGCAGCAGCTCACACCAGTCTCTCAACATCAATTAGGGATGAACAATAATTGGAAGTCAAGCTAGTAAAACTGGAGTACGTGAGCAACAATAAAACACTGGACAGGCTGGGACAGTTTTCACTGGAGTAGTGAAGGTTGAGAGGGAACCTAATAGAGACGTACAAGATGATGAAGGGCATTGTTAAGGAGAATAGAAGGCATTTTTTTGCCCAGTAGTAGAAGAGTTAACAACAAGGGGACATTGTTTAAAAAATATTATCTTTAAACCAAAGGTTATGAGCCATGAGCATGAAAACGGAATTAGTGCAGTCAGATCTTAATTGTCTGGAATAGGTGTGATGGAGTGACAGACATCCTGTTTAGATTGGATTAAATTAGATTCTCTACAGTGTGCAAACAGGCCCTTCGGCCTAACAATTCCACACCACCCCTCCGAAGAGAAACCCACCCAAACCCATTCCCCTACCCTATATTTACCCCTAACAGGGTGGGCAATTTAACATGGCCAATTCACCTGACCTGCACATCTTTGGATCGTGGGAGGAAACAGGTGCACCCAGAAGAAACCCACACAGACAGGCAGGAATCAAACCCAGGACCCTGGTGCTGTGAGGCAGCAGTGCTAACCACTGAGCCGCTGTTCTGCAAGTTTCTAAGATAAAGCAAAGTGCTTGATCAACTGCCCTTAAACCACTTTTAGTAATCATTTCTCCAGCAACAGAAATGGTACAAAATCTTGCCAAAAGGTCCTTTCAAACCACTTTCTACCAGTAAGAACTAAAGACAGTAGATGCAATCATCAGCTGTAAATCCTCTCCAAGTTACACAGAATTGAGTTGCACTTGGAATGACTGTGCTATTACTTTGCTGTCATTCAAACTCCCTGCCTTATTGGATGTACCTCCATCCTATGGTTAATGTAGTGTTCAAAAAGGAAATACATCCACCTTAAAGAGGAATGGTGAATGGACAATAAATGCTGACATTGCTGACACTGTTCCCATCTCAAGAACAAAAAAAAAAATCATGCATGCTTTTATATTTAAAAGCTTTATAAACACTTCATCTTACCCAAGCTATGATTGACTGGTGACAAGGTACTTGGTGACATTTCTGCAGGAGACCCTAAAAGTGAAGGAAATAAACAGTTCTTTTAAAAACTACATCAACTCAGTTATCTTATTATTCATTGTAGATTGTATTTTATTAATGTTGAGCTCAATTCCCCTGGTCATTTGCCTTTATTCTTAAACTTTAAAAAACTTAATTTAATAAATCACTATTTATAGACATATATTGAAGTTCATTCACTTTCAGTTGTACAACTCCTCCCATCCATTTTGAATTTAGTTTAAAAAAAAATCAGTATTATTTTATGTTACAGAAAACTAATCTCATTTTCAGAAGCAGGTTACTGAAACAGTCAAATTTTTTAAAATTTCCCTTTTAAATTAAAAAAAAAGCAAAACACCATAAACTCGATCTTAAGTGCAAAACACAGCTCAACAGTCTAAAATCTTTGCTGAACAAACCAAAAAACAACGGTTGACTCTAAATTAACTAATATATCATTAAACCTGCAAGAGAAAGAAAACTCACCTGTATCCATACTTTGGTTCATTTGCTGATCACTCGTCTCCCCATCTTCACTGATGTAGCCAGGTGGTGGCGTTTCTATTAAAGTGAGATAGACATCATCCTAGCCATAAAGCCAAGTTTTTGCTCAAGTGATCAATGCCATAATGATCAACTCTTATTACTTTTGTTTGTACATCTGATATTTACATTTTCAATCTGTTTTACATATGAACTGGATTAAAACAGAAGAGATTTTTAAAAAGTGAAGGAACTAGTACTAAATTTTCATGGATCAGAATGAGTGCCTGCATATGGTGTAATTGCATTAAATCCTGGTTTTCAAAGAAAATTAGATAAGCAACTGAAGGAAAAAAAGATTGCAGTGCTAAGAGGAAAGGGTTGTTCAGCAGAACTAGCAAGTTGCTGTTGCAGAGAGAATGGACCTGATGGATCAAATAATTTCTTTTTACGTTGTTACCATTTTACAAGTTTGGAATATTATTTTAGATGACATAAGCCAATTGCATGTAAGGAATACAAGGTAAGCTTGTTGTTGAAAGTCAGAACTGCCTCCAATGTCTCAACACTAATGCCCAAATTGTCCTATTTTCTCACAGCAACAGAAACCATTCCTTCTGTACAAAATCTAATTTGCATTTCTTCCCATTTACCATTCCTTGACACATCATCTCCACATTTTAATATGGAAATCTGTAAGCTCCTCACCACCTCCTTTCTATTATTTAATTGTATTATTTATTTAAAATCAATGTATAGCCATCTAAATACTTCAATATTTTACTTGTGGTTTTTTAACCACATTTATCTCGTAAAATTTTGAATGGCAAGATCTAAAATCACACCAACTTGCTCTTATGACTAATACACTGCATATAAATATCCATGTAATTATTTAAAAACAAATGATCAATGACTAAAATTCTGATGCAACACATTTGAAGATCGTATGAGGAAAGGCTGAGGCACTTGGGGCTGTTCTCATTGGAGAAAAGAAGGTTTAGGGGAGATTTGATAGAGGTGTACAAGATGATTAGGGGTTTAGATAGGGTTGACAGTGAGAACCTTTTTCCGTGTATGGAGTCAGCTGTTACTAGGGGACACAGCTTTAAATTAAGGGGAGGTTGGTATAGGACAGATGTTAGGGGTAGATTCTTTACTCAGCGGGTTGAGTGTTCATGGAATGCCCTGCCAGTATCAGTGGTGGACTCTCCCTCTTTAGGGTCATTCAAGCGGGCATTGGATAAGCATATGGAGGTTATTGGGCTAGTGTAGGTTAGGTAGGCTTCGGTCGGCGCAACATCGAGGGCCGAAGGGCCTGTACTGCGCTGTATTTTTCTATGTTCTATGCTACATGCCTTTTGTCACATTTTATATTGAAGTAGAAAGGCTAAAAATAAAATAATCAATTATATTGCCGTTACAGATGTTGTTCTAAAAATACCTGGGATATAGTTGGTCTGCGGCTCTATTCCAGCTGGAAAATTAGTGTTTTCAGGAATGGAATGTGTATAGTCATCAAGTGGGGGCAACTCTGCTGGAATTTCTGTATGTCGTGGCACCAATACAGGAGGCAAAACTGAAATGAAAAGATAGATCATTAATTTCTCTAACGTCAACTTTCCCCCCAGTCTTGCACCTGCCATAGTTCAGAATATTATAGTGTGAAAATAATATAAATGCACCAGATATTCTAATTAAGAAACAGACCCCTAGAAACTGTTCACCAAACGTTCTTGTAACTCAGCACTAACAGGGCATACCACCTTTGTGAAAATCCAAAGAGTTGGCCTTAGAAATGTTCAATGATTCCCACTCAACGTCCACTGAAGTCTTTAAAGAATTTCATATTTGAAGTGTAAAAGCTTAATTAAACCAAGTCGATGTTGCACCCAATCTTCCAAAACTGACAATACTGATCCTTTCTCTTCACCAGCAGAGTAAAGCAAAAAAAAGACAACTCAATTAATATTCTTCATTCAAATACCTAAAATAAATACCTCAAATTACGTGGGTCGTTTCTCCTGATGCTTTCTTTCTCAGCAACAAAAAATCTCCTCAGCAGAAAGAATCTGAAGGAATAGTATTATGAAGCAAAGTGGAAGATTTAAGTCTAAACAGTACTCTGATGTGAAACACATCTAACTTGGCAGAGACTATACACAGACTTATCACCTACCTGCTTCAACCAACGTTGCAGGAGAAGCTGCAACAGGGCAAGCATATGTCAAGTCTCCAATTGGACAAAGTGAGCACTGGAAGCAATTCACATGACTGCACAAGGGTGCTGAGGGGAAATGGCTGACAGCATCAAGTTCCTGGGAGTGATGAACACCAATAATCTGTCCTGGTCCATCCACATTGTTGTGCTTTCTTGACCAATGCGTCAATGTCCCTCCTTCCCCAGGAGGAAAAGAAAATTTGACATGTCCACAAGAACTTTACCAATTTTTATAGATGCATGACAGAAAGCTTCTTTTCTGGATTTACCAATGTGGTATGGCAACTGCTCTTTCCAAGACCAAAAGAAACTAAAGAGTAGTGAACACAACCCAATCCAGCATGCAAACCAGTCTTTCATTTATATTTCCCATTGTCTGAGGAAAGCAGCCAACAGTGAGCAGACTGATTCCTGGAATGTCAAGATTGACATGAGGAAAACTGGATCGACTGGGCTTGTATTCGCTGGAATTTAGAAAAATGTGGTGTGCAGGAGGATCTCAGAAACATATCAAATCCTGATGGGACTGGACAGTCTAAATACAGGAAGAATGTTCCTGAGGTTGGGGCAAGTCCAGAACTTGGAATGAGGGTAAGCCATTCAGGAATGAGATGAGGAAGAATTTCTTCACTCTAGAGTTGTGAACCTTGGAATTCTCTCCCACGGGAGGCTGTTGGGGCCAGTTCATTAGATATATTCAAGAGGGAGCTGGATGTGGCCCTTGCAACTAAATGGATCAAGGAGTATGGAGACAGGGTGGGAATGGGGAGATTACATAGGTAAAAACAATGACTGCAGATGCTGGAAACCAGATTCTGGATTAGTGGTGCTGGAAGAGCACAGCAGTTCAGGCAGTATCTGAGGAACAGTAAAATCGACGTTTTAGGCAAAAGCCCTTCATCAGGAATATAGGCAGAGAACCTGAAGGGTGGAGAGATAAGTGAGAGGAGGATGGGGTGGGGAGAAAGTAGCATAGAGTACAATAGATGAATGGGGGAGGGGATGAAGGTGATAGATCGGGGGGGTGGGTGGAAGAAAGAGGGTGGAGTGGATAGGTGGAAGACCGTTCCCTCCGTGGCTACCTGGTCAGGTCCACACCCCCCTACAACCCACCCTCCCATCCTGGCACCTTCCCCTGCCACCGGAGGAATTGCAAATCTTGCACCAACATCTACTCCCTCACCTCCATCCAAGGCCCTAAAGAAGCCTTCTACATTCAAAGTTTTACCTGCACATCCACCAATATCATTTATTGTATCTGTTGCTCCCGATGCGGTCTCCTCTACACTGGGGAGACTAGATGCCTCCTAGCATAGCGCTTTAGGGAACATCTCTGGGACACTCGCACAATCAACCACACCGCCCTGTGGCCCAACATTTCAACTCCCCCTTCCACTCTGCCGGGGACATGGAGGTCCTGGGCCTCCTTCACGCTGCTCCCTCACCATCAGACGCCTGGAGGAAGAACGCCTCATCTTCCACCACGGAACACTTCAACTCATGGACATCAACGTGGACTTCAACAGTTTCCTCATTTACCTTTCCCCCACCTCACCCCAGTGCCAAGATTCCAGCTCAGCACTGCCCCCCGACTTATCCTACCTGCCTATCTTCTTTTCCACCTATCCACTACCCCCCCCCACCCCGACTTATCACCGTTGTCCCCTCCCCCACTCACCTACTGCATTTTATGCTACTTTCTCCCCACCCCCACCCTCCTCTCACTTATCTCTCCACCCTTTCGGCATTCTGCCTGCATTCCTGATGAAGGTCTTTTGCCCAAAACGTTGATTTTACTGCTCCTCGGATGCTGCCTGAACTGCTGTGCTCTTCCAACACCACTAATCCAGATACTGAGATTACATGATCAGCCATGATCATATTAAATAGCAATGCAGGCTTCAAGGACCAAATGGCCTACTCCTGCACTTATTTTCTGTGTTTCTATATAACACCTCCCACCCCATTATACTCTCTTCCACCCTTTTCCATCAGGCAGAAAATAAAAAAAAGTTTGCATACACGTACAAACAGATTCAATAACAGCTTCTTTCCTGCTGTTATCAGACTTCTGAACTAACCTCAAAAATGTTAATTCTGATCTCACACTCTATGGCTGTAGCACTGCACTCCGATACCCTGATGAACTTTGTATGGTACGACCTGCCTGTATAGCTCACAAAACAACAGATTTTCTCTATATCACATGACAACAATAATACAAACTCAAACTCAACTGCAACTACATATAAGGCTGAGCTATTGTGGAATGCATAGACAAATGGTTCAGAGAGATCCAAAGAACACCTACAGCATGCAGTAAAGTCTCCATCATTCCAGATGTACACTGAAAAATGTTAAAGTCCCCAGATGTTTTGTTTGCACATTACAGCTTGCAAAATTCTACCAGGTCTTGAGAGAAGTGCCCTCCACAAAGGGCAGTAACCTAGGAGCTCACACTTTATAAACTAGTTCTAAAAGCCTAGCATTCCAAGAGTAGTTAAAACTTATCCATATGGATCTACAATCAACACATTACTTTACTTTGCTACACAAAACGCAGACCACACCATATGCGGCAAGGAGTGAGTTTTTGCTAGGGATCCTATCTTCAATACTCCAGCAATGATTTCCTCCAAAAGACATGTGAGAATTTTGTAAATAATTGCACAATTTGCAGGTCCTCAGATAATGAAGCATTCCTTGTCCATACACAGCAAGATGTGGTTAATATTTATGTTTGGGTTGACAGCGGCCACACAATGGCAGACAATTAACATCTTCATCAAGAGTCAGTAAGTTACTTATTGATTTAAGTAACTTATACACAGACTTACCATTGGTGACTTAAATACTACAATTAAACTGGAAAAGTCAGATTGCCAGCTGGAGGGTTCACAGAATACTTTCAAAGATAGCTTCTTTAAGCAACACATTCTGCACCAACCACAGAGCAAGCTATCAAACTTAATATTGAGTAATTAAGGGGGGCAACAGCCTGGTGGTGTTACCCTTGGACTGTTAATCCAGAGACCCAGCTAATGTTCTGAGGACATGGGTTCAAATCCAGCATGGCCGATAGTAGCTTTTGAATTTAATAAAAATCTAGATTCAAGAGTCTAATGATGACCATGAATTTATTGCCAATTTACAGAAAAACCCATCTTGTTCACTAAAATCCATAGAGAAGGAAACTGCCATCTTACCTGGTCCCCTACATGGGGCTCCAGATCCACAGCAATGTGGTTGACTCTTAATTGCCCTCTGGACAATTGGGAATGTACAATAAATGCTGGTCTAGCCAGTGATGCCTACATTCCATGAATGAATTTTTAAAAAAAAAATTGATCTACAAAACCACAAGTCAGGAATGTGATGGAAAACTCTCCAAAAGTAGAATTGAGCACACTCCAACAACACTCAAGCAAGACATTATCCAAGAAAAGGCAGGTCATTTGATTGCGCCACCATCACTATTTACTCCCTCCAACTGACATGTAGTGCAGCAGTGTGCAAAGAAGCTACACTGCAGAAACTAGTCAAAGATACTTTGAAATCAATCTTCCTTAACCACAACTTCTACTACCCAGAAAGGCAAAGACCAAGACATATGGCAAAGCACCACCTGTAAATTCCCTAAGATACTTGGAAATATTTCACCTTCGATGTCACTAATTCTAAATCCTGGATCTCCCTAACAGCACGGCAAATTATACATATACCAGATAAATTACCTGACATCAGGGCAGCTTGTCAGGGGTAATCAAGGAAGGGCAACAAGTGCTAGCCTTGCTAACAATCATCCCACAAAAAGATTTAAAGTGTAAGTGAACAAAAATTTAAGTTTTAAAAACGAATTTGTACAACCTAGCATTAGCTTGCACTCACCTGGTGTCTCCACCCTCTGATAGTGGTATGGATTAACACACACTTCATCCTTTTTAAGATTGAAAGCATATTCACAAGTTTCAATAGCTCGAAGCTCATGGTGACTGTGAAGATCAGGCCACCGCCACAAGCGACAGTAAATAACATGAGGCAAACCTTTGCGATGTGAAACTTGCAGCCGACCATCAAGTGATCTGTACAAAAAAAAGATGATAATGTAGAATTCTGAGGAAATAAAATTATAAGTTCTATTATTATTAAGTTATTCTGAAATAAGTCACGCTTAATAAATAATTTACTAAAGAAAATCAACTGACCAGTTATTATCACCTTGTGGTTGATAAAGTTACGTGTGAGTGAAGCAGCAAGGAGGCGGGCAATTAACTTTCTCAACTTACACTATGTTTTGTTGCAATCACAGAACATTCTCAGAACCAAATACACTAGAGATACCAATCCAATTCTTTCAGGTAAAATTAGCCTCTCTTATTCATTCATGACAGGAGGGCATCACTGGCTGAGCCAGCATTTGTTACTCATCTCTGTTTGCCCAGAGGGTAGTTAAAAATCAACCACTTTGCTGTGAGTCTGGAGTCATATGTAGACCAGACCAGGTAAGGATAGTAGTTTCTTTCCTTCAAAAAGGACATCAGTGAATGGTTCCATGGTAAAGAGATTCTTAATTCCAGATTTTTATTGCTTTCAAATTCTGCCACCTGCCATGGCGAGTTTCGAACCAGTGTCCCCAGAACATGACCTGGGTATCTGGATTAACCACCTAGCAATAACCCAATTAAGCAGTCACCTCCACTAGGATATCATTATACTAGTACATGTGGTATTCAAATCTCAATTTGGCTTTAGTGGACTGTATATTTCTTCTTAGTATTTCATGCTTCCTAAAAGGTATACTTTCACCTATAATCCTATTACTAGACTTGCTATAGCAAATTTAATCTTACTGAAGACTATACAAATTCTTGCAAACATTCAGTTAGACCTAGCTTATCGAAGATTCATTTCTTATAATATATCTAAGAAAAAACTGCCACCACAAATGTTTATTTGATCACCAAATCATTTTTAATTTTAAAAAGTTGTCTATTTTTGCCTTCTTGTAAAAAAAGTTAAAAATGTGTAAGATTAGAATGAACATGTTGCCTGTGAGAAGAAGTATACAACTAGGGCTTGCATCAACTGAAATTTAGGACAGCTAGAGGCTGCTTGTTTGAAACATTCAAGATCCTGAGGGGTTTGACAGCGTGGATATGGAGAGAATGTTCTCTCTCAGAAGATCAGCAACAAGGGGTTGTTGTTTAACAATAAGGGAATGAGGGTCATCGGTCTTTGACACTACCTTTTTTAATTGGCAGAGTCTTTGAATAGTTTTAAGGCAGAGGTGGACAGATTCTTAATAAGATTGAAAAGTTATTGAGCATAGATATGAACAAAGTTGAGGTTACAATCAGATTTGCCAAGTGAGGGGCTCGATGGGCCAAATGGTCTACACTCCTGCTGCTTTTAACTCTCCGTGTTCATATTAAATAAATATTCTTCCCTGCACAGAAAAAAGGCTGTAAAAAAATCAAGAGGTAAACTATTTGAGCCATAAAATCTAAGTAAAAGGCAATATTTCTGAAGGTACAGTACTGTTGCCAGATTGAAGCCATAACATGGGGCAAAAAGCAAGCAAACTAATTTTACTGAAGAAATTTATAAATCAATAAACCCAAGTTAGCGCTCTCATATTATTGATATAATTTGACATCAACCTCTTCAATGGCCTAGTGACAGCTTGAATAGACCAATATTATTCTCATTTCAAATTACAAGTTCAGAAATTCAAGCTTCATACTGGGACTTCAGCACTTAAATGCCAGTACTACAACAATTGGTTGCACTGTTGAAGGGAATAAAAGCTTTCAATAAGATGTTAAAAGAAGCCAAATTTGCAAGAATCAAGCACATTCGTCATGTGCCATTCAACCAAGATGACCAAAGAAAAATCAAATGTCGTTCAACTCTCTACTGTTTGCAAATTCTTATGTCCAAAATAGCCACCATGTTTGATAACCTAATTATCAACATTGCTCAATTTTGAAAGCTTATAAAAGAAAAAAGATCTAAATTAGATTTTTGTTCATACATGAATTATTTGATCTAAAAGAAAACAAACATCTGTCAGGATTTTAGTTCATGGCAATGGGGAAGTATTCTCATGTGGATATGAACAGAGGATAATAAGATTCAGCAGAACTGCCCTTTATAATCAAAATCCTGCCAAAGCAATATCAGTAATCATACATGTTGAATGGCAACTTTAGTGAGGTACAAGGGAGTAACCAGCATACAAGATCACCACCAGAAAGGATTGTGTCTCTCCAATGAAAAGATAAAACTACACAATGAAATTCACATCAAAACATTAATATTCCAATTTTGTGCTCAAGACAGAAGGAAAGTCAAAAAGAACATATATGTGAATGTTTTGGTTCACATGGAGGTTTGTTCACGCAGATCAAACAATTACATACCATCAGGTTGCGTTACAATTACATTCGTTTATAAGCAGCATTGAAGATTTCAGATGTGCTTATTTATTGCTTGATTTAGACAATTGCAATATTAAGAAACCAATTTTAACCCATAAAAGACAACAAAACCACCAAATAATGTGCAAACAGTTTTTAAACTGCAAACTTGTAAAGCACTCCTATTTTTCTTTTGCCCTAGTTATAAATGCTATTTTTGCATGCAGAATCAAGAGGCCAAAGATAGCAGGTTTCTTTGTGATGACTAAATGCAGGATGAAAAGGGAATTGTTTTGTCTTGCTGGAGAGAGTTAAAGGTAAAACAGTTTTACATTTGACTATAATAATGGCTTAAGACCAAATACTGTAGGTTTTGGAAATCTGAATATATTCAGGAAATACTGAAATATCCAGTTAGGTAGCATCTATGGAAATCAATGATTATAAAGTTTTAGGTTGACAAGCTATCATAGAAAACGTTACAAGCTTTTTAACATATTTTAAACAGGAACAAATACAACAGTTCAGAAGCACAATAGTAAAGTTCAATGATAGTGTGAAAAGCACAAGTGATTAAATGATATAAGAGATGATGGTGCAAGGCAAAAGAGGGCATGAATAGAACATGTCAAAATAAGAGATGATCTGGAGAAGCTGGAAATGACAACAGCAGATTCTGCTGCTTACAAGCAGTGATTATAATCTGAAATTGAAGATGATAAGTTTGAATCTGCAAGGCTCAGGATGTGTCAGTCTTCTCTGCAGAAGATCAGTAAACTGCCCAAAGATAGTTTAAAAAATGAGGTGGAATGAAATGGAAGAACTTTCAAATATTGTGGAGGAGATGGTGCTGGGAAAACAATCAGAAAGAAAGACTGAATTCTCAACAATATGGCTTGCTTCCTAGGTTCTTAAAGGAAATGGCTTAAGTACAGTCAATGCTCTGGTTATAATATTTCAAAATATCTTTTGCTGAAAGGATTCTAGTGGATTCAAAATTACTAATGTAACACATTTATTCAAGAAAGAATGAAGCTAGAAAGCAGAAAACATTAGCTAGTTAACCTAACATGCATTTTAGGCAAACAGCAAGAACCCATTATTAAAGAGGATATGGCAGAATCAACACAGCTTTGTTAAAAGGGAAACTGTGCTTAAAATACATTGATTAGCTTTGGGTTTGGGGAAGATAAAAGAGGAACTCAGATTATAGCGTTGTTGGATTTTCAAAAGGCATTTATTTGGCAAGGACATAGAACAATATAGTATAGGAACACGCCCTTCAGACCACTATTTCTGTGTTGACGAGGATGCAGTTCGAAATTGATCCCATCTGCCTACACATTGTCCATATCACTCTATTCATTGCGTGTTCACGTCTAAATGCTTCTTAAACTTTGCTATCACATCTGCTTCTACCACTTTCCTGGCAGCACTTTCTCAGGACCTACTAGCCTCTATGTAAGCAAAAAAAAATTTCCCGCCTTATCCTAAACCTCTGCCCCCTAATATTTTGACATTTCCATCATGGGAAAGAAACTTCGACTATACATCCTACCCACGGACCTCAATTTTACATACTTCTATCAGGTCACCACATCAAAAGGTTGTTGGACAAAATAAGAATATGTAGTAAAAGGAAGTGACTAATTTGCATTGATAAGAACTATTTAGCCAATAGAAAGCAGACAGTTAGGGGATAAATGGATTTTTTTCAGTTTGGCAGGCTGTAGCTTGAGGGGTACAACAGGGAACAGTCTTGGGGTCTCAAAAATGCAAACTTTTACGTGAAAAGAACTGGATGCAAGAGCTGAATGTATATCAGCTAAGTTTGTCAATGACAATAGGTAGGAAAGTAAATTGTCAAGAAGATGGTGACAGTCTGCAAAAGTGGGTGCACAAAAACTTTGTAGATGAAATGTAATGGGGGCGGGGGGAGCAGGAAGAAAGGTAGGGGAGCATGAGCATGACCCATGTACAGCACAGAAACAGACCGTTTAGTCCAACTCTTCCATGCCGACCAGATATCCTAAATTAATCTAGTCCCATTTGCCATCATTTGGCTCACAGCCCTCTAACTACCTCCTAGTCATATAACCAACCAGATGCCTTTTAAAGCACGTTGTAACTGTAACAGCCTTCACCACTTCCTCTGGCAGCTCATTCCATACAAGCACCAACTTCAGCGTGAAAAAGTTGTCCCTTAGGTCGCTTTTATATCTTTCCCCTCTCACTCGAAACCTAGGCCCTCTCGTTCTGGACTCTCCCACCCTTGAAAAAAAATGTGTTTGTTATTTACCCTATCTACATTCCTCAAGATTTTACAATCCTTTACGGTCATTCCTAAGCCTTTGATGCTCCAGGAAAATAGTTCTAGCCTATTCAGCCTCTCTTTAGTTCAAACCCTTCAACCCTGGCAACATCCTTTTCTGAACTCTTAAGTTTCACATCATCCTTCTTACAGCAGGAGGAGTAGAAGTGAACTCTGTATTCCAAAAGTGGTCTAACCAACGTCCTGTACAGACGCAACAGGACCTCCCAACTCTGATACTCAATGCACTGACTGATAAAGGAAAGCATACCAAATGCCTTCTTCACTATCCTGTCTTCCTCCACTCCACTTTCAAGGAACTATGAACCTGCACACCAAGGGCCAATAGTGTACAAGTCCCACCCAGATTTGCCTTTCCAAAATGTAATACCTCACATACAGAGGAACCTCGATTATCTGAACAAGATGGGCAGGCAATATTTCATTCAGATAACTGATTACTCAGATAACCAATTCAATACCTCTCCTCTTGGACTCCGTTTTCTGAAGTTTTCTTTTTCCTTGCTCTCTCTCATTGTCTCAAGGTTGGTTTCTGAGGAAGATGCAAATTTGTGTGCAAGGGATCTGCAGCATTGCTGAAGCCTCTCCTTGCCACTGCTTCACTTCAACGGGATTGATAAAGCGAGCACTTGATAATTGTGCTCCCTGTTCAGGAGACTAAGCCGAAGCAAGCATTGCGTACCCTGCCTCCCCACTGGTACTTTTGACTCACCACATTTCAAGCCAGCGGATGGCGTGAAGCGGCCAGATGCCTCTCATCTCTTCTCCAGAACAAAATGAAGTAACGGAATGGAGATGGCAGTCAGACTGGACACCAAGAGAAAGGCTGCTGTTGGTTTTTTTGGGGTGGGGGGGGGGGGGGGGGGGGGGTCTCAAAATAGCAGACACACACAACCTTTTAACAAGTTTCCACTTTTCCCTGTATAGGGCAATGTTGGAGAGATTATCCAGGGAATGGGGGTTTAGTGCACACTCCTGTGCAGAACTCTAGCAAGAGCAAGGGACACAGCACGCGAGGACAGTCATTTGGAGACGGTGCCTGGGCTCCCATTCATGTCCAGGACTGTTTTCAGCAGCATTTTAGTAAGCCGAATTCACGTTTAAACATAATAAATGAAGACGTGATCAGTGTTGGTAACACCTGATGTAATGTTTTTATCAGGACTTCGAGATCTTGTTTCGATCCAAAATTCAGATAATTGATAAGCAAGTTCTTCTATATATCAAAATTAAATTCAATTAGTTTCTCCTCAGTCAACTGGCCCACTGTTGAGAAGATGGGACCTCATGGTATCCTCCACTAGTACAGGAATTGCCCTATCTGCCTTACGAAACTATGAAAAGCTACCATTTATCACAACTTTCAAAAACTGCAGCCTTCACATTTAACAGACTCTCTTACACTATTTCCACACCCCTGCAGTAAACTCCATCTGTTCTCCTCTTTCCGGTTTGCATCACCAGTGTCCTCTTAGAGTTATAGAGTCATAGGGATGTACAGCTAATGTTGCAGGGGACTAGGAACCTGAAGAGAAGACTACTAGACAGTGAGGTGGAAATTGAAGACTGTAAGGTTCACAAAGTTAGCATTACCAATGGCAAAGAGTAGGCAGAGAGTAGATGAACGCAAAAGAACTGGAAGGGTGCAGTTACATTGTTGGGGCTGTATTTCAGGCCTCCCAACAGTGAGATGAGGTAGAAGAACAAATAGGTAAACAGATTATGCAAAGATGTAGAGACAACAGGGTGGTGGTGATGGAAGATTTTACTTTGTCCAACATTGACTGGGATACACTTAGTGTCAGAGGTCAGGATGGGGCAGAATTTGTAAGGAGCATCCATGAAAATTTTCTAGAGCAGTGTGCCAATAATCCGACATGGGAAGGGGCCATATTGGACCTGGCGGAATGAGCCAGGACAGGTGACAGACGTTGCACTGGGGGATTTCTTTGGGAATAGTGACCACAATTCTGCAAGTTTTAGAATACTCATAGACAAAGATGAGAGTGGTCCTAAGGGACGAGTATTATCTGGGCCAGGGCCAACTTTATCAAAATTAGGCAGGAGCTGGAAAATGTGGATTGGACACAGCTACTTGAAGGAAAGTCCACATTTGATATGTGGGAGGCTTTCAAAAGATGGGTTGAAGATAAGCATGTCCTGTTGAAAACAAAGGATAGGAAAGACAAGATTTAGGAACAGTGGATGACCAGATAAATCGTGTGACTAGCCAAGAGAATTCGGGAAGGGTACATAAGGTCCAGGCAGCTAAGAAGAGAACGAGCCCTGGAGGAATATCGAGAAAGTAGGACCAGTCTAAAACAAAGTATCAAGCAGGCTGAAAGGGGTCATGAAATAGCTTTGGTGAGCAGAATTAAGGAAAATTCCGAGGCCTTTTATTGTTATATAAGCAAGAAGGCAACCAGAAAAGTGATGGTCCACTAAAGGATAAGGAAGGCAGGTTGCATATCAAACCTGAGGAAATGGGTGAGATTCTCAATGATTACTTTGCATCAGTGTTTACTGAGGAATGGGAAGTGATGAATGCTGATATTCAAGATAGAAGTTTATTTACTCTGGATCACATTGACATAAGGAGGGAAGACGTGTTGGGTAGGCTAAAGGATATCAAGGTGGACAAATCCACAGGATCGAATAGAATCTATCCCAGGTTGTTGAGGGAGGCGAGAGGGGAAATAACTGGGGCCATGACAGATATCTTTGTGGCATTCTTAAAACACAGGTGTGGCACCGGAGGACTGGACAGTTGCCAATGTCTTCCCCCTGTACAAAAAAGGGTAGTAGGGATATTCAAGGTAACTACAGACCAGTAGCCTGACACCAGTGGTGGGAAAGTTGCTGGAGAAGGTACGGAGGGATAAAATCTATTTATATTTAGAAAAGAATGGGCTTATCAGTGATAGGCAACATGGTTTTGGGTGGGGTAGATCGTGCCTGACCAACTTTATAGAGCTCTTTGAGGAAGTGACCAAGTTGATAGATGAAGGAAGGACTATAGATGTCATATATATTGACTTTAGTAAGGCGTCTGATAAGGTGCCCCATGGTAAACTAATACAGAAAATGAAGTCACATGGTGTATAGGGTGTTCAAGCTGGGCGGATGTGGACACTTTGGAGACGGCGCAGTGAAGGTTTACGAGGATGTTGCCTGGTATGGAAGGTGCTAGCTATGAAGAAAGGTTGAGTAGGTTAGGATTGTTTTCATTAGAAAAAAGGAGATTGAGGGGGAGACCTGACTGAGGTCTACAAAACCATGAAGAGTATAGACAGGGTGGATAGAAAAGCTTTTCCTCAGCGTGAGGGATTCAATAATGAGAGGAGAAAAGTTTAAGGGGGATACACGTGGTAAGTACTTTACACAGAGGGTGATAGGTGCCTGGATTGCATTACCAGGCAGGCATGTTAGATTGATTTAAGATGCATCTGGACAGATGCATGAGTAGGTGGGGAGTAGAAGGATACAGATAGATACCATATGTGGATCAGCTCAGGCTTGGAGGGCCAAAGGGCCTGTATCTGGGTTGTACATTATCTTTGTTCTTTGTAGAGCATGGAAACAGACCTTTCGGTTCAACCTGTCCACGCCAACCAGATATTCCAGCCCAATCTAGTCCCACCTGCCAGCACATGGCCCATATCCCTCCAAACCCTTCCTATTCATATGCCCATCCAAATGCCTCTTAAATGTTGCAATTGTACCAGCCTCCACCACTTCCTCTGGCAGTTCATCCCATACCCTCTGCATGAAAAAGCTGCCCCTTAGTTCCCTTTTGTATCTTTCCCCTCTCACCCTAAGCCTACACCTTCTAGTTCTGGACTCCCCCACCCCAGGGAAAAAACTTAGTCATTTTATAAACCTTGAAGGCCACCCCTCAGCCTCTGACAGTCCAGGGAAAACAGCCCCAGCCTATTCAGCCTCTCCCTATAGCTAAAATCCTAGAACCCTGGCAACATCCTTGTAAATCTTTTCTGAACCCTTTCAAGTTTCACAACATCTTTCTGATAGGAAGGGGATCAGAATTGCATGCAATATTCCAACAGTGGCCTAACCAGTGTCCTGCACAGCCACAACATGACCTCCCAACTCCTGTACTCATTACTCTGACCAATAAAGGAAAGCATACCAAATGCCACCTTCACTATTTTAATCTACCTTTGACTACTTTCGGGGAGCTATGAACCTGCACTCCAAGGTCTCTTTGCTCAGCAAAACACTCCCTAGGACCTTACCATTAAGATGTACAAGTCTTGCTAAAATTTGCTTTCCCAAATGCAGCACCTCGCATTTATCTGAATTAAACTCCATTTGCCACTTCTCAGCCCATTGGCCCATCTGGTCAAGATCCCATTGTAATCAGAGGTAACCTTCTTCGCTATCCACTACACCTCCAATTTTGGTGTCATCTATAAACTTACTAACTATACCTTTTATGCTCACATCCAAATCATTTCTATAAATGAAAAGAAGTGAACCCAGAACCGATCCTTGTGGTACTCCACTGGTCACAGGCCTCCAGTCTGTAAAAACAACCCTCCACCCCCACCACCAGTTAGTTCTATCTCCAAATGGCTAGTTCTCCTTGTATTCCGTGAGATCTAACCTTGTTAGCCAGACTCCCATAGGTAATCTTGTCGGACACTTTACTGAAGTCCATACAGATCACAAATACTGCTCTGCCCTTAATCCTCTTCGTTACTTCTTCAAAAACTCAATCACTTGTCAGCATTTTCTCACATGAGCATCAGATATACAAAGCTATCCTTTACCTCCATTCAACTTCCTAGGACTGCAATTATTTCTTCCACGTGAAGCAGCATTTACTTATACTTCCTTGAACTTGGTATAGCTTTCTCATAATATAGGCACCCAATTTGAAAACAATGGGAAAACTAAATTCCCTTTACTAAAGCATCAGGATGAAGGGCTTATGCTCGAAACGTCGAATTCTCTATTCCTGAGATGCTGCCTGGCCTGCTGTGCTTTGACCAGCAACACATTTGCAGCTGTGATCTCCAGCATCTGCAGACCTCATTTTTTACTCCCTTTACTAAACACCAGCAAAATGAGTCCCCAATTTGTAATGATTGCTAGATTAATGTTTTACCAACTGTCAATTTTGCCCCGTAGACTGATAGCTCAGCAAAATCCAAGAAACACCTAGTCTCTCAGAGGCATTTTATAACCTTCCACAAGTCAATGTTCTGTTCAACATTTTCAGGTCATAACCAGAATTTGATTTTTTTTCTCCCAGACAGAGTGCTGGTAATTATTCTGTCATTGTTAGTTACAACCCTGGACTCCTATTTTGTTTCTTTAAATTGACCCATTGCCATCTGTTTTGTCATTGATTTATACCTGCATTCCACTTATTTGCAGACAACCCACTTATTCTTTAAGCCTCCATCTTCCTTCAAACATATTGCAGCTGTGGCACATTGCAGTTCTGACAAGTTACCAACCTGAAATATTAGCTGTTCATTATGCTGCTTGACCCTACTGAGCATATCCAGCATCTTCTGTGCAAAATTGAATAGGCTTTCTCAGTCAAATCAAAAAAATATTACCACATATTCACCCTGTACTTCTGACAGCTAAACATTCCAATGTGCTTCACAGAAAAGTGTTGAGGCAAGACAGACACCGTGCCACATATTAGGACAGACGGCAAAATCACAAGTCCAAAAGATATAGCTATTATGGAGGCCTTATTAGAGAAAAATTATAGAAAGTCAACAGGATTTAGGAAGGGAATTCCAGAACTTAGAGGTAGCTGAAAGCCAAGCCAGCAATAGCGACAGCATTAAAATAAAAAATATGTTCAAGAGGCTAGATTGACATGAATGCAGAAATCTTGAGTTTTAAAGCTAGGAGAGCTGTGGGGTGAGGCCACAAAATTTGAAAAGAATAAGGATTTGGAAGTCCAAGTGTTGCATGAGCAAAGCACGGTGGCTCAGTGGTTAGCACTGCTGCCTCACAGTACCAGGGTCCCAGGTTCAATTCCAGCCTCAGGTGACTGTCTGTGTGGAGTTTGCACATTCTCCCAGTGTCTGCATGGGTTTCCTCCAGGTGCTCCGGCTTCCTCCCACAATCCAAAGATGTGCAGGTCTAAAATTGTCCATAGTGTTAGGTGCATTAGCCAGAGGGAAATGGGTCTGGGTGGATTACTCTTTGGAGGGTCAGTGTGGACTTGTTGGCCCAAAGGGCCTGTTTCTACACTGTAGGGAATCTAATCAAAGCTACAAGAGCTCAGCACTATTAAGGACAAGGGCAGAGTTATTGAATCAACCAAGTTTCTGGAATGCAAGTACCAGTCAGGTGTACATTGGGATTTCGAAATCTATGAGGTAACAAAGGTATAAGCAGGTTTCAGCAACAAGTGAGCTGAGGCGGAGACACAGTCAAGCAACATTAGTGGGACTATTGCACAGATATTGTTGAAGGGCATATTGCTTCTTCTGTGCAAACACTTTAAATATAGAATCAGCAAATATCATTTCACCATAAACTTGCCAGAAAGGATAGTTTACATGTTAGTGGCTTCAAAGCTTAAACTTCTAACACTGCAATATTATTTTATGTGCAACACGTTACCACTCTGAAGTTGTGACTTTAAAATGCTTTACTGATATTATAGCACTCAGGCTTTTACTTTGAATGATGAGATTCTCTTCACTTGCACTACTGAATTCTATGCAGCAGCAAATATAAAAGACAAGCCAAATGATAATGTAATAATCAAATTGCAGAAAGATACCAACTATTAGGACATCAGGCTTACCATGCCTCTCCCAGCTTTGATTTATCAAATTATCAAATCACTGTTGCCCTTTCCCCTCCAGAATTACAATTTTTACTTCTAACTATCAATTCCCCATTTGATAGAGGTTGTTCAACCTCTTTCTGCCTCTTTTCAGCTAGCATAGCAAGTCATGGTTTAGTCGGTCAATCACTAGACAAATAATTCAGAGACCGAGGTAATATTCTGGGGATCGAATTTCAAACTCTGTCATGGCAGACTACGGAATTCAAATTCAATTAAAGAAAACCTGGAATTAGAGTTCAATGATGACCATGAAACTAGGTCAACTGTAGGAAAGACCCATGCGAACAAAGACCAGTACAGCAAAGAATCAGGCTCTTCAGACCACTAAGCCTGCATCAACAAATGACACCTTTCTAAACTTAAAAACGTTTGCTCTATGGTCAGTATCAATTTATTCCCTGCCTCTTCACATATCTGCCAAATTGTCTCTTAAATATTGCTCCAGTATCTGTTTCTACCACCTCTTCTGGCAGCACATTCTAGGCACCTAACACCCTACGTAGAAACAAAAAACTTACCTCGCATCTCCTTTAAATTTTTCCCCTTTTACCTTAAATTATGTCCTCCAGTAATTATTTCTACACTGGAGAAGAGACTCCAGCTACCCACGTTCCTTAAATTTGTAAACTTCCATCAGGTCACTTCTCAGCCTCCAAAATTAAAGTGAAAAACAAATAAGAGTTTGTCCAATCTCTCAATCATAGAATCCCTACAGGGTGGGAAGCAGGCCATTCAGCCCATCACTTCCAAATTGACCCTCTGAAGAGCATCCCATTCAGACCTTATCCCTGTAAACCTGCATTCCCCGTGGTTAACCCATGTAACCTCCACACTTTTGGACTAGGGGTGGAGACCAGAGCACCTGGAGAAAACCCACACAGACATGGGGAGAATGTGCTAAGTCCACAAACAGTCACCCAAGGATGAAGTCAAACTTGGGTCCCTGGCACTGAGGTAGCAGCAACTACGGAGCCTCATTGGTTAGATCTTCCAAACCATGCAATAGCCTAATAAGCCTTTTCTGTTTTCTCTCCAAAGCCTTCACATCTTTCTCATATCAACATGCGCTAGAAAATGAACATGCCTCACTCTAGACTCACTATCCAGCACATCCTTCTCCTTTGTGAATATTGATTTAAGTATTTGTTAAAAACATCATGCACTTAGTTTGTTTTCACACACAAATTCCTTCTTTTATCCTTGTATACATCTACCCAATCCTTAGCTACTCTTTTGCGCTTCACATGCGTAAAAGCTTGGAATTTTCCACAACCTTGTTTGCCAAGGACATGTCATGGCCCCTTTTACCCCTCCTAACTAAATTCTTTCCCGCTTTCTTTCTTGTCCTCAAGAGCGGTCTTCAGTTTCCTAAACCTTACGCATGATGTTTTTTGACACAGCTCACAATTTCTCTCATTATCCAAGGTTCCCAAATCCTGCTCTCCTTTGAACTGCAACATGCTAACCCCGAACACGCTTAAAAGATTCCCACATGACATGTGGATTTACTCTTAAAATAGCTGCCCCCAATCTACATTCCCCAGTTCCTGCCTAACACTGTCATAGTCAATTTTCTCCCAATTTATTATTTTCACACATGGGCCACTTTTCCACAAGTAACTTAAAAATCTTACGGAATTACAGTAACTGTTCACAAAATGCTCCCTCACTGAGTTCAATTACTTGGTTGGGCTTATTCCCCAATATCCTTCCCTAGTTAGGAATATTACATATCACTTTCTGGTTGCTCCAACTGGGGAAATTCCAGTCTTGGTAGGGAAAGTTAAAATCACTCACCACTACAATCTTGCTGCTTTTTCATATTTCCAAAGTCCACCCACATAGCTGTTCCTCCATTCCCGCTGGCTGTTGGGAGGCCTGTTGGACAACCCTAAAGTGATTGCACCCTTCCTATTCCTGAGCTCTATCCATATGGCCTCACTGGATGAGCAAAAGCCGTCCTCTCTTAGTATAGCTGTGACATTCTCCCAAGTCAGTCACATACTCCTATCTCCACCCCACAATGGTATTTTTTTTTAAATCGATCACACTTGCAATGTCTAAATTTGGGATGGTTAAGCAGTCTTGTCCCTTTTTCAAATCAAGTCTCTGTTATAGCTCCAACATCATTGTAATATGTACTAATCCAAGCTAGAAATTCATCTGCCTTATCTTTCTTATTCTTATTAAAATAGATATACTTTGGACTGCCAGACCAGCTGTATTCAGTATCCTTTCTGCCTGTTCTTCCTGTTAAGCTTTGTTCATTAATGCTCTTTCAGTAAGGAAACTGCTGTCGTTACCTGGTCTGGCCTACTTGTTACTCCAGATTCTTGGCAATGTGGCTGACTTTTAAAAAAAGTAATTAAGAATGGACATAAAAATCTGAAGTCCAAATAACATTCTTGCAAACCTAAGTGGCCTAAGCCAGTGATACCCACATTCTGTGAATGAAAAAAAAAATCCAGATTTTAAAAACATTCACTCTAACTTTTTTGATAATCCCCTTAAAGCTGCATTTTCTGATTGCCAAACATTCTGGTACTGAAACTTTTTTACTTAAATTTTTCTCAATTGTTTTTGAGTCTGTTCAGTTCTAATAAGAGCCAAATACTATACCAGCATTTGCATCTGTACCTTCTTCAAAGTCTTAGTATTTTTTTAGAGTTATGTTATGTTCAGAATTGATCTCAATACTCCAGCTGGCATCTAACCTGTCAGTTATGGAGATTCAATGACAAGCTCCTTGCTTTTAATTAGAATATTAAGGATCACATCAGCAGAACAGGAGTATGCCATTCAGTCCCTCAAACTGGTTTTGCCATTCATTCTTTGAGATCACGGCTAATCTCTGGCCTAACTCCAAATATCTTCACTTGGCCTATAATCCTTAATATTTTTGCTTAACAATAAAAATAAACTCTTACAGATTTAAAATTAACAACTGATCTAGCATCAACTGCTGTTTGTGGAGCAGAGTTCCAAACCTCTACCACCCTATGTAGAGTACCTCCCAATATCTATGCTGAATAGTCTAAAAATTAGGGCCAGATTATGTCCCCTAACTCTAGGATCTCCAACCAGCAGAAGGTATGCCTTCTGAAGCACTAACTCAAGAATTGGAAATCAATTCACAAGTTGGAGCGGTGGAAGAATTAAAATGTTAGCTAACTTAGAATTTCAACTAGACTAATTCAAACTCCCATTGACTGAAAATTGCACAGGAGAGCAAAGGATACAAATAAGCTTTCAGCAATATCGTAATGTAACTAATTATGATCCTCAGTTTTTTTGTTTTTGCCCCATGAATAACTAGACAGCCAGTCTAAAAATAAAATATTTAGGAGAATCTCTCTTCAACATCAGGATAGCATTATGTCTGACATGGACAATATAAAAGTTATTGCTTCTCCTCTTTAGTATTGGACTTCAACCAGAAAAACCTACTGAAAAATTAATAATCCCACAAAGTAACTTTTGTAGCCAGGATATAGGTATATTTTCAAAATGAAGAGACTACACTGGAACCACAACCATAATTCAGTGCAGATGCATGTGGACGAAGAAAATTGAACTTCAGTAAATCAAACGTTCAGGCTTCTGAGAAACATAATACCAGTCATAAATGTAAAGAACCATTGTCCACAGAGAAATTTGCCTGTCTTGAATTGAAAATACTACTTCAGACTTCAGTCAATTCCAGATAGGTTAATGATGATAGGACTACAGACAGTAAAATTACTTATTTGCCTGGAGGAAAAAGGGAAAAATGATATTTGTGGGTCAATGACATGTTGCTTTAGTTTGCGATTTGATATGCTTAAGATGAAGCAGCCTTTAAATATTTCCTATCATTTTAATAACTACTGGAAATACACAGGTCTGGCAGCATTGGGAGGGAGTCTGGGGGAGTAGAATGAGGGAAAGTAGGGGATTGGGGAGAGGAGGGGGGTATGCTTGGAGCAAGTATAAGCGAGATGGATAGGGAAACAGGAGTGTTGGAGGGAGGAGACCAGAGGTCAGGAGATTTAAATGTTTCAGGTCATTAATCTTTTATCAACTGTGAAGTTGGCTTCCGTTCTCCACCAATGCTACCAGATCTGCTTTGTTGTTTCAGTCATAAAATAGCGTTAGTGAAAAAAGTAAATCTAACAATTTGAATATTGATAATCACAATATTAAGACTGACTGATATATTGCTCACCTTGCACAAAATATTAATACAATTTTTAAAGTATGCACTACAGACATTAACATAGCTACACTCGAGTTAACAAATTTTTGAAATTACATTCCCACTGATAACGGGGAAGTAAACTTAGTAAACAGGATTTTGTTGTTTGAATAGATAACCTGTTATTCATTAAATAGAATTAGCCTTTATGCATACAATGCATCTCTTAATATTTGGCTCACAAAATACACAAGATTTATCTTAATCAGATTTAAAAATGAGAAAATATTGGAAGTACACATCAGGCACATCTGCATCCATAAATAAAACAAAAGATAGGTTAATTTATTTTGGGTGTAGACCCCTCTTTTGTGCCATGTATTTCCACCAATTTTTTCTGACCTCTTTTAGATTCCACAAAAAAAAACACCAAAAAACACCAAGAGTGAATTCAAACATTGACAACTCAAAATGCCCACAAATTAATCCCAACATCCCACTGTGTGGAAGAACAGAGCTTTTAGTGACTGTATATTCACCTGGTTTGCTCAGGAAAGCTGTAAAGGCCTGTTGTATCCCACTGATCTACTGTACCAGGTGTACTCAGTCCCCAAATTTCAGAGCATGTGCTGTGCATAAAATTAGAAAAAAAAAGGTAAACATGGGGCATGGTGTAGTGAAAAGCTGATGGAGGATTATACATGTAGACAAACATAAAAATAAGCTGCTTTAAATAAGAAATGTCAAGATTCCAATCAAACAATAAGTTTTAGGGAAAAAGAAAGGAGAATATGCATTCATTCAACTTACCATGGAAGCTTATTGCATAGTGGTTGATGTCCCACAATGCATGCCAGAAACAGACATTTTTCACAAAGCATGCTTCAAAATAAATGTTAAGTGATAAACAGGTAGGCACATATATTCCCTTCACCCCAAAATCTACAAAATATTGAACATAATCAAAAGTAACAAAGGCATTAAAAGATAATGTGTATTGAAAATGGCCATTAAATTTTGTGCAAAAGGAACCTTTAAAGCATACAAATTTCTGCTATAATCACAACATGCAACATTAAAATAAAATCACTGTTAAAGTGCACAACATATCCTTTAGTTCAGAAGTACACAACTTTTTAAAATCTACATCTGCTACTATTTTTTTTCAACACGTTACTGAATCTTACTTAGATATCAAACGGTGTCCTGGGGACAGGATAGATTTCCTAATTGTCTTTGTTGGATTCTCTGGAACAATTGGGATCAAAGACTCATGTCCTTTATAACAAAAAAGCCAAACAAAATTCCATGACAGTTTAAGCTACACTAACAAAATGCTATTTAGAAATAACATATTGTATCATAGGAAAGAACTTTAACAGTAGCCGTCCTGCCTTTCCAGTTAACACTCTTCTTGGTCTTTTGCCAACCATCCACTGCTTCCTTTCTACTCATTCCATTCATATAGTAGTGACTGAGAACTGAACACCAAATAAATTTTATAGCTTTCATTTTTGAACTCCAATCATGACATTTTAACAAAAATATCTCTTGTTCTGTTTGCAGATTTAAACCAACATCAAATGTTCATATCAGACAGGCTAATTAGACCTAAAAAAGGTGAAAATACTAGAGAAACTTGGGCCTGGTGGCATCTGTAGCCTGAGAAAAAAAAAGAGTTAGAGTTAACACTACAATCCAATAGGACTTCTTCAGAACAGTTTCCCTCTGCACAGATACTGCCACACCTGCTGGGTTTCTCCAGCACTACTACTTTTTAGATCTAATTTCCAGCATCTGCAGTATTTGACTTATCCTTGAGCTAATCAGATTTCTGGGCTACACAAGAGCTCTATCCCAATAGTATTCCTTGGAGTACTATATTTCCAAACCTCTTTTCAATCCAGACATTGAGCCACAACTTAATGTCCTCATATCACTTATTTTCGAAATAATGCAAGTTCCAAATTCCCTACTTCTCACCATTCATCATTTATTCCAGGGACTCTGCTGCTGAACATTTTGATGAATCGTCCTTGCCTCAAGTGAAATCTTTTAAGATTCACACCTATGCTATCTGCTCACAATAGGCTTGCAAATTCTTTGATCACTCAAGCATATAAATAGTTATCAATTAACACAATGCACCTCTTTTTCATCATGATCAATGGTTACTTATCACTCAAAACTTACTTATCAGTTGACTGTTTACTGTTCCCAAACTTAGTTTTCATATTGCAATTTAATTTCCAGTTTCCTCCATATTCTTCAGTAAAGCAATGAAAATCAGTTCCACCCACCCAATTTTAATGCACTGGTAGCATCCCATTCAAGTTGTGCCACTTCCTTTGTCAAATCACATTACAACATAGAAGAGGGTAAACAATTAATAGTATTATCCTTACCTCTGGGTTCATGCTCCAACTCCGATGTATATGTGGCTTTAAGTACTTTTTTAAAAATCAGTCTGCTTGAACATATTATGTGTTTATTCCCCTTTGAAGCAGAGTTTCATAGGATCAACTGCACTTACCAACAAGGTTCCTCTCCCTCAAAAAAATTATTTTGCCCCCAGCCAAAGTACAGCCAACACGTTCAAAATATTTTGCCAAAATATCCAATAAGACTACTTGCTGGCCTATTTTGTAGGCTTTGAAATACCTCTTCTTCAATTTGCAGAACTACTAACATCATGTGAAGTCCATAAAAAACTACTTTAAATATTCCAATAATGCAATTTATATAAACAATCTGGATGAGAATGTAGAAGGCATGGTTAGTGAGTTTGAGGATGACACCAAAACGGATGGTATAGCGGATAGTGAAAAAGGTTATTTAAGATTACAAACCGACCTTGATCAATTGTGTCAATGGGTTCAAGATTGCGAGATGGAGTTCAATTTTGGTTAAATGTGAGGTATTGCGTTTTGGTAAAAACAAAAGTGTAGGGCCCTGGATATTATTGTGGAATATAGTTACCCATGGATTCAGGTACATTATTCTTGAAAATTTGCGTCACAGGTAGTTTAGGTGTTTAACATGCTTGCCTTCATTGCTCAGATCTTTGAAAATAGGAGTTGGGACATCATGTTGAGGTTGGACAGGTGGTGAGGCCTCTTCTGGAGTACTGTGTACAGTTTTGGCTGTCCTGTTTAGGAAGGATATTATTAAATTGGAGAGAGTCAGAAAAGATTTACCGCAATGCCAGGACTGGAGGGTTTGAGTTGAGTTATAAATATCGGCTAGGATTTTTCTCACTGGAACGTAGGGAGATTGTTGAGGGATGACTTTATGCAAGATCATGAGGGGCATAGATAAGATGAATAGGATGGGTCTGTTCCCGAAGGGGGGGGGGGGGGGGGGGGGGGGGGGAGTGGGGGGGAAGTTGCATATATTCTGGAGAGAGGGGAAAGACATGAGGAGCGACCTTTTTTTGAAAAAAAAAGTGGTTAGTGTTGAATTAACCACCTGAGAAAGTGGTAGATGTACATCCAGTTACAGTGCTTAAGAGATTTGGATAAGCACATGAATAAGAATGGTTTAGAGGGATATGGGCTAAATGCAAGCAAGTGGAGCTACTTTAGTTTGGAAAAGTGAACAGCGTGGACTAGCTGGACTGAAGGGTAGGTTCCCATGCTGTGTGACTCTATGGTGTGATTCCTGACAAACTTATTTCGTTACGAGCCCAAGAAGAAACTGAACATTAGAAATCTTCATACTTGGAAAGCAACAAAGTAAGGAGGTGATGCATTTTGGGAGGTTTAACAAGGATAGAACATAGATACAGAACATAGAACGTAACAGCGCAGTACAGGCCCTTCAGCCCTTGATGTTGCACCGACCTGTGTAACCAATCTAAAGCCCATCTACACTATTACATTCTTGTCCATATGCCTATCCAATCACCATTGAAATGCCCTTAAAGTTGGCAAGTCTACTACTGCTGCAGGCAGTGTGTTCCACGCCTCTACTTCGGAGTTTAAAAAAAACCTCTTGACATCCATCCTATATCTATTACCCCTCAATTTAAAGTGATGTCCCCTCGTGCTAGCCATCACCATTTGAGGAAAAAGGCTCTCACCATTCAACCAATCTATCCCTCTGATTATCGTATACGTCTCAATTAAGTCACCTTTCAATCTACTTCTCTCTAGTGAAAACAGCTTCAAGTCTTTCAGTTTTTCCTTGTAAGACCTTCCCTCTATACCAGGCAACATCCTAGTAAACCTCCTCTGAACCCTTTCCAAAGCTTCCACAGCCTTCCTACAATGTGGTGCCCAGAACTGCACGTAATACTCCAAATGTGGCCGCACCAGAGTTTTATTCAGCTGCAACATAATCTCATGGTTCCGAAACTCAATCCCTCTACCAATAAAAGCGAACACAGAGTATGCCTTCTTAACAACTCCATCAACCTTGATGGCAACTTTCAAGGATCTATGTACCTGGACACAGATCTCTCTGCTCATCTACACTAGCATGAATCTTACCATTAGCCCAGTACTCTGCAACCCTGTTACTCCTTCCAAAGTGAATCACCTCACACTTTTCCACATTAAAAACTTTGTTCAGCATGTGTTTCAAATCGCATTGAACTTGCATGGATAGGATATACACAATGAATGGGTCCCTGGGGAATACCGAAGAACAAAGGGGCCTAAGGGTACTAGTCCATAGATCCCTGAAGGTGTCAGCACAGGTAGATAGGACAGTGAAAGCAGTATACAAGACGCTTCTCTTCATTAGCTGTGGGCATATAGTATTGGAGCAGGAAAGCCTTGTTACAACTTTATAAAACTTGGTTAGGCATTGGATGAACTTCTGCGTGCAATTCTAGTCACCATAACATCAGAAAGACATGTGCACTGGAGTGGCTGCAGAGGAGATTCACCAGGATGCTGCCTGGGATGAAAAGTTTCAGCTATGAGGAGAGTCTGGGTTTGTTGCCGTGGAGCGGAGGTAGCTGAGAGGAGCAATCTGATTGAAGTACACAAAATTATGAAGCACAGGGTAGGTTATGAATGGCTCTTCTCCATGTCAGATATATCAAAGGCCAGAGGGCGTAAGTTTAAATGTGAGGAGCAAGTGCTTAATAGGTGGTCAGAGGAAAATGTTTTTAATCCAGGTGAGTATATATATGGAATATGCTGTCTGTCTGACAGGGTGGTGGGGAGGCAGGTACTCTCACCACATTTAAGTAGCATCTAGACTGAGTGCTTAAAATGTTAGGGCAGAGTAGAATATTGACCAAGTGCATAGACACTGTGGGCCAAAGGATTTGTTCCCACGCTGAATGACTATGACTGAGGGGGCAACCAGGCATGCTACAAAATTATTTTTCTACTGCCTACAATTTTATTGACTTTCAATAGGCGGTAAATCTGTTGATGTGTGCAGTACTTGAGCCAAGGACAATTTGAAACAGTTTTGCCAATATTTTTTAAAAATGTCAAATGTAAAAGAAAATGAATGACATTGAGGGGCAATAACATGAAATGTTAGCCATCACGGAATTCTCCAATATCCCAGGAGGTTACCACTGACCAAACACTGAACTAGTCATGTAAACATAGTGGCTACAAAACCAGATCAGAGGCCAGGAATCCTGCAAAGTAAATTTTCCTCCCAACTCCCCAAAGCCTGTACATTATCTACAAGACAGAAGTCAGAAATGTAACGAAATACATACTTGTCTGGATGCAGCAGCTTCAACACAAGCAGCTTGACAACCATCCAGGGCAAATCAGCCTTCTTAATTTGTACTACATTCACAAACATCCATCCACCTCAACCAATGACGCTCAGTATAGTATTGTGTGCCATCTACTAGATGTATTGCAGATAGTTACCCAGGCACCTTCAACAGCATCTTTCAAACCCATGACCATTTCCATCTCGGAGGACAAGTATAGCAACTACATGGAAACACCAGTACCTGGAATTTTTCCAAGCTATTTACCATCCTGACTTGGAATTATATTGCCATTCCCTCAGTGTCTCCAGGTCAAGATCCTGGAAATTCATCTCCTACAGCAATGTGGGTTTACCTACAGCACAAAAACCAGCAGACAGCTCACCATTTTCGCAAGCCTCACTAAGGATGTGCAAAAACACTGCCTTAACCAGCAACACCCACATCCCATGAATAAAAAGTTGAACAAGCAAAGTTAAGACTGAATGGTTCAGGAAATGTACGAAAGAAAATCATTTCCTCTTGGTGTCAAGGTTCAAGACAACTAAACAATGGTTTAGTTAACTGCAAACATGGAACTTGAGTGCGAAAAAAGTTGCAGTTTCTTAATGCAAGTAAAAACAATACCATAAATGACAATCTGCTATGACAGGTACAGTAGCTGTTCTGTATTTTCAACAAGATGAAAATCATAGAATTTTATAAGCAGAGAATATGCCATTCAGTCCATTATGAAAAGCTCAATTGATCTTGCTCTTTCACTAGCAACCATGCAAATATATTGCTTCTTCCCAAATCCCGACTTGAATTTACTACCATACAAGCTGTGCAGTCCAGAACATGACGAACACAATTAAATATCTGCATCCTTTACTGAACATGACATGTTTTAAAACATTTGGATTTAAAACTTTAGCATCAGAACCATTAGAGCCCATTAAAATATTAACTACAATATTTTGCTTCCTTGTTTTTATAAAATCTTAAATCTACCATTGCACCCCTTCTACCCAGCCAAGGATACAATTCTTTTGATGAACTTCTTGCTCTATAATTCTTCATCTGAATTACAAAACTACCTAGCTAGAGGCTTCTGCTTCAAGCTTAATCCTGCCCATGTTCAACAAATGTACATATTTCTAGGGGTCACAAGATCATAATTAGGACGGCACGGTGGCTCAGTGGTTAGCACTGCTGCCTCACAGTGCCAGGGACCCATGTTCACTTCCTGCCTGTCAATTGTCTGTGTGGAGTCAGATGTACAGCATGGAAACAGACCTTTCGGTCCAACCCATCCATGCCGACCAGATATCCCAACCCAATTAGTCCCACCTGCCAGCACATGGCTCATATCCCTCCAAACCCTTCCTATTCATACATCCATCCAAAATGCCTTTTAAATGTTGCAATTGTACCAGCCTTCACCACATCCTCTGGCAGCTCATTCCATACACGTACCACACTCTGCGTGAAAATGTTGCCCCTTAAGTCTCTTATATCTTTCCCCTCTCACCTAAACCCATGTTCTCTAGTTCTGGACTCCCTGACCCCAGGGAAAAGATTTTGCCTATTCATCTTATCCATGTCCCTTATAATTTTGCAAACCTCTATATGGTCACTCCTCAGCTGCCAACACTCCAGGGAAAACAGTCCCAGCCTGTTCAGCCGCTCCCTGTAGCTTAGATCCTCCAACCCTGGCAACATCTTTGTAAATCTTTTCTGAACCCTTTCAAGTTTCACAACATCTTTCCGCTAGGAAGGAGACCAGAATTGCACGCAATATTCCAACAGTGGCCTATTCAATGTCCTGTACAGCCACAACATGACCTTCCAACTTCTGAACTCAATACTCTGATCAATAAAGGAAAGCATACCAAACACCTTCTTTACTATTCTATCTACCTGCAACTCCACTTTCAAGGAGCTATGAACCTGCACCCCAAGGTCTCTTTGTTCAGCAACACTCCCTAGGACCTTACCATTAAGTGTATAAGTCCTGCTAAGATTTGCTTCCCCAAAATGCAGCACCTCGCATTTATCTGAATTAAACTTCATCTGTCACTTCTCAGCCCACTGGCCCATCTGGTAACTTTGCACATTCTCCTAGTGTTTGCATGGGTTTCCTCCAGGTACTCCGGTTTCCTCCCACAGTCCAAAGATGTGCAGGTTAGGTGAATTGGCCATGCTAAATTGCCCATAGAGTTAGGTACAGGGGTAAATGTAGGAGGAATGGGTCTGGGTAGGTTGCTCTTCGGAGGGTCGGTGTGGACTTGTTGTGCCAAAGGGCCTGATTCCACACTGTAGTTAAACTAATCAAAAAGGCAATTCAACCCCTCAATCATGTTCTGTAGCCAAGACCCTGAACAACTGGGCTAATTGCTATACATGAGTTAATTCATATCCAGCGTTAACCACACAAGACATTTGTATTCTGCAATACCTCTCAGCAAATTATACTACAGAGCCTTTAAGTCTTATAACAAAAAAAGGGGGAAAATGCAGTATCCTTGTTTCTTCGTTATTTCACAGCCAAGCCCTATAGCACTAAATCTTGCACACAATTGATGCAAAAGTAGTCAACAGGATTAATTTAAAAGACACTTTTAAGCAATAGGAACAAAGGACCTCCAAAACCAAGTGCAAACATCTCTCAAAATTCAGGAATAAAATCTATTCCTGATTAGCATTCTTATCACCAAGTTGCCAGAAACATCTTCAAAAAACATATGCATACACCTCAACTGTTTCAATCAGAGTCTACATTTTTTTTGGAATACTGCAAGTTTGAATTTAAGCAAAGGAGTACTTTATTTATCTCTATACATTGATAGGATGTCTTTTCATGAAAGAACTGGTGTCTAATTTCAGTAACATTATGGCACATTTATTTTGATTAAAAAAAGGTGTCACGACCACACATTAGAAATGGTACAATAACTGGTTTAATCCTTCTGATCTTTGAACGTACATGGACACTCCTGACAATTAGGGGAAAAAGTGAAACAAGGTATTGGATGCTGACAGCAGGTGAAAGTGATGGCACTGGAATTGACAGATTAAAAGCATCACCACAAGGACAAGTGCAAGTATATTTTTCTATGGAAGATTGATAGGTATATGCCAAATTAAAACTTCAGACATATGCTAACCATCTTCTCAAGGCTGATTAGGCATGAGCAATTAATGCTAGCTCAGTGAGTGTTGTCACCTGGATGAATTAAAAAAAAAAGCTGTCACTAAACAGGAGGCTATAATTCCACTAGCGTACACAGGATGATATGAATCATGAGGGGAAATAATTATAGGAGAAAAAAAAATCTCAGTATAATCAATTTGGCTGTTGTGAAGCAGGTATGGAACAAGTTCCACAGTATGGAATTAAAATTACATCAAAATTCATACAAGACAGAACTGAGTTTGGGGAGGGCATTTGTAAACAAACAGTACTAAAGAAATCAGTGCAGAGGCCACAACTATTTATTTACAATACTATTAATGACCTAGATTTCAAATATATATGCAACTCTTGAAAGCTTCTATGGAATCCAGCTCCACTCTCCCAGAGAGGACATTCCAAATCTTAACTACAAAGCAACGAACTTTCCTTCTCATATAATTCCTAGCTTCCTTGCTGACAATCTTGAAATCATGACCCCTAGTTACTGAAATACCAAATTAATGGAAACTGGAGATCCTTTGACCCGTTCTGAAAACCTCAAAAATCATCTCAATCTTGTTTGCTTCAAAGAAAATAAGTCCAATCTCTCCTTATATTTAAAATCCCTCATTCCGGGTATCATTCTAGTAAATCTCCTTTGAACTCTCTCCAGGACTTCAGCATCCCTCAAAAAAAAATGTTGAGAGAGAATCTGGAGTTAAATTAAAGAACCATGGCATTATTACAGTGCACGAGGTAGCCATTCAGCCAACCATGCTTCACTAGGTCTTATCTCGTGCCATTTCCCCTATATGCCTGCACAAAATTACTGGGAGAAAGTGAAGACTGCAGATGCTGGAGATCAGAGCTGAAAAAAGTGTTGCTGGAAAAGCGCAGCAGGTCAGGCAGCATCATCGACGTTTCCGGCATAAAGGTTTATGCCCGAAACATCGATTCTCCTGCTCCTTGGATGCTGCCTGATCTGTTGCGCTTTTCCAGCAACATATTTTTCTGCACAAGATTGTTGTCCAAACACCATCCAATGCCCTCCTGAATACCTCAATTGAAGCGGTCTCTTCCACACTTCCAGGCAATGCACTTCCTACCCTAACGACTTGTTATGTGACAGTGTTTTTTTCCTATCATCCTTGCTTCATTTGCACATTAAAATCTAGGCCTGCTTCATTCTGGTTTTAGAACTGTGCAACTGTACATAGGTCAGAAGAACACTGAAAAACAAAGTTACCACATCTGTGTACTGAACCTCATCTGTTACCTAGCTGCCCATTCCACCAAACTTGTCAATGTCTTTTTGGGAGTTCGACACTTAACTTCTCAGAGTTTACAATGTTTCCAACTTTAGTACCATCTGCAAACTTGGAATTGTCCATGATACATCAAGGTCAGATCACTAACATATATCAGGAAATGCAAAAGGTTCAATACAGACTCCTTGGGAAACTCCACTACAAAGCTCCTCGTGCCTGACAGTTTCTTCCTCCCATCACTATAGCCAGGGTAGCATCAAACCTCTTTTATAAAGACTGATACAAAAACTCCATTTTACGCCTTAGCCATGCCTCCTACCTGTCTGTAAATCCCCTTTTACGATCACTGATTGACCCTACTCATTCTTTAACTACGCGTAGACTTTATAGATCTAATGACGACTTTGGGAGTTCCCTTTGTTAGTTGGTAGTCATTTCTCATACTTTGATTCTTCAACTACTGAGCCTTCAACATTCCTGTTGATTCTCTTTCGACCTTACACCTGTCATAAAACACACCTTTTCTTTTTAGTGTTAATCTCTACCTCCTTTGTCATCTAGGAAACTCTGGATTTGTTTATTTCACCTTTGGCATTTGGCATTAGAAGAGAAAAAATGTTGCCTGAGCGCTCACTTCTTGAAGGTAGCCCACTGTTCAGTTACTGATCTTCCTGTCAGCTTTTTTTTCTCCAATAAATCCCAACCAGTTCTGTTCTAGTCCAAGTCAAATTATTTTCCTTGCTCTGAATTGTTCCAGCATCACCTTAAACCTTATGATACAATGACCACTATTTCTTAAAACATACCCTTACTGACATTTGAGCTACTTGGCCCACCTCATTTCCTAGGATCAAGTACATCATAATTTTGCATTATCCAAAGTAGTAAGTAATCCAAAACTGGGCTAACTAATTAAGGTACAGAGATCATAGTTTATCAAGGATGTGATGGTGTCAAAACAGGACACAGTAAGAAAGATTTTACAACACAGAGCAGTGTGGTGAGGTCACATGCAGCGTGACGTGACTCCAAGATCACAATTTGATTAGATTCCCTACAGTGTGGAAACAGGCCCTTCGGTCCAACAAGTCCACACTGACCCACCAAACAGCAACCCCTGACTAATACAAAGACTACGGGCAATTTAGCATGACCAATTCGCCAAACCTGCACATCTTTGGATTATAGAGTCTTAGAGATGTACAGCAACCAGAGCACTCGAAGGAAACCCACGCAGACACAGGGACAATGTGCAAACGCCACACAGACAGTCGCCCTTGGCTGGAATCGAACCCAGGTCCCTGGCACTGGGGCAGCAGTGCTGACCACTGAGCCACCACGCTGCCCCTATCTTTACCGCATCTGGTATTCCCAGGCGGTCTCCCATCGAAGTAGCTTCCTAGATCAGACGAGAAAGGGCATTTTTCAGACTAGCATGGCCGTAGGACCCTTCAATGGTATGAAACTTGGCAAACAGTTTCTGCTTGGCAATTCTGAACTGTTGAGCATCTCAAAGGCCACATTGGAGGACGCTTACCCAAAGATCAGAAGCTGAATATCCTTGACCACTGAAGTGCTTCCCAACTGGAAGGGAACACTCCTGATAATGAGTAAGGAGCTTTGCTTTCTTAAAAAAAGCAGCTGGAGAAAAGAATTATGGGAGTGCTCCAGAGTGCAATAATTGCATAGCTACTATAGATGTAATGCTATAGTATATTTTCTTCTGTTATTTCATGGCATGACAGACTGTAGGTTGAACTGTCTCCTTAATTCTGTGATCCACACCAATGCTTAGGCTCATTGAGTCAAAGTACGGTTTAATTACTGGTTGTATCTTTGGGTGTTGCATTAGCAGTTTTGTTAGTAATGTTAATGGCAGATTTGTCCTTCAAATTTATCCAAAATTTGAGTGTTAAACGAGTCCACAAAGCTTAGCAATCCTGCCACATCCAGTTGCGGAAGTGGTAAACGACAAATAGGAAGTGGCCATTCAACACAAACACTGGAATTCTCTAAACTTAACTCAAAGTACTGGAGAAACAATTTACCTGTCATCTGTGGACTGAAAAACAGGGTTATCATTGATTTTTTTTTTTACAGTCAGAGAAGTACAGCATAGAAACAGACCATTCGATCCAATTTGTCCATGCCAATCAGATCCAAACTGATTTAGCCTCATTTGGCCCATATCTCTTTAAATCCTTCTTGGTGCTGGAAAAGCACCGCAGGTCAGGAAGCATCCAAGAAACAGGAGAATAGATGTTTCAAGCATTAGCCCTTCATCAGGAAAGCACCACCCAATGCGTGGAAAGTTGCTTTTCAGGTCCCTTTTAAATCTTTCTCCTCTAACCTTAAACTTATGGTCTCTAGTTTTGGACTCCCCCACCCTGGGAAAAATACCTTGTCTACTTACCCTATCTATGCCCCTCATGTTTTATAAACTTGTAAAGTCACTCCTCAGCCTCCAATGTTCCAGGGAAAAAAGCCTCAGCTTACTCAGCCTCCCTATAAGCTCAAACCCTCCTAACCCTTGTAAATCTTTTCTGAACCTTAATATCTGTCCCATATCAGCGAGATCAAAACTGATCATAGTAGTCTAAAAGTGGCCTAATCAACGTCCTATGCAGACACAACATGACATCCCAACTCCTACACTCAATGCACTGACCAATGAATGCAAGCATACCAAGCATCGTCTTCACCACTTAGACTCCGCTTTCAGAGAACTGCACCCCTAAATCAATCAATCAGTTTGTTCAGCAACACTCCCCAGGATCCTATCATTAACTGTACAAGTCCTGGCCTGATTTTCCTTCCCAAAACACAACACCTCTCATTTCTTTAAATCAAACTCCATCCACCACTCAGAGATAACCTTAGTCACTGTCCACTTCATTACCAATTTTGATCTCATGTGCAAACTTACTAACTATCCTAAACTTACATCCAAATCAATTATACAAGTTACAAAAATCAGTGGACCCAGCACTTATCCTTGTGACATACCACTAGTACAGGCCTCTAGTCCAGAAAACAACTCTCCTCCACCATCCAGTCCCCTACCTTCAAGCCAACTTTATCTAACTGGCTAGCTCCCCCTGGATTCCACATGATCTAACCTTGGTAACCAGTCTTCAATGCAAAACATTGCTGAATGCCTGGTCAAAGTCGATGTAGATGTTTACTGCCCTGCCTTCACAATCTTTTTTGTTAAGTTCGAGAGACATGATTTCCCACACACAAAGCCAAGTTTTAATGTCCTTGTCATTCTAAATGGACGTAAATCCTGTTTATCAGAATTCCTCCCAAAACTCACCCACCACTGATGTCAGGCTCACTGGTCTATAGTTCCCTGACTTTTCCTTACCACCTTTCTTAAGTACACATTATCCAGCACTCACCTGTGGCTATCGATGATACAAATATTTCAGCAAGGGGCCCAGCAATCTCTTCCCTTGCTTCCCACAAGTTCTGGGATAACCTGATCAAGTCGCAGGGATTTTGTCCACCTTAAATGTGTTTTCAAACCTTAAAACACCACCTCCTTTGTGATATGGACACTAAGACATCACTATTTATTTCCCCAGTTCCCCAGATTCCATATTCTTCTCCACAGTAAGAACAAATGCAAAACTACTCATTTACTATCGCCCCATCTCCTGTGGTTCCACACACAGATATCTTGTTGACCTTTAAAAAGGACCCTATTCTCTCCTTTTTACCAATTTGTCCTTAGTGTATTTGCAGAATCTCACTGGACTCTCCTGAACCCTATTTGCTGAGCAAGTGTTGTGCTGGAAAAGCACAGATGGTCAGACAACAGAGGAGCAGGAGAATCAACATTTCGGGCATAAGCCCTTCATCAGGAATGAGGCCTGTGGGCCAGGGGGGAAAGATAAATGGGAGGGGGGGGTGGGGTTGGAGGTAGCGAAGAAAGTGATAGGTGGATGAAGGTGATAGGTCGGGGGGGGGGGGGGGGGGGGGGTTTGCACGCGGAATTGTTGGACATGTCCAGAAGGCGGTGCTATGTTGGAGGTTGCAAGGTCACAAGGCGGAATACAAAGCCTTCCTCCTCCAGGTGTTGGGTGGTGATGGTTTGGTGGTGGAGGCAGCCATACACCGGAGGCAGCATGTCTTGACAGAGTAAGTGGGGGAGTTGAAGTGTTCAGCCCACGGGGCAGTGGGATTGGTGGATGCAGGTGTCCCAGAGATGTTCTCTGAAACTATCCGCAAGGCATCCATCTCCCCGATGTAGAGGGGACCACCCCAGGTGCAACGGATGCAGTAGATGACATTGGTAAAGGTGCAGGTAAATTTTTGACCAACGTGGAAGGATCCCTTGGGGCCTTGGATGGAGGGGAGGCGAGTGGTGTGGGCATAGGTTTTGAACTTCCTGCAGTGGCAGGGAAAGGTGCCAGGAGTGGGGTGTGGACCTGACAAAAGAATGGCAGAGGGCATGCTCTTTTTGGAACATTGATAAGGGTGGGGAGGGAATTCTCTCTCTGGTGGTGTGGTCCATTCAGAGGTGACGAAAGTGGTGGACGTTGATGCATTGTATGCAGAGGACGGTGTGGAAGCTGTCCTTGTTGTGTTGGGAGGGGTGGAGTTCAAGGGCAGTGGTGTGCGAAGTGGAGGACATGCACTGGAGGGCATCGTCAACCATGTGGGAAGGAAAGTTGGGATCGTGGTAGAATGAGGCCATATGGGATGTGTTATGGTGGAACTGGTCATCCTGGGAACAGATGCGGTAGAGGAGAAGGAATTGGAAATAAGGGATGGCACTTTTACAGAAGGTAGGCTGGAAGGAGGTGTAGTCAAGGTAGATGTGGGAGTTGTTGGTCTGTAGTTAGTCGGTTGCCAGAGACAGAAATGGAGAGGTTCAGGAATGGGAGGGAGGTTTCCAAGATGATCCAGGTGAATTTAAGGTTGGGGTGGTGTTGGTAAAGTTGATGAACTGTTCAACCTCCTTGTGGTAGCACGAGGCAGCATCGATACAGTTATTGAAGTAACGGATGAACAGGTGAGGGGTGGTGCCAGTGTAACTGCGGAAGATGGACTGTTCCACATATGAGACAAACAGGCACACATTGCTGGGTCCCATGTGGGTGCCTATGGCTACCCTTTTGGTTTGGAGGAAGTCAGAGTATTGGAAACAGAGGTTGTTGAGGACATCATTGGAACAGTACTGGTTGGAACAGAGTGAGAGAAAGAAATGGAAGGCTTGGAGATCTTCGTCGTGGCAGACCGATGCGTACAGAGACTGGACATCCATGGTGAAGATAAGGAGTTGGGAGCCAAGGAAACGAAAATCTTGGAGGTGGTGGTATCACGAACGTAGGCGAGGAGCTCCTGGACTAAGGGAGACAGGACGGTGTCAAGGTAGGAAGAGAGGAGTTCAGTAGGACAGGCGCAAGCTGAGACAACTGGTCGACCAGGGCAGTAAGGTTTGTGAACCTTAGGAAGGAGGTAGAATCGGGCAGTGCGGGATTCATGGACAATGAGGTTGGAGACTATGGACGGAAAATCCCCAGAGGTGATGAGGTTATGGACGGTTTGGTGATGGGACACGAGGTCGTGATCGAGGGGGCAGTAGGAGGAAGTGCCTACAAATTGGCGCCAGGCTTCAGTAGTGTGTCCCGTTTGTCTGCGGGTTTGATAGGGAGGTTGGGGTTGGAGCGGAGGGCTGCTTGAGGGTGGGAGGTTGGAGTGGGTGAGGCAGTCAGAGAGGTTGAGGCGGTCGATATCACAGTGGCAGTTTGAAATGAAGAGGTTAAGTGCAGGTAACAGGCTGAAATGGGGTATCCAGGTGGATGGTGTGCTGGAGGCAGGGGAAGGGGTCCTCAGTGGGTGGGCGGGTGTCTTGTTGAAAAAGTAGGCAGAGGCAGAGAGAGAAAGAAAGAAAATGTTCAATGCTGCAGAATGTCGAACTCATTAACCTGGGACCATAGAGGGATAAAGGTGGGGCCTTTACTGAGGACTAAAACGTTGAGGGAATGGCGAAGACACGGCAGGGATGGGGGCCAGGACCTGGAGCTCAAAGTGGGGGCAGAGACAATATCTCGAGTGGTCGTGGTTATAGGACAGTAGTAACATCACCAACAAAAGTGACGCCCACAAAGGGTACGTAAGTGGTGCTTATGGCTGGGTTAACAGGGGCGGAGGTGGCATCACGAGTGGCAAGGGTAACATTTCGGTTAGGTACTTGGCTGGTGACGTCACTGCTGGTGGAAGTGATGTTGACGATTGACCCAATGGAAGGCTCTGACGGGGCTGCCGCAGCGGCAACTGCGGGGGCAGAAGTGACATGCAAGGTAGGTATGTCTGTGCTGGTGAATCTAGCTGCGTTGGTGGATCCTGCGGCGATAGCCTTCTCATCAGTTGCGGAGGAGGTTGGTTGGGTAGTGATCTGGAGGTGGTGAGAGTGGCAGGGGCGGAAGTGATGTCGTCAATCTCCCTGGCTGTCGTGGGGGGGGGAAGAGGGGGCGCAGCCGCATGGCTAATGGCATTTGGGTGGTTCCAGAGGCCAGGGAAGGTTAAAAAAAGTACACAAGCATTTGTTTAACTTGCGTTCTTTATGCCTGTTGCAGTACAGAAAAACCGTTTGTTGAGCACATGTATCCTTCTGAGGATGTCGAAATACAGAGATCTGTTCCAGGTCTGGGAAAGTAAGGCTCCAAGCTGGGGCAGGACTGATTGCAGGTAGAATAGATGGCAGTGCATGGCTGATAGCGTGGAGCAGAGGATCCAGAAAGAGAATCATGTTGAAGGTTTCGGATTTGCAGTGTGTTCTGGGTATCCTGTTCAGGTCCAAACTGGGTGGGTTTGAATGTGGTCCTGAGTCCATGTGGGATCAGACAGTTCCATTGCCAGGCACTGAGAAAGACTGTATTTGCCAAAGCTATCACCTGTTCCCATTTTGCCCTCCTGATTACCCTCTTAAGTATACTCCTTCTGCCCTTATATTCCTGCAATCATTCAATCGCAGCTGTCTATGTGGCATATGCCTCCTTTATCTTGACTAGAGCCTCAAATTTTCTAGTCATCCAGCATTCCCTACACGTACCAGCCTTAGTGCTCTCCTACTGACATCTCAATCATTGCCCTACCTTATTTCCCAAGAGAAGGTCAAGTGGGGGTAGCACGGTGGCTCAATGGTGAGACCTGCTGTCTCAGTGCCAGGGGTCTTGCTCAGATTCCAATCTTGGGCAACTGCCTGTGTGGACTTTGCACATTCTCCCCATACCTGTGTGGGCTTCCTCCAGGTGCGCCAGTTTCCTCCCATAGTCCGAAGACATGCAAGTTAGATGGATCGGCCGTAGAAAATGCAGGCTTACAGAAATAGCTAGGCAGCGTGAATGGGTGGGATGCTCTTCAGAAGGCATGTGAAATTGATGGGGCGAATGACCTTTTTCTACATGAGTGGGGATTCTACGTTTTGTTCCTTCTCTAGTAGGTACATACATATATTGAAGAAAGCTGTTAGCATTTAAATTCCTCTCCATTCAAGCCCTTAACACTATGGCAGTTTACGTTTGGGAAGTTAAAGTCCCATAGCATTACAACCCTATTATTCTTAGTCATTTGAAATCTCCTTACATATTTGCTTCTCAATTTCCCTACTGTAGGGTCTATAGTACAACGCCAATAAGATGGTGATCATCCCTTTTCTATTTCATGTTGCAGTTGTATAAGACTCTAATGCGGCCGCATCTGGAGTAGTGCGCGCAGTTTTGGTCGCCATATTATAGGATGTGGAGGCACTGGAACGGGTGCAAAGGAGGTTTACCAGGATATTGCCTGGTATGGTAGGAAGATCGTATGAGGAAAGGCTGAGGCACTTGGGGCTGTTTTCATTGGAGAAATGAAGGTTTAGGGGTGACTTGATAGAGGTGTACAAGATGATTAGGGGTTTAGATAGGAGAAGCTTTTTCCACGTATGGAGTCAGCTATTACGAGGGGGCATAACTTTAAATTAAGGGGTGGTAGGTATAGGACAGATGTTAGGGGTAGATTCTTTACTCAGCGAGTCGTGAGTTCATGGAATGCCCTGCCATTAACAGTGGTGGACTCTCCCTCTTTGTGGGCATTTAAACGGGCATTGGATAGGCATATGGAGGAAAGTGGGCTAGTGTAGGTTAGGTGGGCTTGAATCAGCGCAACAGAGAGCCGAAGGGCCTGTACTGCGCTGTATTTTTCTATGTTCTATTTCTCAATTCTAGCCATACAACCTCATTGGGCATTTTCCCAGGAATATCCTCTCTAAACATATCAATGACATTACCCTTAACTAAACATACCACTCCCCCTCCTCATTTGATAGGGTTTAGGGAAAAAAGTTTACTTTATTTCCTCAAAAATAAAAAAAAAGGAGGAAACCTGTTTTGTCATTAGCTTATGGGATAAACATTGGGGATGAATCATGGGTAATTACTGCTTATGCTTAAATATTGCCACAGGCAATATAAAATTTAGATGCTATCTTCAAGACAGCAACAAATACAGCATTTCTTACATTTCATGCAATATTATACACTCAAAACTGGAATGGTACTCAAATTCACAATCTGACTCAGGGAAAAGAAACAAAATAACAATGCAATCTAGTTGATGTTCATTGAATGCTCTTGAATTTTATTCTGGCGAGTATGTTATTTATGTGGTGGTGAGTTTCTTCCAATTGCATACGCTAAGTGATGACAAAGGCATCATCTATATAATTGATTGATTGGTAGGGAGGACTGTTAGTTCCAAATGTTACATTACTGCTTTTGCTAGCAATCAGGGACCCCAGTGATGTACCATTGATTTGTCTGTATACTTGTCCATTGAGTGTAAAGTGAGTTGTGAGGCATAGGTCCAGTAATTTTAACATGCTGTTCTTATTGATGCTGCTGGACCTGGTACATAGATGATACCTCTGTCATCATTACACGTACAAAACTGGAAGAAACTCACCACTACATCAATAACATCCTTACTGGATGAAAGTTCACTAAAAAAAGAGGATGTATTAGTGGAACGCACACCTATTGGTGAACTCCAGACTAGTGTGTACAGGAAGAACACCCATAGAGACCAGATACTGAACTATAATAGCAACCACCCCAGCACCCACAAAAGAAGCTGTATTAGGACACTATTTAAATGGGCAAGAACAAACTGCAGCAACTGAACTCCAGACAGCAGAACAGGAACACTTATTCAATAGATTTAAATGGAATGGATACCCCAGGAGCACTGTTCTCCAGTACTTGTACAAAAACCTAAAAGAAGGAAACATGACATGACCAGGTACGATAGTGACCATACCTTACATCAAGGACAAAATCAGAAATGACCACCTGCCTACTCAGACCCTAGGAATCAGTGGTTCACAAATCAGTAAACACCTTTCCTCAACATCTCACAAAAGTTAAGACCCAACACCACACAGGATGAACGTAATCCACAAGATACCCTGCAAAGACTGAAAAACACATTAGCACAAATAGGAAGAAAAATTTATTATATAGTGCACGTGCATCAGCTCACCACTACCAGACACGACTAGTACTTTCTCTTTTCCACCTACACAGACAATGAAGAACACAAATATAATGGGGCAATGTAACCATTCTAGCAGAGATAACACAAACACGCAAGGAAATCCCTTGAAGCTTGGCACTCCAATCAGAACTCAAATATATTGAGCTGGACCCCATATACAAACCAATAAAAAAAGGTACAGAATCAGAAGTACCAGAAAACAGAGACAAACGCCAGGCGGGATAGACCACCAACGTTTTGCCAGAGGCGCAGTGATGATGTCACCTAGTGAGGTGAGGAAACATCTGCAGAAAAACACACCAGTTTGGCGAACGAATCTACAACCTAAAGTCTGAGTTTTTTTAAAAAGTAGTACAGTGAGAATTCAGGGCCAGCATATTCCTCTAATAGAGGGGAGGGGCAGCAAGTCCAAAGGGATAGCATGCTTGATATAAACAAACATATATCAGGTACAGATACATTAAAAGTAGGAGAGGCCCTCAGGAGAAGATGTGAGAATAGGTGGGATTTAACAAATATTACGAGGGCAAACAGGGACCAAAAAACATCTTTGGTAGATAGGACTAAGGAAAACCCCAAGGTATAATATATTTTGTAACAGCAAGAAGATTACAGGGAGGAGAGTTGGGCCTATTAGAGAACAAAGGGGTAATCTATGCATGAAGCCAAAGAATGTGGATTAAATCTGAAAGAATGATTTTTTCCCCATTGGTATTCAAAAGGAAAAAGACATTGTAGCTGGAGATTTTAGTAAAGATGAGGATGTTCTAGCCCATGTTCAAATTAATAGAGAGGTGTATTATATGTTTTAACTTGATGAGATGTGCCCCAGGCAAGGAGGGAGTTTGCTGGGGTCCTGCAGAGATACAGAGGAACGTCAATTATCCAAACGACACATACGGAAAGTATTTTGTTCAGATAATCTAATGTTCGGATAATTGAATGCCAGATAATCGAGGATCCTCTGCATTCATTACTTCATTGACTACAGGTTTAAAGTCTGGTTGAAGATTTGTAGCTCGAGTGTCCGTTGTTGTGGTTCTGTTCGCCGAGCTGGAAGTTTTTGCTGCAAACGTTTCGTTCCCTGGCTAGGGAACATCATCAGTGCTATTGGAGCCTCCTGTGAAGCGCTGCTTTGATGTTTCTTCCGGTATTTATAGTGGTTTGTTCTTGCCGCTTCCGGGTGTCAGTTTCAGCTGTAGTAGTTTGTATGTGGGGTCCAGGTCGATGTGTCTGTTGATGGATGTTCTTGCCGCTTCCGGGTGTCAGTTTCAGCTGTAGTGGTTTGTATATGGGGTCCAGGTCCATGTGTCTGTTAAACAGACATGGACCTGGACCCCATATACAAACCACTACAGCTGAAACTGACACCCGGAAGCGGCAAGAACAAACCACTATAAATACCGGAAGAAACATCAAAGCAGCGCTTCACAGGAGGCTCCAATAGCACTGATGATGTTCCCTAGCCAGGGAACGAAACGTTTGCAGCAAAAACTTCCAGCTCGGCGAACAGAACCATGACTACAGGTGACTGGAGGATAGCTAATGTGGGTCCTTTGTTCAAAGACAGCACGGATATCCCAAGTAATTACAGACCAGTTCGCCTAACATCAGTGGTAGGAAGTTATTGGAAAAAAATCTGAAGGACATGATCAATTGGAAAGGCTGATTATGGATAGTCAGCATTGACTTGTTAGAGGGAGATCTTGTGTTAATTTGTTTTTGTGTTAAGGTAACTAAATACATTAATGACGGTAGTGCAGTTGATGTGGTTTACAGAGACTTCAGTAAGGCCTTTGACAAGATTCCACTGGTCCAAAAAGGTAAAAGCCCACAGGATGGAAGGCAAGTTGGCAAACAGGATCCAAAATTGGCTTGAAAAGTATGAAGCAACAGATTATGGTGGGATGAGTTTTGTTTTGTGATTGTAAGCTAGTGACGAAGAGTGTACCACAGAGATTCAGAGCTGGGACCCTTATGTATATTAATGACTTGGATATGAATGTAAAAGGTACAATCAGTAAATTACAGATGACGAATTTATGTTGTTGATAGTGAAATTGACCAGCTGGTAAATTGGACAGAAAAACAGATGGAACTTAACCCTAAGTGAGAGATGATACATCATGAGACATCTAATAAAGGAAAATATACACACAATGAATGGTAGGTCCCTAAGCAATACTAAGGAACAAAAGGAACATTGATGTACAAGTCAGATCACTAAAAAAGGTGTCAGCACAGGTAAACAGAATGGTGATGGTGATGGTGACACTTGGAATGTCATGCAGAGTACAGTCACTAGGATGTTGTTTGGGTTGAAAAGATTCAGTTATGAAGAGACTGGATAGAGTGAGGTTGTGTCCCTTGGAACAGCAGAGGCTGAGGGTGGTTTGGATTGATGTATACAATATTATGAAAAGCATGAAGGCCAGAGGGCTTAAGTTTAAGGTAAAGAGTAAGTGATTTAGTATATCTGAAGAAAATCTTTTCAACCAGAGAATGATAGAAACATGGAACGCACTGCCTTGTTAGAAGCAGGTACTCAACATTTTAGTATCTGGATAAGCATTTAAAATGACAGGATACTGGGGACTATGGATCAAGTACAGATAAATAGGATTGGTGTAGTTTGTCATTTATTGACTGGCAGAGATGTGGTGGGCCAAAAGGGCCTGTTTCCATGCCGTATGACCTATGACTATGAATCCAAGATAGTGAGTGACAAAGTTGATTTGGATACTAGAATCCCGAACCTCATTAAAGATGTAGCAGGCAGTGACTGGTGTGGTACCACAGGATCAGAGGTAGCCCAGACCCCAGCTAATCACAATATAATGATTTTGCTGAGATAACTAAATATTACATCTCGAAATTTGCAGATAACACAAATCTAGGTGAGAGGGTGAGCCCTGAGGAGGGCACAGATGCTTCAGCGTGATTCAGATAAGTTAGTGAGCAAATGCATGGCAAATGAAGTATAATGTAGATAAATCTGCCAGTATCCACTTTGCTGACAAAAGCAGAAAGGTAGATTATCTAAATGGTGATAGATTAGAACAGAAGAGAACATCAGTTCCTAAAATTGAACATTCAATTGCAGGAAGCGGTAGAGAAGGCAAATGGGTTGGACTTCATAGCAAGAAGATTCAAGTAAAGAAACAAGGGATGTCCTGCTGCAATTGTACAGGGCTTTGGTGAGACCACACAGTACTGTGCACATTTCTGATCTCTTTATGAGGATAAATGATTCAGGGACAGCAATGAATACCAGACTCAATTCTGATGAAGAGCCACTGGATGCATAACACTTTCTCTCTCTCTATAGATGCTGCCAGACCTGCTGACCAGCATTGTTTTTGTTTCAGATTTCCAGCATCCACAATCTTTTTTTTAAAACCAGACTAACCTCAGATAGCAGAACTGACACAGGAAGGGAGAGGGAGAGGGAGAGGGAGATTAGAAGGGACTCTCAAACTTAAAAAAATTCAAACAGTATTACTAGACATGGTAAACACAGGAAGAATATTTCTGATGACTGGGAAATGGAAAACAGGGCCGAAGGGTCTATTTCCACACTGTAGGGATTCGGATTCTGAAAACCAGAAGTCAGTGTCTAAGGGAGACATGGTGGACAATTTACGACTGACATGAGCAGCAATCTCTTTATCCAGAGTGGCGAGTCTGTGGAATTTTGTGAAAGCAGTTGAGGTCAGAAAAGTGAATGCTTTCAAGAAGGACAAAGATTGGAATTGTGGAACAGGTTCAAAGGGTCAAATGGCTTATCAAAGATTCATTCATGAGGTGTAGGCGTGACTAGCTAAGCCAGCGCTTATTACCCATCCCAAGCTGCCAAAAGAGCATTTCTGTGAAGTCGCATCTAAAGCCAAATCACGCAAAGATGGCAGCTGGCTTCCTAATAAAGGGCATTAGAGAGTCAGTTGGGTTTGCCTGACAACCACTGGTTTCGTGAGCTTGAGACTCTTGATTCCAAGTTTGTTTTCTCACCATCTGCCATGGTGGGATTTGAACACAAGCATCCAGAACATTACTTGTATCTCTGGAATAATAATGTTAACACCTCCTAACTAACATCTCTCCTGTTCCTATTTTCTATAGTCTATGTCAAACTCAATGGCCAAGAGAGGACACCAGTTTACTGTGGTTTCACCTTGTGCATCAGATGGCAAAAAAATGAAAGCCAATGGTGATATGCAAGCAAAAAAAATTTTAGAAAGATACTGCCATCCACATTCACAAACATCACTGGATGGATGAACGCAACAAAGGAATGGATCAAAGAAGTGTGCAATGTGAAACTAGGAAGACTTTGTAAAGAATTTGGTTCTTGTGGAACATGCTCAAATTCCACATCATCAATAATGATGCAAGATGGATAACCTTTTGTTTTGTAAAGTGATATAAAGAATGAACTCATGATTAAATCTACACCTTCAAGAAAAAAATCTCCATTAAAAATTTAAGTAAATTCCAATTAAACAACTGCAAAACAAAAAGTAATCACAGATGGTGCAAATCAGACCAAACAAGAGCAAATGCTATCACAATAGCCGGTTCAGGAGAGGCGATGGCATAGTGGCATTATCCCTAGACTATTAATCTAGAAACTCAGCTAATGTTCTGGGGAAAATGAGAACTGCAGATGCTGGAGATCAGAGTCAAAGGGGGTGGTGCTGGAAAAGCATAGCTGTCAGGCAGCATCCGAGGAGCAGGAAGGTTGATGTTTCATGATGAGTTTATACTTGAAACGTCGACTGTCCTGCTCCTCTGATCTGCCTGCCCAGCTATGCTTTTCCAGCACCACACTTTTTGACTAATATTCTGGGGGCCAGGTCTGACTGCCACCATAGCAGATGGAGGAGTTGGAGTTCCATTTAAAATCTCGAATGACAAAAAAAAACATTGCTGATTGTCAGAAAAACCTACCTGGCTCACTAATGCCTTTCATGGAAGGAAAAGGAAATCTGCTATCCTCACATGGCCCAGCCTACACGGGACTAGAGACTGCAGTATTTTGGTTGATTTTCAACTGCCCTCCGAAATGGCCTAGCAAGCCACTCAGTTCAGGGGTGCATAGGGACAGGCAATAAATGCTGGCAAGCTAGCGATACCCACATCCCACAAGTGAAATAAAAGAAAGTTCATATAACATCAGTTGAGCGAGAAACAAAATTGTGTTTCAGACCCATCATCTAATTTTTGGCTTGAATTGATTCAAGTCAGTCAAAACGGTAAGATAATCAATGGTATTGGGAAAAAAACCACAGAAAAAATTGGAAGGGGTACCAAAGAAAAGTCTTGACCTGGAGGAACAGATGCACCAGAACAGGTGGCATTCTCAATCTTCAATGGAAGATGGAGTAGTAGGTCTGCAACCCAACTAGGAAAGTGAGGACTGCAGATGCTGGAGATCAGAGCTGAAAATGTGTAGCTGGAAAAGCGCAGGTCAGGCTGAAGAGCTCATGCTCGAAACGTCGATTCTCCTGTTCCTTGGATACTGCGTGACCTGCTGTGCTTTTCCAGCAACACATTTTCAGCATGCAATCCAACTAGCCTGCTCCCCAACTAAAATAGACCATGATTAATAATTTACCCAAACATCACTTTCCTGGACTATCACCATATCCCATTAAGACATTAGAATCTCAAGATCTTGGTCTTAAAATGATTCAGATTCCATAGCCCGCTAAGGTAGAAAATACCAAAGATCTACGGCCATGGAAGAAATTCCTATTAGTCTCAGTCCTAAATGGGGTATCCGTATTGAGATTGTCCGCCTTAGTTCGAGACTCACCAACCTAGAAAAATAACCTACATACATCCACCCCTGCATACCCTGAAATAATTTTCTATGAGATCACCTTATATTTTTCAAAATTCTATAGAGAATACATAATTTCTATTCCCAAAGTGTGTATGAATAAAACTGTAGAAACAACGCAGTGTCCCCGCACATCCAAAACATTAACGTAGATTGTGATTGGTTGGTCCAAGTACCTGCTATCCTAAGAATGTTTATTCCTACTCACTGCTTTCTGCCTAAGCAATTCTCAAACAATACCAACATATTACTCCTAATACCAAATGTTCAATTTTATTTATTAACCTCTTATGTGGTACCTAAAATCAAATTTGGGCGGCGCGGTGGCACAGTGGTTAGCACTGCTGCCTCACAGCGCCAGAGACCCGGGTTCAATTCCCACCTCAGGCGACTGACTGTGTGGAGTTTGCACGTTCTCCCTGTGTCTGCATGGGTTTCCTCCGGGTGCTCCGGTTTCCTCCCACAGTCCAAAGATGTGCAGGTCAGGTGAATTGGCCATGCTAAATTGCCTGTAGTGTTAGGTAAGGGGTAAATGTAGGGGTATGGGTGGGTTGCGCTTCGGCGGGTCGGTGTGGACTTGTTGGGCCGAATGGCCTGTTTCCACACTAAGTAATCTAATCTAATCTAAAAGATCCAAATGCAACACACCCATTGATTTTTCTTTATCTGGATAAGAGTGACACTCAAAACTCCAGGATTGTCAATCATAATTTCACATAACTACATATATTGTCTCGATCCAAAATCTTAAGTATCTAATAATAACATCCTTTAGCATTGCTTCTGAAAGTTTCCTATGATTGATATCAAACTAAGGGCTCTTTAGTTCCGCATTTTTATGACCCGCTTTAAGTGTGGGATTTGTAGAACAATTTTTAAAATTTTTTAAAAATTGCGAGCTGAAATGAAAAAGAACAGTTTCAAAACCAGTATTTTGAAGGATTGCTGAACATTGAGAAGTAACCCTACACTTAGGGCAAACATTATGCAAATTGCTGTTTGGAAAGCTGCAACTGAATTGGTTGACAACTAACTGGAGCAGAGTATTCTGCATACAGATGCAGATGGATGGCAGCAAGAAGTTGATCGGTGTATGGACTAGAGACCAGTTATAGAGTACAAAAAGTCTTTTGCCTGCCAGCAAGCTGATTGTGTTTTGTCCCCAGCCCCAAGCTGTTCAATTATCTGAAAATCAAAGTAGTATGTTGATCCCCACCAGCACAGGGGTTGACCTTCTCTTTTCTGCAGTCAAAACCCATACTAAACCTGAATAATACTGGTTAATCTTGCCTTCAGCAGTTGTTATAAGCTATGACTTTTAACTGATAAGTCAGAAATCTTTTAAGAAAACCAGCCTTGTGTCACTTGCAATCTAGTAGAAGCAGAGGAGAAACAATGGAAAAACATAATTCTAACCAGCGCAGGAATCACAAGGATCATTTTAGTAGGTTGTGAACAGAAAACCATTCAACTGTCTGCAAATTTTCCTCTGCCATAACCTATTTTTCCCTTGTATATTTGACTGTGCATGCATGTAGGGGTGAATCTAAAGGAATTAAGAGTTTTCATGTGTGTTAAAATGCCAACAGTTGAAATGGTGCTCACAAGTCTAAATTATTTGTAATAAATAATAACCAAGCACATAAACGTGGTCTGTACTTTCCATCAAGCTGGATCAGGAAATCCGATAAATTGCAGAATCTTGTACTTATTTTAAAAGCTTTAACTTGCAAGGTTGAGAATGTGTATAAAAGGTATGAGCAAGTAGAGAAAGAGTTAAATCTAGGGTTGCTTGACAAAGACTCAAATAGCATGACTTTGACCAGATAAGAACTTGCAGTAAATAATAAAAGGTGCTGGAGGCAAGGATAGTGCTTTAATAAGGTGAAGAACATCTATTGTGCATTGCCAGTTAACGAGGTGAAGAAAATCTATTGTGTAATGCCAGATGGCTTAATCTTTACAGTTGATGCTTGCTAATTGTAATGCTCACCCAATATAGATGGTGCTTTATTTGGGTGCTACTCCCTGTAAGTGACTATATAATTCCTTAAAAAACTGCTGTCCGAGAGAAGACGAAGAACTCATGTCCTTGTATACTTGGGCGATCGCTCTGTCCAGGGCTCGGAATAACGATGAAGGTAGAGCCATACTGTGTCTGAGTGCTTGCTTCGACTAATAGGGAAATGGGATGACAATAAGATGACTCCGAGAATAGTACAACCTGATTTCCAGCACACCACAACAAGTTACATTTGGTACTTTCCAGTTGTGACAAAATTGGATATCAGAGATTTAAGGAGTTAGATAGTCAAAAAATAATGGATAAATCTTTGCTCTCTGGGAGCAGCTGGCAGTTTTAGCAGAAGACAACAAGGCAACGTGGACACGTGCTCCAAAGAAAAGGACTTCAAGAAGGTAATCAGGTAAAAACTTTTCACAGCTACTTCAATGCATCACATCAGAAGTGGGAATCTTCTCTCCAATCATTACACAACATTCACTTTCATTCATAATTCAGAATGAAGCAGTCAGTCTACAAATATAGAAAAAGCTAGAGAGAACACGAGAAATAACAGGACAAATTACACTGCTGTCTTGGCACTTCATTTCACTCTCCACCACACATCACCAGCACCATCACCCCATCATCAGCCGACCTCACCCCCTACAACAGCAACCTGCCAAGGTTGCAGCAGCTAAATTCACAATCTCTATCACCTACCATGTAGCAGACACATGGGAACACTACCACTTGCAAATTCCCTTCTGGACAGGAGAGACCCGACTTGAAGGCATATCTTCAGGGTCAAAACTCTGCAACATGGGTATACTTACACCATATGGACTGTAAGCATTCAAAGGGAGATCACAATCACCTTCTCAACAGCAATTAGAGAACAACCTCAAATACTGGTATTGCCAGGCAACATCCAGTGAAAAAATAATGAAAGGAAAATAGTGGTCCTTATACATGCATTTGTACACCAACTCTACGCATTTATTACTAAATTAACAGATCTGTGAATGCACAAAAGTGGATCTATGATTCTGCTACATGAATAGCAGAGACAGTTGACACAACCAGTCTCTTCTGCCCAAAAACAGAATTAAAGGAGATGCAACTGCATAAAAAAAATCAAAACATTAATAAAAATGAATAGATGTAGTGGTGACTAGGGTTCACACCATTTCAAAAGTAAGACAAAGCAATAACATATTTGGTTTATTACAGCATTTGCTCAAAGAGGAAAATGCGCACTAATAATGCAGTAAGTGTGTCAGTTACAATTCAGTCAGTACGAGGTCATGGGTTCAAGTGTTTCTTTACTATGCAATACAGATTTGCTATGAAGGCTGTTTCAGGTTATTGACTTTTCCAAAGTCTGAAAAAGCCTGAAATGTCACTGAAGTCAACAATCATGGGAGTTCCAGTGATTTCAAAAAGGCAAATTTGGTGATAACAGTTTGAACTAACTGAACCACAAGAGATAGACCAGGCAGTTACTTATTGCAACAAGGATCTGATTATGGACCAGCAAGTTTGTCTTAAAATGAATTTGCATGAGTAGATCAATCAGTTCCAGATAACCAACATCCTTAGAAATAATATCATTTACAAAAGGCAAATATCTATAATCTTACCACTGTTTAGATCATCTAGATAGCCTCCACCAACACTTTGTGGCAATATCAACTTGCACTTATGTTCATTAGATCTAAGCAACTGTATTGATCATTAAGAGAGACAATAAGCACACAAAGGATTTTGCTCAGTGATAATCAGTAACAATACTGCTGCAGCACATGCAGATGTGGCCAGTTACAGCACTAGGCCATGACAGGACTCTGGCTGCATGAAGCACCTGTGCATGTGCGAATAGCATCCCTGCATTCTCTGCATACCATGGGGTAGGTGGTGTGTGTGCACACTGAGTTGGTAAGAGGTGAGGGAGCTCCATTATAGCTGGGAGTGACAAGAGAAAGGCTGCTAGGATAAAATGAACTCTTTACTCTGACATGTATGCCACTTTAGTTTATATCCAGGTTGCACCATAATTAGATAGGCAGCTGATTCCCACCATTTGACAATGACGTGAGATTTTTCCTGTTTGCACCACCCTAGAAGCTCATCAATACCCAGAACAAAGCAGAAATCAGAGGAGCATCCAATGCACCACCTTTTACATCATTTTCACAGTGTCATCTAAGTATGATAGCCCCAGTATGTACCGTCTACAATATACATAGCAGCAGCTATTGAGCAATTCTTCAACAGCTACTTCCATCGCAGCCTTTCATTATCTCGAAGTGCAAAGTCTCCTTCAATTCTCATACCATACCACTTTGTAAATAGTATTTCACCAGTAGATCAAAACCCTGGAACTCAATTTAACAGACTAATGAAACACTGTCTGTAACAGTGCATAGCAATAGCTCAGCAGAACTGAGGGAATTGGATTGGCAAAAAAAAAATGCTGGCCTTGGAAGCACTGTCAACATCACAATTTTTAAGGTAATGTAATTGAAGAGTTTGAATTTGTCTGAAATAATTGAACTTTCAATAATTACAAAAACTAAAAATATCAAATACTGCACACCACGACTTTCCAACTAATAGTTTTACTCAAGCACCAACATCTCACAAGACAATGCATGACAGATCACTACCAATATTTCCCACAGGAATCAAAAGGACCAACAAAAGGCTCAGGGGTCAGCACTGCTGCCTCACAACAGCAGGGTCCGAGGTTCGATTCGAGCCTCAGGTGATTGTTTGTTTGTGTGGAGTCTGCACATTCTCCCCATGTCTGCATGGGTTTCCTCTGGATGTTCCGGTTTCCTCCCACAGTCCAAAGATGTGCAGGCCAGGCAAACTGGCCATGCTAAAGTGCCCAGAGCGTTAGGTGCATCAGTCAGAGGGAAATGGGTCTGGGTGGGTTACTGTTTGGAGGGTCAGTATGGACTGGATGGGCTGAAGGGCCTGTTTCCACACTGTAGGGAATCTAATCTAAATAAAACAAAAAGCCAAACATGCCTGCACATGGATGTCATTTTACAGGAAACTGGACAGCCCCAATTACATAGGATCAGTATACTCTAAGTTACGTTGCAGTCTATTTTGTAAGCCTCTTGGTACAGCTAATCAGATGCATCAGCCAACAAGGGCATCGCAACATATTTTTTAAAATTAGTCTCTTTGATATTAGATTACTAGTATAACTCTACAATTAAGGTAACATTTCAGGACTTTAATAGTTAAACTATTCCAGAAACTCTTAAGGAGTGATTCAAAACGATATTGGGTAACTTTGCACCATTCCAAACAGTTTTTAAAATGGGCAAATGGCTTGATAAACACTCTGATTTAGCCAACAAATTCCCTTTTCAGGGCCAGAGTTAAAGTGGACAAAGTAGGCAAACTGCATGCAATGGATTAAAATGGACTTTTGTGACCAATGCTCTTAAGCTTAATGGAATGGGAAACACCAAAGAACTGAAACGAAAATCTGAAAATAACTCAAATAACCCAAAAGGTACTAAATTGCCTACACAAACTTGTACACACTAATTTGAAAGGCAAAAAAGGCTGGTCAGAAAAAAAGTCAAAAGTCCTGCATGATCCAGTAATTTTGCTGCAAAATATATTTATTTTAGTGTGCTTTACCTAAAATATTTCGATCAACTCCTAAACAAAAAAAAAGGCAAATTACTAATATTATTGAAGAAGCTCAACAGTTTTAATCATTGAGGAAGGGCCAAGCAAAAATTTAGTGGAAGAAAACAATGCAAGTTGAAAAGGGTGCTGCCCCCAAGCCACTAATGCGTTCACCAGTTAAGTAACTCAGATTTGGAGCAGCCTAGTTGCCACTTTAGAGTAGAGTAACAACAATAAAAGCAGCTCACGTCTTAGAAATCATGAGTCATGAAAGATATTACACTGAATATTCATACTCATTAGGAAAACAGTAGTGTATTAGTAGTATTATTGGACCAGTAATTCAGAGTATTAATGCTCCAAAGAGTTCAAATCCAATTTAAATTCAACGAATTTATCAGAGAAAACTAAATGCAATGTTATGATCATTAAACTTAGATTTGCTATAAAAACCCATATAGTTCACAAATATTGTTCAGAAAGAAACTGATTCCCTACCTTCACTGGCCAATGCAACTCCTGGCTCCCACCAACATAGGAGGCATCTTACTACCCTATGAAATGGCCTCATGAATATGTCATAGCAGAAGTAGGCCATTTATCCCATCAAGCCTGCTCAACCATTCAATGAGATCATCCTGCCTTTTCCTCACTGTTTAAAAATCTGCCTGTATCAAAATTGAGTATAATTAATACCTCAGCTTCAACAATCCTACACTCAGTTGCAGACAGCTCCTGCTGAAAGACTGGCTTTGCTGGTGACATCCACATACAGAACAAATTTAAAAACCTCTGAAATCAACTTTATCTAAACACATCACATTGCAAAAAGGAGTTAAGTGGTATATGCTTCAGTGAGGAAGCATGTTAAAATTGTGGAAACTGACAAGAATCAGATTACAATATACAAATAAGAAGGGTTAATTTTAATGAGCTAAAAAATCTAGCCCAGTAAAATTAAAGACTGGTTGTGGTAGTTGCATGTAGGCCTCCAGACAATAGTGGGCAGATAAGGGATAGTATTAAGTAAAAAACTTGCGATGCATGCAAAAGGGTGCGACAATAACCATAGCTGATGTTAATTTCCATATACAGGTCGACCACTACATCTGCAGAATAGTCTTTCGCGACCCGAACATATTATACAGAACATTCTGGTACCAGGAAGATACATTTCCCATTTAAATAAGTGGGTTTGCCCCTACCCGTGGTTTCAGAACAAAAACCGCGCGCGCGTGTGTGTGTGTGTGTGTATGTATGGGAGGAGGAGGATAAGAAGAGAAGGAGGAACTACTGCACAAACAAACCATATCAGCAATAACACACCAGATGAATTTCTGGTGTGTGTACAAGGTGAACCTTAAGACCAATATGCTAGGGGGTATGATGGATGGCAGTTACAGGAAGAGGGAAAAAAAAACCAGAAATATAAGTCATGTAGATGGAATACTTCCAGGTAAGGCAGGAGAGGGAGGCAGGCAGTGCAGCAGTTTGCTGTGGCTATCCCCATCTCAAACAAGTATACTGTTTGGAAAATATAGGGTGTGATGGACACTCAGAGGAATGTTGCAAAAGTCACGTTTCTAGTACATGAGACTGGTTCTAATGTAACCAAGGGTACGTCAAGTTCCAAGCGATCAACTGTGATCGGGGACAAGGAGAAAGTGTGGCACTGGAAAAGTACAGCCGGTCAGGCAGCATCCAAAGAGCAGGAGAGTTGACGTTTCAGGCATAAGTCCTTCATCATCAGGAATGTGACATGAAGGGCTTAGGGTCGAAATGTCAACTCTCCTGCTCCTTGGATGCTGCTGGACCTGCTGCGTTTTTCCTGTACCAGATCTTTCAACTATGATAGGGGACTCTCCAGTCAGAGGCATAGACAGACATTTCTGCAGCCAATAGCAGAAATCCGAACGATGTGTTGCCTCCCTGGTGACAGGATCAAGGATATTGGACAGTCAGATGTACAGCATGGAAACAGACCCTTCGATCCAACCCGTCCATGCCGACCAGACATCCCAACCCAACATAGCCCCATCTGCTAGCAACCGGCTCATATCCCTCCAAATCCTTCCTATTCATATACCCATCCAAATGTGTCTTAAAAATGTTTCAATTGTACCAGCCTCCACCACATCCTCTGGCAGCTCATTCCATCCAAATCATTTATGTAAATGACAAAAAGTAGAGGGCCCAGCACCGATCCTTATGGCACTCCACTGGTCACAGGCCTCCAGTTTGAAAAGCAACCCTCCACCACCACCCTCTACCTTTGAGCCAGTTCTGTATCCAAATGGCTAGTTCTCCCTGTATTCCAGGAGATCTAACCTTGCTAACCAGTCTCCCATGGGGAACCTTGTCGAACACCTTACTGAAGTCCATACAGATCACATCTACTGCTCTGCCCTCCTCAATCTTCTTTGTTACTTCTTCAAAAAAACTCAATCAAGGTTGTGAGACATGATTTCCCATGCACAAAGTCATGCTGACTATCCCGAATCAGTCCTTGCCTTTCCAAATACAAGTAGGGAATCCTGAGGGACTGGATGTACAACAACATGCCCACCACGGAGGTCAGGCTCACTGATCTATAGTCCCTGGCTTGTCTTTATCACCCTTCTTAAACAGTGGCACCACGTTTGCCAACCTCCAGTCTTCTGGTACCTCACCTGTGACTATCGATGATACAAATATCTCAGCAAGAAGCCCAGCAATCACTTCTCTAGCTTCCCAGAGTTCTTGGGTACACCTGATCAGTTCCTGGGGATTTATCCACTTTTAACCATTTCAAGACATCCAGCATCCCTCCTCTATAATCTGAACATTTTGAAAGATGTCACCATCCATTTCCCTACAGTCTGTATCTTCCATATCTTCTTCCACAGTAAATACTGATGCAAAATATTCATTTAGTACCTTCGCCATTTTCTACGGCTCCACACAAAGGCCACCTTGTTGATCTTTGAGGGGCCCTATTCTCTCCCTAGTTACCCTTTTGTCAAAGCAGAATATTCTCAAAAGGGGAGAGGGACCAGTAAGAAATAACGACACAGAAAGGGAATAGGATGAGATTCTAAAGGAAAAAAAAGTTAGGCAGAAGTTCAAAAAGAAGCTCCTGAAGGATTATTCCCAGATCATGAGCTAGTGAGAGTCTGAACAGGAGGATAGATTGGATGAACGCGTGGCTGAGGAGCTGGTGCAGGGAGAAGAGCTCACCTTTTTGGTTTATTGGAATCTCTGCTGGGGTAGAAGTGACCTGTATAAGGAGGGCTGATTGCACCTGAATTGGAAGTGGACCAATACACTGGCAGGAAGATTTGTTGGAGCTGCCCTGGAGGGTTAAAACTGGTAAGGTGACAGGGTGGGACCCCGGGAGATAGTGAGAAAAGAGATCAATCTGAGACTGGTACAGTTGGGAAGAGGAGTCAAACAGACCAGGCAGGCAGGCAGGAACAAAGCTGCACAGTGGTTAGCACTGGTGCCTCACAGCGCCAGAGATCTGGGTTCAATTCCCGCCTCAGGCAACTGTGTGGAGTTTGCACATTCTCCCGGTGTCTGCCTGGATTTCCTCCGGGTGCTCCGGTTTCCTCCCACAGTCCAAAAATGTGCAGGTTAGGTGAATCGGCCATGCTAAATTGCCCGCAGTGTTAGGTGAAGGGGTAAATGTAGGAGAATGGGTATGGGTGGGTTGCTCTTTGAAGGGTTGGTGTGGACCTGTTGGGCTGAAGAACCTGTTTCCACTCTAAGTAATCTAATCTAAATAAAAAGAACAAGGTAGGACTGATAAATTAAACTGCATTTATTTCAATGCAAGAGACCGAACAGGGAAGGCAGATGAACTCAGGGCACGGTTAGGAACATGGGTCTGAGATATCATAGCAATTACAGTGACATGGCTCAGGGATGGACACGACTGATAATTTAACGTTCTAGGATACAAATGCTATAAGAAGGATAGAAAGGGAGGCAAGACGGGAGGGGAGTGGTGTTTTTGACAAAGGATAACATTATGGTTGCACTTAGGGAGGATATTCCTGGGAATAGATCCAGGGAAGTTATTTGGGTGGACTGAGAAACAAGAAAAAGGGATGATCACCTGATTGGGATTGTACTATAGACACCCAAAAGTCAGGAGGAAATTGAGCAACAAAATTGCTAAGGAAATCTCAGTTACCTGTAAGAATAATAGGGTGGTTATGATAGGGGATTTTAACTTTCCAAACATAGACTGGGACTGCATAGAGTTAAGCATTTAGGTGGAGAGGAATTTGTGTACAAGAAAATTTTCTGATTCAGCATTTGGATCGACCTACTAGAGGAGGAGTAAAACTTGATTTACTCTTGGGTGATAAGGCAGGACATGTGACTGAGGTATCAGTGGGAGAGCACTTTGTGACCAGCGACCATAATTCTAATAGTTGTAAAATAGTGATGGAAAAAGGTAGACTGGATTCAAAAGTTAAAGTTCTAAATTGGAGAAAGGCCAATTTTAACAGTATTAGACAAGAACTTCCAAAAGCTGATTAGGGCTGGATACTCACAGGTATAGGGATGGCGGAAAAATGGGAAGCCTTCAAAAAAAGAAGAGATAGCAAGAGTCTCGAAACAGGATGTTCCTGTTACAGTGAAATTCAAGGCTGCTAGGTGTAGGGAATACTGGATGACTAGAAAAATTGAGGTTTGGGTAAAGAAAGAAGCATATGTCAGGTATAGACAGCAGAGATCAAGTGAATCCTCAGAAGAGTATACAGGCAGTCGGAGTATATTTAAGAGGGAAATCAGAAGGGCAAAAAGGGGACATGAGATAGTTTTGGCAAATAGGGTTCAGGAGAATCCAAAGCAATTTTATAAATACATTAAGGACAAAAAAAGGTAACTGGGGGGACAAGAGAGCACCCCAAAGGTTAGCAAGGCAGCCTGTGTGTGGAACTGCAGGAGATGGGAGAAGATACTAAACAAGTATTTTGCATCAGTGGAGAAAGGCATGGAAGATATAGAATGTGGGGAAATAGATGGGGACATCTTAAAAAGTATCTATATTAGGTGGTGCTGATGTCTTAAAACATCCAAAGGTGAATAAATCCCTAGGACCTGTTCAGGTGTGCCCTCGAACTCTAGCAAAGCGACTGCTGGGCCCCTTGCTGAGATTTTGTATCACCAATAGTCACAAGTAAGGTTCTGGAAGACTTGAGCTTGGTTAACATGGTGCCACTATTTAAGAAAGGTGGTAAGGCAAATCCAGGGAACTATAGACCGGTGAGCCTGATATCCTTGGTAGGCAAGTTAGTAGAAGGAATCCGGAGGGACAGGATTTACATGTATACTGGATAGTAAAGACTGATTAGGGATAATCAACATGGCTTTGTGCATGAGAAATCTGAAGTTCTTAACTTGGAGCTTTTTTTGAAGTAGTAAGGTTGAGGATTGATGAGGGCAGAGCAATGGATGTGATCTATATGGACTTCAGTAAGGCATTCGACAAGGTTCCCCATGGTAGACTGGTTAGCAAGGTTAGATCTCACGAAATACAGGGAGAACTAGAGATTTGGCTAGAAGGTAGAAAACAGAGGTTGGTGGTGGAGGGCTGCTTCTCAGACTGGTGGCTGGAGATCAGTGCTGTGCCAAAAAGATCAGTGCTGGGTCCACAGCTTTTTGTCATTTATACAAATGATCTGGATGTGAATACAGGATGTATAGTTAAAAGTTTGCAGATGACAGCAAAATTGGAGGTGCAACCGATAGCATAAAAAAGGCTATCTCAGTGTACAATCGGATCTTGACCAGATAGTCAACAGTTTAAATTTAGATAATTTGAGGTGCTGCATTTTGGAAAGGCCAGACAGGGCAGGAATTTTATACGTAATGGTAAGTTCCTGGGAGTGCTGCTGAACAAAGATCTTGGAATGCCGGTTTATACTTCCTTGAAAGTAGAGTCATAAGTAGATAGGACAGTGAAGGCAGTGCTTTCCTTTATTGGTCAGTACATTGAATATAGCAGTTGTATAGGGCATTGGTTTGGCCCCTTTTGGAATATTGTGCGCAATTCTGGTCTCCCTGCTACAGGGAGGATGTTGTAAAACATGAAAGAATTCAGAAAAGACTTACAAGGATGTTGCCAGGGTTGAAAGATTTGAGCTATAGGGAGAGGCTGAATAAGCTGGGGCTGTTTTCCCTGGAGCGTCAGAGGTTGAGGGGTGACCTTACGGAAGTTTATAAAATCATGAGGCGCATGGATAGGGTCAATAGACAAGGTCTTTTCTCGGAGTTGGGAGAGTCCAGAACTAGAGGGCACAGGTTTAAGGTGAGAGGGAAAAGGTTTAAAAAGAAATGAAGGGGCAACTTTTTCATGCAAGGGTGGTGCATGGATGGAATGAGCTGCCAGTGGTGGAGACTAGTACAATAACAACATTTAATAAGCATCTGAACAGGTATATGAATAGGAAAGGTTTAAAAGGGATACGGGCCACATGTTGGCAAATGGATCTAGATTAATTTAAGTTATCTGGTTGGCAGGGACCGAAGATTCTGCTTCCGTTCTGTAAATCTGTATGACTCTAGTTGAGAAGCCAACTCAGCAAGCTATTGTAAGTTTGGGTTTTGTGCTATGAGGAATGTATTATTAATCTTGTTGCTAGAGGTTCCTAACGTAATAGAATTCTTCATTGGGGTGGAACGTGAAGTAGTCCAGTCCAAAACTATGGTCCTAAATTAAACAAAGGAACTATGAAGGTATGAGGGCATGTTGGCTGTAACAGACTGGTTGACATTAAAAAAGTACTTCAAAATGAATAGGTAATGTTGATAATTAAAGTAAATGCATGTATTTTAACAGTTATATAGTTCTTTTAGGCAAAAGAAAAGATAACATGAAAAGTGGTTAACAAAATAAATTAAGGAAAGTATTAGATCCAAAAAGGAGTCAAAGTGGCTAGGAAAAGTAGAGGACTGGGAGCAGTTTATAATTCAGCAGCAGAGGGCCAAGCAGTTAATTAAGCAGCCAAGAAAAAAAAACGACAGCAAGTTTGCAAGAAACATCAAAGCAGACAACAGCTTCCATAACTAAATGTTAGTGAAGACTAATTTAGGCCCCTTAAAGTCTGAAACAAGAGGACTGATAATGTTGAACAAGGTGGAGCAATTAAACAGTTACTTTAATTTGTCTTTACTGATGACAGATAACTTCCAAAAAGTGGTTGGGAAACCAAGGTCTTTTGGGAAGGAAGGAATGAAGGCAATAATCAGTAAAAGATCAATTGCTGGAAAAATTCACAGGACTAACAGCTGATAAATCCTCACAGCCTGATAATCTACATCCCATGTTACAAATGGAAATGAAATAGGATATAGTTAAGGGGAGGACAAAATTGAGGATTACAGACTGGTCTGTCTCAGTAGTTCTGAAAAGATACAGTCTATTACAAACAATGCAATAATGGGACACTAGAAATACAATATTACAGTCAACGCGGAATTAGGAAAGGGAAAATAGCATTTGAACCACCTCTTCTTTTTGGAGAATAAAACTAGTAGAAAAGATGAGGAAGAAGTCAGTGACATGTTCTTTTAAGTACAGACAGTTTGGGTAAAGTCCCACAAAAGAGGTAATGTGCAAAATCAAAGCAGTTTGGACTGGTGGAGGAAATATATTGACATGAATTAAGGTTATAAAAAGAATAAAATTAGGCCATTTGGAACAGCAAATCTACTATGCTGTAGAGTGAGATCATGTCAACCATGATAATAGCAAGTAGTTGTGAACTGAAATAAAAGTAAAAATGCTGGAAATAAATCAGCATCTATGGAGAGATATAGAATGCATGCAAGGCTGGCAATCTTATATCAGAATTGATCAGTGACTAAAAATACACACTGCGTCTCTAATCTCAGATGCTTCCTGACCTGAATGTTTCTGATACTTTTGTTTATATTTCAGATTTCCAGCACCTGTACAGTTTGGCTTGTGTTGGATAAGAGTGAATTGACGTTCTTCTGACCGGAGTAAGCGTACAATGGCAATTCTTAGTATTAGAACCACTGTGCTCATCAAAAATCTTAACTCTAGTATATAGGAGGGCATCATTTCAAAGCTGTAGAGGACAAAACTCAAGTAGTAAAAAAGGTGAGGATATTAACAGACTACTGAACAACAGACAGTAAAACAAAAACAAATGGCAGATGTAATTTTACATAAGTGAACTGATTCATATTGATATCGTTGGCAAATTTAGCTATAAGTAGGAAAGTAAGTGTGAAGAGGAGATAGAGTCTGCAACAGGTTACAGACAGCTTAGGTGGGTGGGCAAAAATTTGGCAGATGGGGCATAAACTAGGAAAACAAACTTGCCCACTTTGACAAGAAAAGGAAAGCAGCACACTACTTAAAGAGAGAGATTACAGAACTCCATGATGGAGGGATGAGTGTGTCCAAATAAATCTCAGCAAGTTAGTATGCAGGTGCAGCAAGGCAAGTGAAACACTGGCTTTTATTGTAAGGGGAATAAAATAAAACAAAGTAGGAAGGTTTCATTGTTGTATTGATGTGACAACATATGGAGGATTATACAGAGTTTGGGTCTCTTTACTTGCCTAAAAATATATAGATGTGTTAGAAGCAGTTCTGAGAAGGTTCATTTGAATCATTCCTAGTATGAAGACCTTATGATGAAAAGTTGAACAGTTTGCATTTATACCCACTGAAATTTAGAAAAATCAAGGGGATAGCCAAGGTGACTGGAACGGGTGAATCGCAGGTTTGTTTTCTATTGTGAAGGACACAAGAAACAGGGGCTACAATTTCAAATGAGGTGCCCGTTTTAGAACAAAAATTATTTTCCTCTCATGTGGAATTCTCTTCCCCAGGCAGCAGTGGAAGTGGATAACTGAACTTACTGAAGGCAATAATGTGGAGTTTTGATATCAAGGGTGATGAAAGATTGACAGAAAAGTGGATTGACACAACAACCACATGATCCATGGCCTTACTAAATAGCATGATTGGCCAAATTGTACTCTTATGCTCCTGCTTTGGCAAGACCAAGTGCAGCCATTATAAAATAACGCTTTTTTACAGCTATGTCCTCACTGGTTACCCTTGGAGTATGAAGTTTTCATGACTACTGAGAATCGCAAAATCTGACTACAATGTAGATTTAGTAAACAACCCTATTTAATATGATATAAAACAAAGAAATGCAGGTGCTGGAGAAACTCAGCAGTTCTGGCAGCATTTGCGAAAAGAAAAACAAAGTTAATGTTTCAAGTCCAGTGACCATTCGTTAGAATTGAAAGTATTTGGGAAATTGTGGGATTTCTGCTGATGATAAAAGTTGGGGTGGGGGTGAAGAAGAGAGAAAGAGGGGGAAAGGGAAAGAAATTAGAAGAGATTACTAATGATAATAATACTACTATTTAATAAGCCGTTTTACTTTTATTGATTGTATGCCTTTTAAAATGGGGATACGTTGTCTCAACTTGATACTTGAATGGCCAATGACACTGTCAACAATTAGGAGAGACAAAGATTTACTACATGATTCTGGGAAAAAGGTTTCAATGTGGAGGGATGAGAGAAAGTACATTTGTGCATCTTACAGCAGACATGAAGAAAAAAAATGGAGAGAGGCTTCAAGTAAAGAAAATGAGAATATTATTTCCAATGACAAAGGTCAGATTTAAGGCAACCAAAAAGAATAAAAAGGCAACATGGACAGAAAAAGGTTGTTACATTGATTTGTGATGTTCTGGAATGCATTGCTCAAAAGTACGACAGAAGCTGATTTAGTAAGTTTTCAAAAGAAATTGATTAAATACTTAAAATACAAAAGTATGCTGGATTATATGGAAAAAAAACAAGAGACTAATGGGATAGCTTTCACAAATCATGCACAGATATGATGGACCAAATGGCCCTCTGATTCCAGAAAAAGCAAAACGTTCACAATACATAGAGTTTAAATTTATACCATCAGAGATCTGAATCACATTTGCCTGTGAACTCCTGTTGTCAGAATTACCCAACTTTAAACCAAGCCACATTACGATATTATCAGCAATGTGACCATAAATCAATTCATCCCACTTCAAGGTAGATCAAAATGGTGTAAAATTTACAGTTCAATACAAAAGATGAGCTTTGACATTAATACCAAACCAGAATGCACATTCTAGATTCATATTAAAATCACACTGGTACTTGGTTCTTACCCAAACCTGTTGAATACAGTCAAAATTAAATAAATCACATCAATAGGTTAAATGGAAAAAGAAATTAGTGCTAATAAATCATTTGATTCCCCTCCCCCCTTTTCCTGTAACAGGAGCAGCAGACACAATGCGAGAAATGCGCAAATAATTTCATTAGTATCTGAACGTGAAAAAAAGGCTACAAATGAAGACATAATCTTTTTGTTTGAAGATCTCCAACATTACCTAATCCTCAGATTGAGGATTATCAGTATCTTCTGCTTATGCTACAAGTGAGTGATTGTTTAGTTTACAGTTCAAACTTTGAGTTGTTAAAATTAGAAGGTTAGAAAACTCTTCAAAAAAGAAATAAAAACCCATTACAATTCCAGAAGTCTACAAAAAGCTTCTACGAGCATACAGGCAGACTTAGTTATTGGAAATGCTCCACAAGGGATTAATTATTTTAAAGAAATGTCTATTAACCAAAAGCTCATTTCCCCCCACTCCTATTAATTGGGCCTCTAGCCTAAATGACTCTCAATTATATCAGAGAGATATTACAATTGTAATATACTTACTATGCCTTTTGTGCCCCTTATTTGAATGCTGGCAAGAAAATGATAGCATGCCAAGATGAACTATTGCGTTTATCATTTTGGCTCAGATGATGAAACATGCTCTTACCTCCCCTAGGGGAGCAGATGAGAGTATTAAGAAACCCACTCTTTTTGCCCTAGCATCCAAGATGAAAAAAGTGTCTTCATTTTAATAGAAACCGTTGAATAAAAACATAAATTTGGGAAATATTATAATGTAATCTCAAACTTTTGTTTCAAGAAACAATTATCCACTAAAGATTAAAAATCACACTACTGTCAATTATTTATTTACATCCTGCTTGCTCTTATCCATACAAATGGGAAAAAAATAAGCACACTTGTAACTACTGCTGCCAAAGAGGCAAAAACAATGGCATGGAATCACCATCATCTCCAAATATCACCATTCTAATAGACATAAAGCTCTGCTTCTTCACCATAAATCAAATCAAAATCATCACTGCAAGGAGCACTTTCTCTAGGCAACAGAGTTGGATAAGAAATGGAACTAACTTTGGCACATTGTAAACAAGGTATAAGGAAAACACCGATTCCTATAAACAACTTTTTTTAACCACTTTTAATTTTAAAACCAAATGCAAAGTGTTAAGTTGATGTTCGAACAGAAAAAAAACACTACTTATACAGATGGTAATGACAAATTATCAAAGATAAACAGAATAAAACAAAATTACATCCTGATCTAAGTCCATGTGTTCTTTGCTGCAACAGAACTGTCCTTCTTCATAAAGAAAATTACAATATATCTTTGAACAAAGCTACACTAATGAATCTGTAACCCAAAAGTACACATATAAAAACACACATTTCCAAAAATCTATTACACCAACCAATGTGTCAAATGTTCATTTTTGACACATTAGTATCAATGCTTAAAATTAGCAGAAACTAGAACAAAATACATTCGTTAAATTCCCAAAATCAAGTGAAACAAATGTACATTTGGCCTCAGGGCCTATAAATACGCTTGTCGATAAATGATCAAGTTATATTTTAAGACAAGAAAATTAAACTTGTCACAAAAAAAGGGTCATTAAAATGTAACAACTAAACCTGGCTGCTTGATTTAGGGAACAGAAGTTTGGCAGAGGATAGACGTTCCTTACCTGGGGATGGTCACACACTTGGTGTTGCAGCTCTGGGTGGTGATGGCCTTCTCCAGCTCGTCCAGCTGCCCCGTCTTCTTCAGCTTCTTCACCAGGCTCTTGACGGCTTTCTCGCACCATTTGTCGTCCTGCCCGTTGTTCTGCTGCTGCTGCTGCTGCTGTTGTTGCTGCTGCTGCTGCTGCGGCGCCTGGGACGGGGACTGAGAAGAGGGAGACTGCGACTCGCCGCCTTTCTTCCAGCCCAGCAAACGCTTGACGATGGGCGGCGTGAAGGGCAAGATCGACATGGTTGGAGCCGGGAATGGGGAGTGGGAGTGAGGGGGCAGGGGGTGTCGGATGGAGGGAGGAGGGCGAAAAAAGAGAAAGGTGAAGAAGAAAGAGGAAAATAATAATAAAGGGGCTAACTGAGGTTGGAAAAGGGAAGAAAACGGCAACCACGATTCAAAAATTCAAACAATTGTGCCTCGCTTTACTCGGTAACCGTCGCTTATCAATCGAGATGATTCGTGAGAAAATAAATAAAAATTGCCCTCAAAAAAATGTCGTTAGCCTTCTGGGTAATTTATTATTAATTCTCACATCCTCCCCTGAGGAGATTTTATTTGGTTTTTTTTGCTCTCTCCCTTCCCGCTGGTCTCTTCGCTCCCTTTTTCTTTGATTGACGGCGAGAAACGATTAACAGTCTCCCCCCCCTCCTCCCTCCACCTGGAAATCCCACCCCTAGTGCTCGCGCGTCCTCCACTCTCATTGGTGCGCCTGCCAAAGACGCCGGGCCGATCGGGCAGATTCCGGGCGTCTATTGGATGGAATCTTACGTCAATCACCCCAGGCATGCGTGAGGAACGTCCGGTTAACAGGTTTGGTTGATGCCTCAGCAAAACTTTTTTTCCTCCTTTCTTTGGGGGCGGAGGGGGAAAGGCAAAACGATTAAGGGGTGTGTTCCTCCACTTGAAATAGTTCCAAAGGTTACATTCAAACAAATCTTCTTTGTCAATGATAAAAGGCCTGGATTTGGAAGCTAGAAATCAATTTTTTTTGCTACTATAAATTCAAACGTTGTTAAATTGGGCTATTAAGTTAAAGTTCCCTATTTTCTGAGCTTATTATTCAAAATGCCTTTGGGTGTATTCCTCCGCCGACTCACTCCAGCTGCTAGATTTTCAATGGAACAGTTTGAATTTTCCTCATCAGATTTTTATTTTGTGTTAGAATTGGTTGGTTATCATGTACACTAATTCGTGCCTCTTTCAGCTTGATGATAAATGGGATGGTTTTCATTAACGTCAAACATAAGCAGCTTGAAAATTTTGTTTTTATATTGATATTGTGTGGTTTCCAGGCTTCATTGCAGTGAAATCCTCGACATCAAAAGAGTTGAAAATTAAACCGAATGGTGGTACTTCACTTGCAGCCTTGCACTTATCTCTCCAGTATCATCGTCAAAAAACTTACATCCTTAAAAGTCCAATTATCTCTTTTTTTAATGAATGTTAAAGAATGAGGCAATTATTGAGGTTCAAACTAGATTAGTAAGCCATTTCTTGTTTTGATCTGATTGAACTCTTACATCTACCACTGTCACTTGATATATTTGAATAATTTTGTACATGCAATTTTTTTTCACATTTTCTATCACATACAATTTAGGAACAGAAGTAGACCATTTGACCCCTCCAGGCAATGCTTTGATGTTAAAGAAGATTCTGGCTGATCTGTTTTATTAGAATTCCACACAGCTCTCTACCTCGAAATCCTTTCATTCCCTTGCTTCCAACTTCAAATTTTTCAATGACCCAAACTGCACAACCTTCTGAGACAGAATGTTCCCAAAACACATACACACAACCTTCAGGAGGGAAAAAAAATTATGACCCAAAAAGGCATTTGTTAATTTTCAAACAGTGCCCCCTAGTCTGGACTCAACTATACATATCAATCTTTGAGGATCTTATAGACTTCAACAAAGACTCTTTTAAACTCCAAAACAAGCCCAGACTGTGCAAACTTTTCTCAGAGGGCAACCTGCTCATTCCAGGTACAGTATCAAGTAAACCTCCATTGAACCACTTCCAATGCTTTACATCTTAAGTAAGGAAACCAAAACTGCACACAGCATTCAAGAAGTGGTCTCACTAATGCCCTGATAAGCTAGTTTTACAGGGTATCTGCAATATCATCAGCAGTCCTTCACAGACAAGGATGACTCTCTTCCACTCTCAGGGTGAGTCCATAGGTGGCTGTACAGACCGATGTGGCTACTGCACGTTCTGTTATGCTGGGATAGATGATGGTTATGGTAAGGTGTGCTCCTGTTGTTTTTGCCTGGCTTCCATTTTTTCCCAATAGGAAGTCTCAAGGTGCTCAACGCCTTTTTGGATGCTCCTCCTCCACTTCGGAACAGTCTTGGACAGGTTATTCAGGTGTCTGTGGGAATGACGCACTTCGCCAGTGAGGCCCTGAAGCACTTCCTGTGTTCACCTGGGGCTTGCCTGCTGTTTGGAAGCTCTAGGCAGAGCACTTATTTTGAAAGTCTCGTGTCAGTCATGTGGATGATATGCCTATCCCATCTTAGCCAATCAAGGGTTGTCAGTACCTCAATGCTGGGAATGTTGGCCCTGTCAAGGGTGCTGATGTTGGTATGTCTTTCTTTCCAGCAGATTCGCAGGATCTTGCACAGACAGCGTTGATGGTAGTGGTCCAATATCTTGAAGTGCTTTGGTATTTTTTAAAAAGGTTGGAACAATAGAAACAGCATGAAGGGGTGGGGTCAAGCTCCCACGGAACCAGGATTTTAGTTTTAGCTTTCAGCACTTGCTGGGGTCTTGAAGCTGAATGTGAAAACTGTTATTCCTCTCTCCATTACAGCCAAAAGCTTGGGTTCTCTTTCTGCTTTAGTTACATATGAGACAATCATCTGAGCCAGTTCTGTATCCAAATGGCTAGTTCTTCCTGAATTCCATGCGATCTAATCTTGCTAACCAGTATCCCATGGGGAACCTTGTCAAACACCTTACTCAAGTCCAAATAGAGCACATCTACCACTCTGTCCTCATCAATCATCTTTGTTGCTTCTTCGAAAAACTCAAACAAGTTTGTGAGCCATGATTTCCCATGCATGTTGACTTTCCCTAATCAGTCCTTGCCTTTCCAAATATATGTACATCCTGTCCCTCAGGATTCCCTCCAACAACCTGCCCACCACCGACGTCAGGCTCACTGGTCTATGTTCCCTGGCTTGTCCTGACCACCTTGCTTAAACAGTGGCACCATGTTAGCCAACCTCCAGTCTTCCAGCACCTCACCTGTGACTATCGATGGTACAAATATTTCAATAAGAGGCACAGCAATCACTTCTCTAGCTTCCCACAGAGTTTGAAGGTACACCTGATCAGGTCCTGGGGATTTATCCACTTTTATGCGTTTCAAGACTTTCTCCTCTGTAATATGGACATAGTGAGAATAGGTGAAAAAGTAAGTGTGAAGAAGAAATAGTAAATTTACAAATAGTTAGGTGAATAGGCCAAAATGTGGCAGATGAAATTTAGTGTGAATGTGTATGGAGGTTATCCATTTTGTTCAGAGGAATAGAAAAGCAACTTATTATCTAAAGAGTATAGGATTTGGGACATTATATTGAGGTTGTACAAGATGTTGGTAAGGCCTCTTCTGGAGTACTCTTCAGAGATTCAGAAGAGATTTACCAGGATGTTGTCAGGAATGGAGAATTTCAGTTACAAGGAGAGGGTGGACAGGCTGGGACTTTTTTCACTGGGCTGTAGGTGGTTGAGGGTGATCTTATAGAGGTTTATTTAGATTACTTACAGTGTGGAAACAGGCCCTTCGGCCCAACAAGTCCACACCGACCCGCCGAAGCGCAACCCACCCATACCCCTACATTTACCCCTTACCTAACACTATGGGCAATTTAGCATGGCCAATTCACCTGACCCGCACATCTTTGGACTGTGGGAGGAAACCGGGGCACCCGGAGGAAACCCATGCAGACACGGGGAGAACGTGCAAACTCCACACAGGCGCCTGAGTCAGGAATTGAACCCAGGTCTCAGGCGCTGTGAGGCAGCAGTGCTAACCACTGTGCCACTGTGCCGCCCAATATTCTCTAAATGGAGAGAAACCTCAGAATGCTTCTGTAGTGATTGTAACAAGGGCAGCCAGATGTACCTCATTGAATATGTGTTCCTTGACTGGGGCTGTTAATCTGGTCCAATCAGGAGTCCTGGCTGACAGATAAGAACAGGAGTGTCACACATCCTGTTCACTATGAGAGCTGGCACTGAGGGAGTTGCATCAGTGTCAAGGCCTGTATACATGTAAATGAGTGATGACTTAATGATGGGATATGGGATAGTGACAAGAAAAGCATGCTCCTGAAGAAATTTACTTGGAACAGTTGTTTTTAAGTTGGGGTAAGCATTTCTGGCATCATGCCGTTATTTAAGAAGCTTAACTCTTTTGATCCTGCCTTTTAATACTGAGCCCAGAACATGGAAACAGTGCATTATTTTTTTCCGGGCAAATTACATTGAGGCAGATAAAAAGCAATAAGTAATTCTCCTGACAGCTTGTGGATCTGCAGGGTTAATAGGAGTTAATTCTCCCTGAGGCACAAGATACAAAAACGTTTGAAATGTTGACAGATTTAGTTATGGAATATAATGTTCCCAAGCTTCCTTTAATTCTGAGATGCTATCAGTTTTACTCAGCAATTTCCGAACCAGGGGAATCTGCATTGGGATTTTTGACAGAGTTAAAATGACTGGCAGAGGCATGTGACTTTAGTTTAACTCTTAATGAGATGCTGAGAGATTGTTATGTTTGTAGAATTAATGAGGTAACAATGCAAAAGCACCTACTAGTTGAAGCCCATCAGGTCTTCAAACAGGCACTACAACTAGTTTTATCATTGGAAAATGCAGCACGTAAGACTTGCAGGGTATTACGATGGAAGTGAACATCCTTGGTAGTCTGAGTGAGCTTGGGGGACACCAGTTGAGCAGTCCTGATGAAGAGCTTTTACCCGAAATATCGATTTTCCTGCTCCTCAGATGCTGCCTGACCGGCTGTGCTTTTTCAGCACCACTCTAATCTAGACCACTTGAGTGAAGGCAATTGTACTGCCTCACTCAGGACATATCCTGATCAGAGGAACTCTAGGTCAGTCTACAGCAAAATCCCAAAACAAAGCCAGGCCTCGGCCAACTAGTTAAAGTTTTCTTCAAGATCTGGGCTAGCAAGCCATTGTAGTTGCCGTTGGTATGCAGGAGGCTGGAAGAACACAGTAAGCCAAGCAATATTAGGAGGTGGAGAAGTTGATGTTTTGTGTGTAACCTTTCTTCAGGACATTGGGGTGGGTGTAGGGGGAGCTGCAGATAAAGGGGATGGTGGGGGCAGATTGGTGAAATGGGGATAGATGAAGATAAGCAGAGCATACAACCATTCCTCCTCATTGGGAGGAATAAATCCAGTAGGTAGCTGGGAGGAGGGAGAGGGGCTGGGAAGGGAGTTGGGGGATAGGAAGGGAGGTTATTTGAATTTGGAGAACTTAATGTTGAGTCCTCTGGGCTCTCAGCTGCCAGGCGGAACATAAGGTGTTGTTTCTCCAATTTGCTGTTTGGTTTGTTGTGGCAATGGAGGATGCCAAGGATTGTCATGTGGGAATGGGAATTAAAATGGACGGTGACTGGGAGGTCTGGTCGGCTGCAGGCCCAGCTGAGATGCATGGCAAACTGTTCCCTAAGTTTATGTTGCTTCACAACATTCAATCAGAGCCAATCAAACTAAATGTCTGGTTAAATGGTCACCACGTTCTAATGGAGGTCAAAGATTCATACAGCATGGAAACAGACCTTTCATCCAACTGCTCCACACTGACTCTGTGCCCAAACTAAACTAGACCCAAATGTCTGAATTTGGCCCATCTCCCGCTAAACCTTTCCTATTCATGTCCTTACCAAAGCTGTATTAGACATTGTAACTGCATTCACCACTTCCTTTGGCAGTTCATTCCACACACTAACCACACCATCTTAAAAGTTGCCCCTCATGTCCTTTATAAATCTTTCTCTTCTCTCATTAAAAATATGCCTCCTAGTTTTGAAAAAGACTATTGCAATTCACCTTATCTGTGCCCCTCATATTTTACAAACTTCTATAATGTCACCCCTCAACCTCTATGTTCCAGTGAAAAAAGTCCCAGCCTATCTACTGTATTTTTATAACTCAAGCCCTCCATTCCTAGCAACATCCTGGTAAATCTTCTGGACCCTTACCAGTTGAATAATATCTTAAGGGCGGTAAGGACAAGCCAGGGAACTAGAGACCAGTGAGCCCGACGTCGGTGGTGGGCAAGTTGTTGCGGGGAATCCTGAGGGACAGGATGTACATGTACTTGGAAAGACAAGGACTCATTTGGGATAGTCAACATGGCTTTGTGCATAGGAAATCATGTCTCACAAACTTGATTGAGATTTTTGAAGAAGTAACAAAGAGGATTGATTAGGGCAGAGTGGTAGATGTGATCTATATGGACTTGAGTAAGACGTTCAACAAGGTTCCCCATGGGAGACTGATTAGCAAGGTTAGATCTCATGGAATACAGGGAGAACTAGCCATTTGGATACAGAACTGGCTCAAAGGTAGAAGACAGAGGATGGTGGTGAAGGCTGATACAATTGCAACATTTAAGAGGCATTTGGATGGGTATATGAATAGGAAGGGTTTGGAGGGATATGGACTGGGTGCTGGCAGGTGGGACTAGATTGGGTTGGGATATCTGGTCAGCATGAATGGGTTGGACCAAAGGGTCTGTTTCCATGCTGTACATCTCTATAACTTTATCACTCTAACAGGGTAACCCGAACTGCACACAGTACTCCTGAAGATACCTCACTACTGTTCTGTACAACCTCAAGAAGTGCGGCGGTTTCAGTGTCCCAGAACCTGCCTTTAACAAAACTTTCTCTCGACTCCAACTGTTAAGTTTGTGCAAGCTCTTGGCTAGACTGAGAACCGATTAAGGGTACAAGTTTGGTTTCAGTCTCTTATGAAAAGCAGCTGGTTCAGTTACCACTGATTGTAGTAAAAGACTTGTTCCCAAGCTTGATGGGGTGAAATTGATTGAGAAAGAAACACCTAGATTGGCTGCCTGAATGAAGTCCTAATTAAATACCCAGAAGATTTTCAAGGAAGTCTAGAGACTATCGAAGGAACCAATGCCAATCTTGCATGTTGGAGTCAAAAGGTCAGGCATCATCCAAGGAGCAGGACAGTCGATTTCCCAGGCCTAAGCCCTTCATCAGGAATGTGGTTGGCCTGGTCAGGTCCAAATTTTGATGGTCTGAATACAATCTGGAGTCCATGTGGGATAAATGTGCATAGGCAGATGCTGAGAAAAAAGACATGGCTATAGTAGTGGGTTTGCTTCAGGGTGTGGTTGAAGAGCTTCAGGGCAGAGATGACAATCTGGGGGTGCAGTGGAAGAGAGACTCACTGAGATTCTTGTGGAGGGAGGAGGATAATTTCTTCAAGGTGGGCATCCTTGGAAGAGGCTTCACAGTAAAGTTTTCAGCGACTAGGAGAAAGTGAGGATTGCAGGTCCTGGAGAGTCAGATCAAAAAGTGCGGTGCTAGAAAAGCACAGCAGGTCAGGCAGCATCCGAGGAGCAGGAGAGTCGACGTTTTGGGCATAATCTAGCAAGTGATGGAATCATCAACTGGTATGGATTCTTCACAATCTGTACCAGTTTTACAGATTGTGAAGCCCAATAGGTCGATTCGTCTTTGTGTGAATTTTAAACAAAGAGTTAACTGCTTTTCGCAACTGGATAAATACAATTCCTCGTATACAGGATTAATAGGCAAAGCTGGAGTGGAGAACTGTCCTTCATAAAACTGGACATGAACCATGCGCACTTGCAATTGTGGATAGGTAAGGATTCCCAGAGGTATGCTACAATTAATACCATAAGGGTTTGTACCAATATACGAGACTGCCAGTTGGGGTATTATCACCCTGTGCAATTTTTCAGCAAATGATGGAGAGTGTTTTACCCCAGATCACCGTTTGTCTTGATGACGTGGTAATAATAGGGAAGACTAATATGGAGCACTTAGAGAACTTGGACACAGTCCTTAGATATTTCTTGCAGGCAGGCATATGCCTTAGAAGGGATAAAATGTGTTCCAGGCACCCCAAGTGATCTACATAAGATAAAGGAGCAGGAGTAAGCCATTTGGCCCATTGAGCCTGCTCTGCCATTCAGCAAGTTCATGGCTATTCATATCATGAACTCAGCTCCACTTAACCATAATCCTAAATTTCTTTACTGTTCAAAAATCTATCTATCTTTGCCTTAAAGACGTTCAACGAGGTAATCTCAACTGCTTCACTGGGCAGACAATTCCATAGATTCACAGCTCTTTGGGTGAAGAAGTTCCTCCTCAACTGAGTCCTAAATCTGCTCCTCCTTTTTTTTGAGGTTATACTCCCTAATTCTTGTTTCATCCAACTGTAGAAGCAACCTCCCTGCTTCTGTCTTATCCATTCCCTTAATAATTTTATATTCTTCAATAATGTTTGTATGTTTTCCCTCTCATTTTTCTAAATTCCAATGTGTATAGTGCCAGTCTACTAATCACTACTCATAAGCCAATCTTCTTAACTCCAGAATTAACCTCGTGAATTATCTCTGCACCTCTTCCAGTGGCAGTATATCATTTCTCAAGTAGAGATCTAAACTGTATAAAGTACTGTCAGATGTGGCCTGACCAGCATCCTATATAGCTACAGCATAACCTCACTGTTTTTAAACTCCATACCTTTAGCAATGAAGGACAATATTCTATTTGCCTTCTTAATTATCTACTGCAACTACAAACCAACATTTTGTACAAGACACTCAGATCCCTCAATTGTCCCATTTATCAACCTCCCCCACCCCTTAGTCAAAGCAAAACGCTTAGAGACACATTGTAGTTTTACCTGTTTCATCTTTATTCTGGGCTCTGGAGGGAGAGAGAACGATCGCCCATGTGTACAGAGACATGAGTTCACGGACTATATAGTCATTTTACAGAGAGGAGCATCCAGATAAGGCAACATACATATTGATTGGGTGACCATTGCAATCAGCAAGTGTCAATTGTAAAGATTAGGCCATCTGCTGTTACATAATGAATAACTGACTTCATATGATGAATACTTTTCACCTTGTTAACTGACATTACGTACTGAATGCTATCTCATCTTATTAAATGGCTCTACATAATGAATGCTTTTTCACCTTGTTAACCCATTACCCTTGCCTCCAGCACCCCTTTGTTAACTGTAAGTTCTTATCTAATCTAAGTCATGCTCAGCTGAACCTCTTGTTTCACAAAACTCAGAACTTAACTCTTTCCCTTCCCATTTATTCCCTATACACATTCTCACCTCTGCACAGTAGCATGCTGCAATTTTCTGTAGTGTTGACAAGACTGAGGCACTTGCATTGGAAGATAAAGTGAGGGCGATCAAAGGTGTCCCAGCTCCCATGTCTGTACTTGAACTTAGGTCTTTCCTTGGACTGATGAATTATTCCAGAAAGTTCATGAGTAACCTGGTCTCCATCTTGTGGCACTGTGCCGCCCCAATCAGATCTTCCTGGACCTGGGTAGGGCATGGTAGTTTCAAACAGGAATTTCAATGCAGGATGTAAGATTCTGCTAATCAAGAGATACATAGGAGAAAGTGAGTACTGCAGATGCTGGAGATCAGAGGTGAGAGTGTGTTGCTTGAAAGCACAGCCAGTCAAGTTAAGTTAAGTCCAGTGACAAATAAAGTTCAGGAATGTCACACCAACTAGAACATGCATATGGACCATCATGAAAGCTGCAAACTCGCAAATGGTGTGGGAGCAAAATGTGCCTGGCTCTTCGACAGCCTCACTGATTGTTCTGGAACCTATGCGTGTGCTCCTTCTCCATCTCAGATACCTTGGGATCTGAGATGGACATGGCCTTTCTCACTGCCTTGATGGACATGGCCTTGTCACTGCCTTGATGCCTTTGCTGCCTGAAGGAGAGAATTATTTTTCCTGAGACACTCCAGGTGCAAGAGGCGAGCTAAAGTGTATTACAGTGTACTGCCTGTATCAGAGTCAGAGTTGGAGGAACGTGACCTAGTGCTAAAATGACCTGGAGGAGTTACAAAAAGAGGCCTTATCTATGTCCTCAGACTCAGAGAGGGAGGGATGTTGTGATTTTAACAAGGTCAGCCAGGTAGATCTCATAAAATGAGTTCCCTGATTGGGGCTGTTAATCTGGTCCAATCATGGAGCCCTGGATGATAAATAAGAACAGGAATGTCAGACATCCTGTTCACTCGGAGAGCTGGCTGTGAGGGAGTTGAATCAGTGTTAAGGACTCTCCAAATGTAAATAAAGGGTAACTTGGTGACAGGATACCAGTCTCTGTGGAGTTATTTCAACTTTCGTGTAGAGATATCTGGGTACGCTCTTGCACGAATGACAGAAAACTAGAATGCACTTATAGCAGGTAACGAGGAAGGCAAATGGAATTTTGGCATTTGTTTCCAAAGGAATTGAGTATTAAAAAGTTGGCAATTTTTACTACAACTATATAGGGCATTAATGAGACTGCACCTGGAATATTACACAAAACTTTGGTCCCCATATTTGAATTGCATTGGAGTCAATTTTGAGGAGTTTCATTAGATTGATTCCAGAGATGAGGGTTTGTCTTATTTAAGAAACAATGTTAAAGCCTGGAAGGAGTGCAAATGGATTTTCTAGAATGGTACCTGGAATGAGGGATTTTAGACACTAAGAAAGATTAGAGAAATTGGGTGTATTCTCCTTGGAGCAGAGAAGGTTAAGAGGTGACCTTATTGAGGTGTTAAAAATTATGAACAATTTTGACAGGGAAAAGAAGGTATTCTGTTTCCACTAATTGTTACGTCAGTCACTAAGATTCACAACTTCAAAATTGTCAGCAAGACAACCAGGAGTGAGATGAGGAGACACTCCTTTACTCAGAGAGCTGTTAGGATTTGGCATACGCTGCCAGAGAGAGTGATGGAGGTGGATTCCATACAAGGTTCCAAAAGAGAGCTGGTTAAGTACCTGCTTCAGGAGCCGGTACAGACATGATGGGTCGAGTAGCCTCCTTCTTTACTGTAAATTCTATGATTCTAAGAGAGGTAGTTTAGGGCTATACTATCTAGAGTTTATAAGAATAAGAGGATATCTAATTAACATATGTAAGATGCTAATGGAGATTGACAAAGTTGGTGTACAGTGGATGTTTCCTGATGGGGGAGGCTAGAATGAGAAGTCACAGTTTTAGGATAAGTAGTCACAGATTTACATTAGATGAGAGAAAGTATGAGTGGGAGCTAAGGACAATTCCCTAAAACCATAAGCTGGTTGTGGTACATGGACAGCAAATAATCATAGATGATTTTAATCTATATAGCAATAAAGATTCATGTGTCACAGTGATAGTGTCCCTATCTCTGGACCAGGAGGCCTGGGTTCAAGTTACTCCTGCTCTAGAGGTACGTAATAATATCCCTGAACAGTTTGATAAGCAAAATAGGTTAAATTTTAAAAATCAGATTGGCAATGGTACCCTGGATGAAGAGTTCAGAGAATGCTTTTGAGATACTTTCTGAATACAGGAAGTTCCGTGACCAACCAGAGAGCAAGTTATACTGGACTTTGTTTTGCGTAATGCGACAGAATTAGTTAATAACCTTAGAGTAAAGGTGATCTGAAGTAGCAGCAGCAAAAATACGATTGAATATTACATGCAGTTTGAAAGGGAGAAGATTGTATCTAAGACTAGTATTTTAAACTTAAATAAGGGCATAGCATGAAAGCCTAGCCAGCTGTACTTATTCAGCCAGTAGGCAGATCAATACAAAAGCAGTGGTAGAGTTGAAGGGGATATTTCAGAATAAGTAATATTCTGATTATAAAGAAACAGAGTGGATCCATCATTCATGATTAAGTAAATATGTTAGGTTACCCATCAACTTAAGGAAACGCATATAATTGCTTTGATCTGAGTATAAAGGCTGGCTAAAAGACTAAAAGGGATGTTTTGCTAAAACTGTACAAGGTACTAGTCAAATATCAGCTGGAATACTGTAAACAGTTTTGTGCCCCTTATCTAAGGCCAGATATACTGGTAGTGCAGGGAAGGTTAAAGATATCTGGTATAAAGGCACTGTCTTTCGATGAAAGGTTGAGTGGGTTGGTTCTGTACTTGTTAGAATATAGAAGAATGAGAGTTGACCTTATTAAAATATATAAGGTTCTGCAGAGGCTTGACAGGATCGATGTGGAGAGTCCTTTGTAGGAAAGTCTAGGACCAGAGAGCATAAGGGTGTTATGGACCAGGCCAGACTCCCTCAAAGCATTTCAAGAATATAGCCCAGACCCTAACTTTGCTAGTTGTTTAAGCAGGTGTAACATGGATATTCCGAGAGAGAAGCAGCTGGTCAAACTATTTAGTTTTAATCAATACTGAATTTATTTACAAGATTACCAAATGAAACACAAACAAAAGAGAACAGAATACCAAATAACTTAACCTATCCGAAAACCAACAGATTATACCAATTTAATGGCGCTGTTCCAAATACTTGCTACAATCCCTATAAACACCCCTTGGCACAAAACATAAAATCAAACACAGATTCTTACAGAAGGGATGTCAGAAAGAGATCAGCATGGATCTGCTTCTTTGGGTCCAGCAGCTTTTACAACTGCCTGACTGCTTTTAGTGAACAGCCATGCTGCGAAAAACTAAACCAAACCAGAGAAAAGCTGAGCTGGGAGAACTGGTCACTCCCCTTTCATTGTACAAATGTATTTTTAATAACTTAAATGCCTTTTGCCTGAGGCACTTTCTGTTATCTATGATCTAATTAGTCCTAAACCCGTCCAAACCCAGATTTTTCGGAGTCTGTGTCTTCTAAACCTCTTTGGAAAAAAAAACAAGAATAACACTGGCCCTTTTAAAATGGAAAAAGACAGACAAAGACAGTGAGCAAATGGTCAGTGAGGGAGAGAAAGAAAGAACTGACATAGCAGTGAATCTGCACAGTGACTGCCTTTCTTGTTTGAATTTATGCATCTCTGGGCATCGAAGTGTGTCTAGGAAAAACTAACAAACAGCAAAATTCACAACTGGTCTTGAAGGAATCTGTGTGGGAAGGTTCACAACACAAGAACAGATAAGTGCATAGTTTTTAACGTGTAACCTTGCTGTAAGTCTATAGTAGTGAGTCGTGTGAGTTCTTTCTTGATTATATGTTTTAATGAAATCTGTCTCTTGATTAAATTCTGAAAATATAAACCATAAGTACTAAGTTTGCTTGCAACACTTTTTCTTAGAACAAAATTACAGTGCTATCATCTGAGTCTGTAGATTGTGAAGGAACAAAGATAGCCTTTAGTAGAGTGATATGATCTTCTTGTTGGATGTGGGAATTTAGGGAGAGTTTGCATGTTACTGAGGATTATGTTTGCAGGAAATGTCTGTGGTTGCGAATCCTATCAGATTGAATAGATTGGTTGGGGCGACAGTTAGAGGCAATGAAGAATTTACAAGAGCTATGAGGTGTGATTGATGGCAGTTATAGGAAATGACAAAAGCTGAAGATTCAGTCAGATAGATAGGTTAACTCCAGGAAAGGTAGGAGAGGAGGGCAGGTAGTGCAGGAGTCCTCTATGGATACCTCTATTACAAACCAGTATGCTGCCTTGAAAAATGTAGGAGGTGATGGACTCTCAGGGGAATGTTGCATGAACAGCCAAGCTTCTGGTATCGAAACAGGCTCTAATGTATTGAGGGGTATGTCAGATTCCAAGCGATCAATTGTAATAGGAGACTGTCTAGTCAGAGGCACAGACAGACGCTTCTGCGGCCAGCAACGAAAAATCAGAACAGTGTGTTACCTCCCTGGTGCCAGGATCAAGGATATATCAGAAAGGGTGCAGAATGTTCTTAAAGGGGAGAGGGACCAATCTGGCTGGACATCGAGGCCTCTCAAGTAAAATACCCACTTGTTAACCTCTTATTTTCAGACAAGAGGAAAATCATTACAGATCACTGTAAAAACCCCATAATACTAAACACAATTAAGGCTTGGAATATAATGCAGCAAAATGAGGGTAATTTACATAAAACATCCCCCTATGCACCGATAGTGGGAGCATGGGGATTCCAACCGGGGTTTACAGATGCCACTTTTAAACTCTGGAGATCCAGGGGTATCTCATGTTTAGGGGACCTATTTAAAGATGGGGTCCTGATGTCTTTTGAACAGCTGCGTCAGAAATTCGGATTACCTAATGGAGACCTCTTTCGATACTTCCAAATTCGAGATTATATACAGAAGAAGACTATGTTATTAAATAGTCTTTATAAATCAGATAGAGAATGTAATGTCCTACCACCAGTGGGGGTATCCTCCATCAGTACTATTTACCATTTACTACATGATGAAGTATCGGGAGATATGGACAATCTGCTTAAAACATGGGATCAGGATTTGGGACTAGAAATTTCTATAGAAATGTGGAATGATATTTGGGAAAATGCTAGAAGAATTACTATCTATAACAGAACCCAGGCTATCCAGCTGAAGATACTTCATAGGGCCCATATAGCACCGGTTCGATTGGCAAAATTTAAGGCAGGAGCATTTCCAATGTGTCCCAAATGCAAAATAGAGGTGGGCACTCTTGTACATTGCCTATGGACTTGTCAGAAGATCCGTAGATATTGGACTAAAGTAGCAAGTACCCTGACGGAAATTTTAGGAATGGAAATTAGAGTGGAACCTATATCTCTCCTTTTGGGTTTTTCGAACTTTCCCTCCCTGGACATGTACGGGAAGAGACTATTTTCTATTCTCTCTTTCTGTGCAAGGAAAAATATTTTGGTGAACTGGGTGGCTGAGGGCTCCCCTGGACTTCCAAATTGGCACAGATTAAATATGGAATGTATTCCCCTTGACTTCCTGACAAATATGGTGCCCCGAAAGACTGAATTATTTTATAAAATATGGCAGCCCTTCTTGAATTACATAAATACAGATATTTCGGCTATCCTAACAAGGGCTTTTATTTAATGGGTAAAAAGTGAGGTCTGCAGATGCTGGAGATCAGAGCTGAAAATGTGTTGCTGGTTAAAGCACAGCAGGTCAGGCAGCATCTAAGGAACAGGAAATTCGACGTTTCGGGCCAGAGCCCTTCATCAGGAATGATGAAGGGCTCTGGCCATTCCTGATGAAGGGCTCTGGCCCGAAACGTCGAATTTCCTGTTCCTTGGATGCTGCCTGACCTGCTGTGCTTTAACCAGCAGCACATTTTCAGCTTTTATTTAATGGAGATTACAAACCTGGCTGCTCTGGGGCCCTTAGGAGAGGAATCCCGCACGAATTCGGGTTTTATTACATTTGATGTTAACACATTCTGAGCATGAAAGAGACTTAAATATACACTCTGGTTAGTTGTAGGTTAGATTAGTAGAAAGTTGAGTTTTTTTTTCTATTTTGTTTTTTTTCCTTTGTTAAATTTTGACTATTGTATATTTGATTTAATTGTATATCAATGTTTGTATTTGAGAGTTTTGTTTATTTTTGTAAACTTGTAAAAATGTTAAATTTCTAATAAAAATATCTTTTAAAAAAGGGGAGAGGGACCAGCAGGAGGTCATTTACACACTGGAACCAGTGACATAGGAAGGGAAAAGAATGGGATTCTGAAGGGAGGTCCCTTCAGAATTTAAAAAGGAGGTCCTCGAGGGTAGTAATAGCTGGATTATTCCCAGTGCTACAAGCCCAGTGAAGGTAGGAATAGGAAGACAGAGCAGATGAATGCATGGCTGAGGAGCTGGTGCATGGGAGAAGGGTTAACATTTTTTTGGATCATTGGAATCTCTTCTGGGGTAGAAGTGATCTGTACAAGAAGGATGGATTGCACCTAATTTGGAAGGAGAGAAATATACTGGCATGGAGATTTGCAAGAGCTGCTCAGGAGGATTTAAAACTGTAAGGTGGGCAGTGGGGGTGGGGCAACGGGACCCAAGGAAATAGTAAGGAAAGAGATCAATCTGAGACTGGTACAGTTGGGAAAGAGTGTGAGTCAAACAGTCAAGCCAGGAAGGAACAAAGGAGAGTACAAATAGGACTGATAAATTAAACTGCATTTACCTCGATGCAAGAGGCTTAACAGGGAAGGCAGTGATCTCCGGGCATGGTTAGAAACATGGGACTGGGATACCATAGCAATTACAGAAATGTAGCTCAATGATGGACAGGACTGACAGCTTAATGTTTGTGTGTGTGTGTGTGTGTGTGTGTGTGTGTGTGTGTGTTGCAGGGGTGTCACCTGTACTGTGACATAAACTCAAGGTCCCAGTTGAGGCTATCCCCATACACTCACACACACAAGCTCTCTGATACGCTCACACATACACTCCCACACTCACACATGTCCCCTTTCACAGACTTATACCCCCTTACACTCACACACATACACATACATACACTCTCTCACAGACAATCATACCTCCCCCCACCCCACACACACACACACACACACACACACATATATATGTTTGTGGGGTGAATTTGTACCTGCAGAATTACATTTTATTTTGCTCAAAAAGTGCATGAATCCATATAAGGTTCTGTAACTCCCTTTTTTATATTAGAATCAGTCTGAACATTGGGGCACAGACAGTCTCACATGGGGCACCTCACACCTTCAATGCATTATCTGGGCCGGCATGACACCTATTGTTAAAGTTCACTTGAAAATGTAGCTTTAAAGAAGTTCTGGGATTTACATATGAAAGAACGGAAACCAACATGCCCATTCTAAAAGATGAGAGACTTAACAAACAATCCAGTCTTTTTCAATGTATAATTTCAGTTACATCACACTGTAAACTTTGTTATAAATTCTGTGTCCTGCGATCTTATACTCCACAACCACATGTTAAAGGAATAGCGCTCCGAAAGCTAGTGCTTCCAAATAAACCTGTTGGACCAAAACCTGGTGGTGTGTGATTTTTAAAGTTGTACACCCCAGTCCAACACTGGCACCTCGAAAAGAATAATAGAGTGATTATGGTAGGGGATTTTAACTTTTCAAACAGAGATTGGGACTGCCATAATGTTGAGAGTATGGATGGAGAGGAATTTGTTAAGTGCATACAAGAACATTTTCTGATTCAGTATGTGGATGTACCTACTAGAGAAGGTGCAAAACTTGACCTACCCTTAGGAAATAAGGCAGGGCAGGTAACTGAAGTATCAGTGGGGGAACACTTTGGGACTATCGACCATAATTTTATTAGCTTTAAAACAGTGATGAAAAAGGATAGACCAGATCTAAAAGTTGAAGTTCTAAATTGGAGAAAGGCCAATTTTGATGGTATTAGGCAAGAACTTTCAAAAGCTGATTGGGGGCAGATGTTCGCTGGTAAACGGATGGCAGGAAAATGAGAAGCCTTCAGAAATGCCTCCAGACACAGTATATTGCTGTAAGGATGAAATGAGAGGCTGGTAGGTGCAGGGTGTGGTGGATGATTAGAGAAATTGTGGGTTTGGTTAAGAAAAAAAAGCAAGCATATGACAGGTATAGGCAGGAGAGATTGAGATAATCCTTAGAATATAAAGGCACTCTGAGTAAACTTAAGAAAATCAGGAAGGCGAAAAGGGGACACGAGATAGCTTTGGCAAATAGAGTTAGGGTGAATCCAAAGGGTTTTTAGCTATATATTAAGGACAAAAGGGTAATGAGGGAGCGATTAGGGTCCCTCAAAGATCAGCAAGGCAGCCTATGTGTGGAGACAGGGGAGATACTGAACGACTATTTTGCATCAGTATTTACTGTGGAGAAGGACACGGAACATATAGAATGTGGAGAAATAGATGTGACACCTTGAAAATGTCCATGTTACAGAGGACAAGGTGCTGGATGTCTTGAAATGCATAAAGGTGGATAAGCCCCCAGGATCTGATCAGGTGTACCCTAGAACTCTGTGGGAAGCTATGGAAGTGATTGATGGGCCTATTGCTGAGATATTTGTATCATCAACAGTCACGGGTGAGGTGCCAGAAGACTGAGGTTGGCTAATATGGTGCCATTATTTAAGAAAGGTGGTAAGGAAAAGCTAGGGTACTACAGATCAATGAGCTTGACATTGGTTGTGGGCAGGTTGTTGGATGGTATCCTGAGGGACAGGATTTACATGTATTGGGAAAGGCAAGAACTGATTAGGGATAGTCACCATTTCTTTATGTATAGCAAATCACGTGTCATGAACTTGATTGAGTTTTTTTGAAGAAGTAACAAAGAGGATTGATGAGGGCAGAGTGGTGGACGTGATCTATATGGACTTCAGTAAGGTGTTTGACAAGGTTCCCCATGGTGGACTGGTTAGCAAGGTTAGACCTCATTGAATACAGGGAGAACTAGCCATTTGGATACAGAACTGGCTCGAAGGTAGAAGACAAAGGGTGGTGGTGGAGGGTTGTTTTTCAGACTGGACACCTGTGACCATTGGAGTGCCACAAGGATCATTGCTGAGTCCACAACTTTTTGTCATTTATATAAATTATTTGGATATGAATATAGGAGGTCTACTTAGTCAGTTTGCAGATGACACCAAAATTGGAGGTGTAGTGGACAGCAAAGAAGGTTACCTCAGAGAACAATGGGATCTTGATCAGATGAGCCAAATGGGCTGAGGAATGGCAGATGCAGTTTAATTTAGATAAATGTGAAGTGCTGTATTTTGGAAAGGTAAATCAGGGCAGGAATTATACATTAAAGGTAAGGTCCTGGTGAGAGTTGATGAACAAAGAGACCTTGGAGTGCAGGTTCATATTTCCTTGAAAATGGAGTTGCAGGTAGATAGGATAGTGAAGAAGGCATTTGGTATGCTTTCCTTTATTGGTCAGTGCATTGAGTATAGGAGTTGAGAGGTCATGTTACAGGTATACATGACATTAGTTACGCCACTTTTGGAATATTGCAAGCTATTCTGGTCTCCTTCCTATCACAAGAATGTTGTGAAACCTGAAAGGGTTCAGAAAAAACTTACAAGGATGTTGCCAGGGTTGGAAGTTTTGAGCTACAGGGAGAGGCTGAACAGGCTGGGGCTGTTTTCCTGGAGCATCGGAGGCTGAGGGGTGATCTGACAAGAGTTTTATAAAATGATGAGGGGCATGGATCGAATAAATAGCAAGGTCTTTTTCCTGGGGTGGGGGAGTCCAGAAGTAGAGGGCATAGGTTTAGGGTGAGAGGGGAAAGACATAAAAGGGACCTAAGGGGCAACACTTTCACACAGAGGGTGGTACGTGTATGGAATGAGCTGTCAGAGGAAGTGGTGGAGGCTGGTACAATTGCAGCATTCAATAGACATCTGGATGGGTATAAGAATAGGAAGGGTTTTAGTGGGATATGGACCAAATGTTGGCAAATGGAACTAGATTAGGTTAGGATATCTGGTCGACATGGACAAGCTGGACCGAAGGGTCTGTTTCCGTGCTGTACTTCTCCATGGCTCTATAATCTTGTTAAAGGAGTAGCAATGTCACAAGGGGTTGCACATGTAAGACAGAGATGAAGAATGTCTTCTCTCAGCGGGTAATGACTTTGAGGAATTCTTTCCCACGGAGTGGTGTCAAAGCTGGATATTTAAGGTTAAGATAGACAAGTTTTTAATCACTTAACGAAATCAAGGGATATGGGGAAAAGGCAGGAAAGTGGAGTTGAGGATTATCATAGGGAAGATAACGGTGTAGTGATATTATGACCAACCTATTAATCCGGACACCAGGTAATGTTCGAGGTACTTGGTTTGAATATCCCTGTGGTAGGTAGTGGAATTTGAATTCAGATAAAGAAAACTGGAATTAAGCGTCTAATTGTTGACTGGTTCTAGGCTAAAGGGATGGCAGACTTAAACAGAAAAAAGGAAGAATTGCTTCTCTCAAATGGTCACAAACCTGTGAAATTCCCGATCTGAATGTGGTGGATGCCAGGATTCTGAATAAATGTTTGGTGGAGATAGATTTTTAATAATAGGTTAAGGGTTATGGGGAGCAGGCAGCAAAGTGGAATTGAGGATGAGATAAGATCAACAATTGTTGACTGTTAGAAAAATCCAAATGGTTCATGCATGTGAACTAATGTCCTTTCGGGAAGGAAACTGCCATCCATCTTGGTCTTAACTACATGTGACTCTAGACCCAAGTTAATGTGATTGACTCTCAACTAGGGATAGGTAATAATGCTGGTCTAGACAATGATGCTCACATCCCATGAATACATTTGAAGAAAGATAAACCTTGATCTCATTAAATGGCAAAGAATTCAGTTGGTTGAATGCGATATGCTGAAGTGAGTTAATATAACTTGAATACTTTTGAGTTTCAGTTTTTTTTTCATTAAATGCTATGGCTAAGTGGTTCTACAATTTCTGGATGAAATGCCTTTGGCAACATTTCTCCAAAGAGCCTTTTCAGTAACTGCCCTAAATTCTTTTGTGCTCTTCAGCACATAATCCTGCATCAGGAATGTGCCTGTCTGCAACACTCCCAAATTAGATAGGATTTCAGGGCTTCCTTTCCCCCATCCTCAGGAATCTTGCTGGCAGCAGGAAAGGCAATCTTTTAATGCCCTGTGTATGGATATCTCATCAACTGTCCTCACCATGTGCTTCCTTTGTCTGCTCATCCCTTTTAAAACTGCTGTTGTTTTGACTTTTTGTTTCCAAAGTTCCAAAACAATGCAACAGCATATAAAACAGTAATCACTGCTCCTGGAATTCGAGGAAATCACCTCCAGCACCTAAAATACCTCAAAAAAAGGAGCAGCTCTTACAGCCAGAAATTACCCCAGAATCCATCACATTTAACTTTCCAAACATCGACTGGGACTGCCATAGTGTTAAAAGTTTAGATGGAGAGGAATTTCTTTAGTGTGTACAAGACAATGTTCTGATTCAGTATGTGGATGTACCTACTAGAGAAGGTGCAAAACTTGACCTACTCTTGGGGTAAAAAATGAGGTCTGCAGATGCTGGAGATCACAGCTGAAAATGTGTTGCTGGTTAAAGCACAGCACAGTTAGGCAGCATCCAAGGAATAGGAAATTCGACGTTTCGGGCATAAGCCCTTCATCAGGAAATTTTCGGGCATAAGCCCTATGCAATTGACCTACTCTTGGGAAATAAGGCAGGGCAGGTGACTGAGGTGTCAGTGGGGGAGCACTTTGGGGCCAGTGACCATAATTCTATTCATTTTAAAATCGTGGTGAAAAAGGATAGACCAGATCTAAAAGTTGAAGTTCTAAATTGGAGAAAGGCCAATTTTGACGGTATTAGGCAAGAACTTTCAAAAGCTGATTGGAAGCAGATGTTCGCAGGTAAAGGGACGGCTGGAAAATGGGAAGCCTTCAGAAATGAGATAACGAGAATCCAGAGAAAGTATATTCCTGTCAGGGTAGAAAGAAAGGTATAGAGAAAGCTGGATGACTAAAGAAATTGAAGGATTGGTTAAGAAAAAGAAGGAAGCATATGTCAGGTACAGTCAGGATAAATCGAGTGAATCCTTAGAAGAGTATTAAGAAAGTAGGAGTATACTTAAGAGGGAAATTAGGAAGGCAAAACGGGGACATGAGATAGCTTTGGCAAATAGAATTAAAGAGAATCCAAAGGGGTTTTACAAATATATTAAGCACAAAAGGGTAACTAGGGAGAGAATAGGGCCCCTCAAAGATCATTTGTGCTCTTCCAGCATCAGTAATCCAGAATCTGGTTTCCAGCATCGCAGTCATTGTTTTTACCCCCTCAAAGATCAGCAAGGCGGCCTTTGTGTGGAGCCGCAGAAAATGGGGGAGATACTAAATGAATATATTGCATCAGTATTTACTGTGGAAAAGGATATGGAAGATATAGACTGTAGGGAAATAGATGGTGACATATTGCAAAATGTCCAGATTACAGAGGAGGAAGTGTTGGATGTCTTGAAAGGGTTATAGGTGTATAAATTCCCAGGACCTGATCAGGTGTACCTGAGAACTCTGTGGGAAGCTAGAGAAGTGATTGCTGGGCCACTTGCTGAGATATCTGTATCATCGATAGTCATAGGTGAGGTGCCGGAAGACTGGAGGTTGGCAAACGTGGTGCCACTGTTTAAGAAGGGTGCTAAAGACAAGCCAGGGAACTATGGACCGGTGAGCCTGATCTCGGTGGTGGGCAAGTTATTGGAGGGAATCCTGAGGGACAGGATGTACATGTATTTGGAAAGGCAAGGATTGATTCGGGATAGTCAACATGGCTTTGTGCATGGGAACTCATGTCTCACAAACTTGATTGAGGTTTTTGCAGAAGTAACGAAGATTGATGAGGGCAGAGCAGTAGATGTGATCTATATGGACTTCAGTAAGACGTTCGACAAGGTTCCCCATGGGAGACTGATTAGCAAGGTTAGATCTCATGGAATACAGGGAGAACTAGCCATTTGGATACAGAACTGGCTCAAAGGTAGAAGACAGAGGGTGGTGGTGGAGGGTTGTTTTTCAGACTGGAGGCCTGTGACCAGTGGAGTGCCACAAGAATCGGTGCTGGGCCCTATACTTTTTGTCATTTACATAAATGATTTGGATGTGAGCATAAGAGGTACAGTTCGTAAGTTTTCAGATGACACCAAAATTGGAGGTGTAGTGGACAGCGAAGAGGGTTACCTCAGATTACAATAGGATTTTGACTAAATGGGCCAATGGGCTGAGAAGTGGCAGATGGAGTTTAATTCAGATAAATGTGAGGTGCTGCATTTTGGGGAAGCAAATCTTAGCAGGATTTTTACACTTATAGGTAAGGTCCTAGGGAGTGCTGCTGAACAAAGAGATCTTGATTGCAGGTTCATAGCTCTTTGAAAGTGGAGTCGCAGGTAGATAGGATAGTGAAGAAGGCATTTGGTATGCTTTCCTTTATTGGTCAGAGTATTGAGTGCAGGCGTTGGGAGGTCATGTTGCGGCTGTACAGGACATTGGTTAGGCCACTGTTGGAATATTGCATGCAATTCTGGTCTCCTTCCTATTGGAAAGATGTTGTGAAACTTGAAAGGGTTCAGAAAAGATTTACAAAGATTTACAAGGATGTTGCCAAGGTTGGAGGATCTGAGCACAGAGAGAGGCTGAACAGGCTGGGGCTGTTTTCCCTGGAGCATCAGAGGCTGAGGGGTGACCTTATAGAGGTTTACAAAATTATGAGGGGCATGGATAGGATAAATAGACAAAGTCTTTTCCCTGGGGTCGGAGAGTCCAGAACTAGAAGGTATAGGTTTAGGGTGAGAGGGAAAAGATATAAAAGAGACCTAAGGGGAAACTTTTTCACACAGAGGGTGGTACGTGTATGGAATGAGCTGCCAGAGAATGTGGTGGAGGCTGGTACAATTGCAACATTTAAGAGGCATTTGGTTGTTTATATGAATAGGAAGTGTTTGGAGGGATATGTGCTTGGCGCTGGCAGGTGGAACTGGATTGGGTTGGGATATCTGGTCAGCATGGATAGATTGGACCGAAGGGTCTGTTTCCATGCTATACATCTCTGTGACTCTATGACTGTAAGATATGGCTTGTGGTGTGATTATATGTAAATGCAAGTGTTTGCCTTTAGTTGTGCCTAGTAAGCCAAATGTAAATGTTAATGCGGACAGGATGGTTTTGTCCAGTTGGGTCTTCAATGGATTTCAGATTGTAGTAGTTTTTTTTTATAATGCTAATGCACCAAATTATTTATTAACGTAAAGTTGCTGTGTATGCTAGCTCTATTGTACAGATGAATTTCATCCTTTATGTGGCTTAGCTAGTTCACTGTTTAGTGGGTGAGGAACTTCTTATTTCAGCTAAAACCTCATGAATAAAAGCATGAGTGATGTTTACTTCAGTCCAAAATAAATTAAACTTTGATGAATTCCAAATCAATTCTATAATAGGATTTATTATAACAAGGTTCACGGTTTTAAAAGAATAGAACATAGAACAATACAGCACAGAACAGGCCCTTTGGCCCACAATGTTGTGCTGAACATTTGTCCTAGCTTAAGCATCTATCCATGTACCTATCCAATTGCCACTTAAAGGTCACCAATGATTCTGACTCTGCCACTCCCACAGGCAGCGCATTCCATGCCCCTACCACTCTCTGGGTAAAAAATACACTCCATTTATATTTTTCAAGCATACAATTAGGTATAAATTCACCACGCATCCACCTTTTACATAATGCTGTACAAGATAATAAATGGGATCCTTGACCTCCCTCTCAATTAGATTCAAAGACCAGGAATATTTGAACCTGATGGAGACACAAACAGAGGCAGGTGAGTACAAAAAATAGCAATGATTTGGAGGTGCTGGGGTAGGACTGGGGTGTAAGTTAAAAATCACACAACATCAAGTTACAGTCCAAAAGGTTCATTTGGAATAAACCTGTTGGACTATAACCTGGTGTTGTGTGATTTTTAACTCGGTTTATTTGGAAGCACTAGCTTTCGGAGCACTGCTCCTTCATCAGGGTAAAAATTACACAACATCAGATTACAGTGCAATGGGTTTAATTGGAAGCACTAGCTTTTGGAGTGTTGCTCCTTCATCAGGTGGTTGTGGAGGACACAATTGTAAGTCACAGAATGTATAGCAAAAATTTACAGTGTGATGTAACTGAAATTATACATTGAAAAATACCTTGACTGTTTGTTAAGTCTCTCATTCTCAGGTTAACTTTAACAATTGGTGTCAGCCCAGATAAGATGTTGAAGGTGTTTACTCCCTGTGTGCTGTTGTTTGTGCCACAAACGTATATGTGTACGTGTGCATGTGGGTTTGTTTGTGTGTGTGTGTGTGTGTGCGCGCCTGGGGTGAGGGGTTGTGAGTGTCTGTGAGAGAGAGTGAATATGTATATGTGTGTGTGAGTGTAAAGGGGTCTAAGTCTGTGAGAGGGTGCATGTGTGAGTGTGGGAGTGTGTGAGTCTGTAGGAGTATGTGTGTGTGTGTGTCTGGGGTGGGGAGTTGTGAGTATCTGTGAGAGAATGTGTATATGTGTGTGTGTGAGTGTAAAGGGGCCTAAGTCTGTGAGAGGATGTGTGTGTGTGTGTGTGTGTGTGTGTGTGTGTGTGTGTGTGTGTGTGTGTGTGTGTGTGTGTGTGTGTGTGTGTGTGTGTGTGTCTGTCTGGGGTGGGGAGTTGTGAGAGAATGTGTATATGTGTGTGTGAGTGTAAAGGGGCCTAAGTCTGTGAGAGCATGCATGTGTGAGTGTGGGAGTGTGTGTAAACTTTGCCACCACACCTCTCACAAACACCTCAATCATCTTGTGCACTAACTCCTCAGCAGGCGCCACAAACTTGAAATTCAGATGGAGTCCACACTCTCAGCCTGCACTCAGGTTACAGCAGTACAATTACGCGATATTGTCAAACAGACAAGATGGCAAAACTACACCACGTACATGCACACCAAGAACAAAAAAACTGGAGAAACTTGGCATTCTCACCAGTAACAGCAAAGCCCACTCTGGTACCATAGTGGATAACATTATCACTGCGGGGAAGTCGATTTGTCAACTTATCGGACCACACCCTTCGACCGGAAGAGATCGAAGTCCTGAGCAGGGCTCTCAATTTCTGCCCCACCACCAACATGGACCCATTGGTTCTTGCAGCAGACACCGAGGAATTCATCAGAAGAAAGAGACTCCGGGAATTCTTTCAAAGTGCCAGCAGTGATCCCAACGAGCCCACTGACGGACCAGTCACCACAGGAATCTGTACAGGAGCAACCAAAGAAGGAGTCAACTTGGACCCCACCGGAGGGTTGCTGTCCTGGGCATGACATGTATGCTCAAACCATCAGGAAATATATAAATGCCAGGTTCATCAGCCGTACCTACAAGGTAGAGCAAAACATCACCTGTTCACAATGCAGCGCCATCTATGCTCAAAACCAATCACAACATTGTCATCAAACCAGCAGATAAAGGAGAAGCCATTGTCATTCAGAATAGAACAGATTACTGCAAGGAAGTGTACCGACAACTGAACAACTGGGAACGCTACAGGTGACTACCGGCCGATCCGAGCAAACAGCACACCCATGAACTAAATACATTGATCAGGACTTTGGATCCAGTCCTTCAGAGTTCCCTATGCGCCCTCATCCCACGTACTTCTCGCGGAGGCGACTTCTACTGCCTTCCAAAAGTACACAAAGCCAATACACCAGGATGTCCCATCGCATCAGGCAATGGGACCCTGTGTGAGAACCTCTCTGGCTATGTCGAAGGCATCTTGAAGCCCATTGTACAGGGGATCCCCAGCTTCTGTCGCGACACTACAAATTTCTTACAGAAACTCAGCACCCAGAGACCAATCAAAGGGGAAACCTTCCTCATCACAATGGAAGTTTCAGCACTCTACACCAGGATCCCCCACAATGACGGCATCGTAGCAACAGCCTCAGTACTCAACACCAACAACTGCCAATCTCCGAACACCGTCCCACAACTCACCCGCTTTATCCTCGATCTCAACGTCTTCACCCTTGACAATCAGTTCTTCAACCAGACACGTGGAACAGCTATGGGAACCAAATTTGCACCCCAATATGCCAAAATCTTCATATACAGGTTCGAACAAGACTTCTTCTCTATGTAGAACCTGTAACCAAACTATACACCAGGTACATTGATGACATTTTCTTCCTCTGGACCCATGGTGAGGAGTCACTGATAAAACTACACAGTGATATCAATAAGTTTCACCCCATCATCAAACTCACCATGGACTACTCTCTACTTTCTGTCTCATTCTTGGACACATGCATCTCCATCAAGAATGGACACCTCAGCACCACACTCTACCGCAAACCCACAGATAAGCTCACAATGCTACACTTCTCCAGCTTCCACCCAAAACCTATTAAAACAGCCATTCCCTTTGGACAAGCCCTATGTGTACGCCGGATCTGTTCAGTTAAGGAGGAACGTGACTGGCACCTGGAAGTACTCAGGGATGTCATCATAAGAATGGGTTACGATACTCAACTCATCGACTGCCAGTTGTGACGTGCCACAGCAAGGAACCACAATGACCTCCTTAGGAGACAGACACGTGCTGCAACCAACAAGGTACCCTTCGTTGTTCAGTACTTCCCAGGAGCTGAAAAACTATACCATGTTCTTCGCGGCCTGCAACACATTATCAATGAGGATGAGCACCTCGCCAAGACCTTCCCCACACCTTCACTGCTGGCCTTTAAACAACCACCAAACCTCAAACAAATCATTGTTCATAGCAAACTGCCTGGCTTTCAGGACAACTCCATACAACCCTGTCACAGTAGGCGCTGCAAGACATGTCAGAGTGTGGATACCACCATTACATGTGGGGACACCTCCCACAATGTACGTGGCAGGTACCCGTGTGATCCAGCCAACGTTGTCTATCTCATATGCTGCAGACCAGGATGCCCTGAGGCATGGTACATTGGTGAAACCGAGCAGAGGCTATGGCAACAGATGAATGGGCACCACACAACAATCCCCCAGTTGGAGAACACTTCAGCAGTCCAGGACATTCAACCTCAGACCTTTGGATGACCATCCTCCAAGATGGATTTTGGAACGGGCAGCAGCGAAAAGTGACTGAGTAGAGGCTGATATCTAAGTTTAGTACCCATAGGGAGGGCCTCAACTGGGACTGTTCATGTCACATTACAGATGACCACCATTGCGCACACACAGACACTCCTACAGACACACACACACACACACACACACACAGACAGACACTCCTACACACATGCGCACATACACTCCTATTTACGCACATTACAGACACTCCTATACACAGACACACACACACGTGCACCTTCTCACAGACGTAGACCCCTTTACACTCACACTCACACATATACACTCTCTCTCACAGACACTCTCAACCCCCCACCCCAGACACACACACATACACATTTGTGGGGTGAATTTGTACTTGCAGAGTTACATTGTACTTGGCTTAAAAACTGAAAGAATCCATGTAAGACACTGTTAACTCATTTTTAGATTAGAATCAGTCTAAACATTATGGCACAGACAACAGCACACAGGGGGCTAACACCTTCAACACATTATCTGGGCTGACACCAATTGTTAAAGTTAACCTGAGAATGTAACTTTTTAATTAAAAAAAGTTTTGTGATTTACATATGAAAGAAGTGAAACAATCATGATCATTCTAACAGATGAGAGACTTAACAGACAATCAAGATATTTTTCAATGTATAATTTCAGTTACATCACACTGTAAACTTTTGCTATAAATTCTGTGCCTTACAATTGTGTCCTCCACAACCACCTGAAGAAGGAGCAGGGCTCTGAAAGCTAGTGCTTCCAATTAAACCTGTTGGACTATAACTTGGTGTTGTGTGATTTTTAACTTTGTCCACCCCAGTCCAACACCGGCATCTTCAAATCATGACCTTCATTAGATGGTTGTGAAGCAGCGCTCCGAAAGCTAGTGCTTCCAAATAAACTTGTTGGACTATAACCTGGTGTTGTGTGATTTTTATCTAAAAATAGCATCATTGTCAAGCAATTCGTGTAATGAATGACTTCAGTGTTTTAGTTCACATAGCAATCCAACCATGCTGAAAATCATGAATCAAAGAAGTATCAGAGAGTCTAGGACAGCTGAGAAGGGCCAGCAAGATTTCATGCACCAGATGATCCCCCTCCCCCGCCCCACCCTACAACTTCCACAACAGTGAATGAGGAAAGGCATCTAAATATGAGGAGAAATTGAACAGTTTAAACCGGTACTTTCTAGTGTTTAGAAGGATTAGAAGGCTTCTAATTAAAGTATGTAAAATGCTAAAGGGGATTGACGAAGTAAATATTCAGTGGATGTCTCTGTTTGTGGGACAATCCAGAACAAGAGGTTCTAGGCTAAGGGGTGGCAGATTTAAAACAGAAAAGAGGAAGAATTGCTTCTCTCAAAGAGTCACAAATCTGTGAAATTCACGACCAGAATGTGGTGGATGCCAGGATTCTGATTAAATTTAAGGAAGAGATTGACAGATTTTTAAGAGAATAGGTTAAAGGGTTATGGGGAGCAGGCAGAAAAGTGGAACTGAGGCTGAGATAAGATCAGCCATGATCATATTAAATGGCATAGCAGGCTCAAGGGGCTGAATTTCTTAATGCCACCCCTAGTTTTTATGTTCTTATGTATTCCTACAGTTTAAAGAGAAGCTCTGCATAAAAGTCATTGTTATACACATATACGCACATACCTCATGGGACAACCTTTTCCTAACACTGAACATAGTAGCGGAATTATTTGAGGATGAGAGGTCAGATTTGTTCAAACTTTGAAGAATTTTACATGTCTTGAGCAGTTGTTTAAAAAAAAGTGGAATTTTCCCTATTCTGGGAGGTGTTCTCTAATTGTCCCAATATGGGAGCAATTGGAAGCATTTATGAAGGCAAGGGATGGCCACTAAAAGCCAGCCCCCTGCCCTGGCCTCTGAATTCCCTGAACACCTTTCATACCCCAAGCCCCACCTTGTAACAAGAAGATAAAAATCACTTACCTTTTGCCACCGGATCGCTCAGGGAATAGGCCTCAATCATCAGTCTTTAAAACCCAGAAGCTGCCAGCCTTTGATTAGTCAGCAGCTTCTGGTGCCCTGGGATGCCAGTTTCAAGGCCTGCAGTAGATCAAAAAACTCTCCTATGCTCTTGCCTGTGAGCATTTAATTAACAGCTGGGCAGGCAATATGTCAAGTTTACTTCAGTGGTGAGGGTGGTGTGTTAGCCATCACCTAACATGCACCACCACCCCACCTAAAGTTTAGCTAAAAACAGGAAAATCATACCTAGTTAATAGAAATAAAAAATAACTTTTTTTTTAGATTCTCCACAGTGTGGAAACAGGCTGTTCGGCCCAACAAGTCCACACTGCCCCTCTGAAAAGAAACCCACCCAAACCCATTCCCCTACCCTATATTTACCCCTGACCCAAGATCTGTGGTAAAGACGCTTTCACATATTTTAGGCATGTGCTTGTCCACATAATGTGAAAAGTAACAAATTACATTTATTTGCGACAATGAAATAGGTAATGAAAATGTCCTAAGGGTAAAAAAAAATTAGGAGGGTGAGGGTGCAAACCTGGTACAAGTGACTCAGTGTAATGGGAATATCAGGCAAGGGACTTGGGACCTCATTTGGAGGCTAAGATGAATCATCCATTGACACCTCTGCCTGAGGATGGTTAAATGTTTTAGCCTTGTCTTTTGCCCTGATGTGCTGAGATCCCTCACTAATGATGATGGGGATTTTTGTTGAGCATCCTTCTCTGCTTAGTTTAATATAACAGCATTCAGGAATTGATGTGCCAGGACAATAGAAATTTGATTGGATCCATTGGTTGTGGGATGGCTTATCTGCATCACAATTGAGAGTGTGTTGCTGGAAAAGCACAGCAGGTCAGGCAGCATCCGAGGAGCAGGAAAATCGATGGTTTGGGCCGGAGCCCTCCTGCTGAAGGGCTCTGGCCCAAAACGTTGATATTCCTGCTCCTTGGATGTTGCCTGACTTGCTGTGCTTTTCCAGCAACACACTTTCAACTCTGACCTCCAGCATTTTTGCATGAAATTGTTCTAATTTATAATTTCTCTAAGTTGGCACCTTATTTTTAGGTATACCCGATACTGCTTCTGGCATGTCATCCTACACGCTTCGTTGGACCAAGGTTGAAACACTGCTGAATGGTCATGGCAGAATGAAAGATATTCTAGGTTACGATGTTATGGATTGAGAACGATGCTAGTGATGACCCACAGTACCTCAAAGATGCCCAGCTTTGAATTGCTAAATCTCTGTGGCAAAAATGTTACTTGCCACTTTTGAGCCCTAGCATGAATGTTGAAGGAATAGGCCATTAGGCCCTTTGAGTCTGCTCTGCTATTCAACATGATCATGGCTGATCATCCAACTCAGTACCTTGTTCCCACTTTCTCCCCATATTCTTTGATCCTGAGAAGTCCTAAGAACTATTTCTGCACCTTTCTTGTAAGTCTTGAATGTCTTGACCTCTAAAGTTTCCTATGGCAGAAAATTCCTTTAGGATCACTATTCTCTGGATGAAGATATTTCTTCTTATATCTGTCCTGAAAGACCTACCCCTTATACTTTGACTGTGACTCTTGGTTCTGGACTCTCCAGCCATCAAGAACATCCTTCCTGCATCTACCCTGTCTAATCCTGTTAGAATTTTATATGTTTCCTTCAGATCTTCTTCTTTCTTCTAAACTCTAGTACATGTAGTCCTAACAAATTGTGTACGTCAGTCCGGCTATCCTAGACTCACTCTGGTAAAATTTCTTTGCACCGTCAATCGCCAGAACATCCTTCCTCAGAAAAGGAGACCAAAATTGTGCACAATTATCCCGGTACTGCCTTACCAATGCTCTGTATGATTGAAGAAAGATATCTGTGTTCTTATATTCAAAGGTGAGGGGAAGGTGAAGGGCTGTAGTTGACTGAGTGGGGCATCAAGGAGCCTTACCAAAACTGGAATCAGCAGAAATCAGGGGAAAACTCCAAAACTGGCTGGAGCCATACCTAGAACATAGGTTTAGTAAGTTTGCACATGACACCAAATGACCATGGTGCTTGCTATATCCAATGTGCTATGCTTTATCTTAAAATCACATGGTTGAATTAAATTGGCTGAATATTGTCTTCTGCAGTTGGGTGCTGAGCTTTGCTATTATTGAGAATGGATATTGTCAAAGATCCTCTTCTTCCTGTCGTTTATTAAATTTCCATTACTATTCATGACAAGTCTGCCCAAAAACCGGAAATGAAAGAAATTCCATTCCCTCAATGTCCAGCTGCTGTGTGATCTCAAACAATTTCCTGGAAGCAATTATGATCCTTTTACTCTTGTGACAATTCACTTTGCCAGCTGCTTTTCAGCTAGTACTGCAAACCAAAGATCAGCTGCTATCTATGACAATATGGCTTATGACAATGATTTGCAACTCACACACATATGCAGCAGATAACATCAAAACATTTAATCGAATAAAGACATGGTACTTTGCTGAAACAATAATTCTGCTACCCAGATCACTCTGGAGAACATATGGCATGTTTGGTGGAGCAAGTCTATGATTTATGATGGCCTGCTGCATGCTGCAAACACTTACCAACATTGGTCACAGACTATTTTGTGGGCTTCTCATTACTCCAGTATTTTGTTATTTACACTCACATCCTTCATGGAAGAGGGGTTGTTGGTGGGTACAGTTATTTGGGTGATATGACTATGAGAGTTGAGTAGCTGACAGCGTGTGCAAGCTATGAAGTGTTAGTAGGTAATCTCCACAATGCTAATTGTGTGATGATGCAATGGAACATATGAATATCTTGGCTGATACAGAATGTTTGTAAGCAAGTGATGAAGTGTGATGAATTGAGACTGTTTGAGATATTAGGATGCACTTGCTGATGTTGATCACTTGTGATGCCAGTGAACTTCATGCACCATAGCATCCGATGATTTGACTCTGCGTATTGAACTCCTCAGTTTTTTACTCCTTCTGAGTTGCAGTAGTGATGTATAACATGTATCTGCATCCGTTGTACTCCTAGGTGGTAGTGGATTTGGAAGGTGTTATTCCAAGGAGCCTGATGCATCTTGCAGAACATGCTGTGACTGTGCATCAGTGGTAGAGGAAGAATATTTGTGGAGATGGAGCCAAACGAATGGGCTGCTTTGTCCTCTGTAGCCTTACCTGTGACACATTTGCTACAGAGAATGTGGTAAAGTGCTTGTTCAGAAGAATTGGGGACATCTATTCTTAGTGTCAATGGATCGGCGTAATATGGTGATGACATTTGTTCACTTGTGGAATGTACGGCAGTACTTCCTTCTCACGTCGGAGGCTGGAGGCATACATATTTCACAGCAGGGTGTTGGATAACTAAATTGCTGGTTCATATCAAAGACTCTTAACAAAACTCATATTCAATAGGAAAATAACTTGTAATTTAATAAACTGAGTGGAATATGCGCTCAATAGAATAATCCTGATACATTTTCATGTATACCACACTGAGCAGATTTGAATTTATGAAACTCAGCTCTCTCATCTTGACTGCTGTGGGAAGTGAATGTCTCATTACCCTTACAGGCTCAGAAAACACGAAGGCTGAAAGTTGTAAGATGTTCATGGGTGAGAGTCAGAGAAAACATTCTTCTGTAAATTACATTCAATGACTGAAGGGTTCAAGGGACAGAGAGCGAGAGAGACAGGACAGAAGGTGGTGGAAAGATGAACCCTTTCTGGTTTGATTTGAGTGGACACTGGCTTGTCATGGATTGAATGTTTGTGTGTTGTTCCACAGACCTCGAGATCTGGGAATGTTATGGATTTAATTTGCATTCTGGGAATCTAAGATGATTTCAAAAGAAAAAGCCATTTTGTAGGACAATGATCCTGGACATTTTAGCTGAGTGAGGTGACCCCATGACCTTTTTCACATAGTTTAGACTAGTGTCTCATTACGATGTACTAGCTAAAGCAATCAGCCATTTTGGGCCTAGATGGATCAAGGTTTCTTGCTTTGATGTACATGTAGCTTAATTAGTCAAGTGTACTCAGACCTGTCGATGAGTTTCTCCTCCTCTACAAATTTCTGCCATTTTGTTGCTGCTTATCTGATTAAGGACGTGGTTTTTGTAATTTTAGTACCAACTTCTGTATAGAGGCAGCTTGTTTGCAGCAAGATGGGGAGTAGCCTGAGAGAGCTCTTTGGGGTAAGAGCTGGTACTGCTACTCTACTAATGGTTTCAGAATCTTAAGCTCAAGCCTGATTTGTAGATATCTGTGTTACAATGTAACACTGAAGCCATTGGTAAATAAAGGTACTAATTTAAACTAAACTGTCTGTAAGAGTTTTATATTCCAGACTGCCACAAAGTACGATCTCCGGGATAGACCAAGAGAGGCTTACAGGTTGAGTCCATCAGTGATTCCCTGAGCCGTCTTGAATAAGTACTTTAAAACTGACTTGTTTCTTTATAAATAGCTCCAGATGTTGGAAAGCAAGGAGGTGAGTTACTTCCTGCAGGGGTCCTAGCATCTGATCTGCTCTTGTAGCTACAGTATTTATATGACTGCTCTGGTCCATTATTCAGTCAACAGCAACCCCAAACACATTGATAATAGAGGATTCAGCAGTGGTAATGTCCATGAATGTAATTTTCCTAGTTAGAATTTAGAATTTTTGATAATCCAATTGAATTCAGCAGAATCTGATATTCTCTTGGAATAGGAAATGGAATATACATACCAGAGTTTGTTGAGATCTTTCTGTATTCAAGACAATGTTATGCAACCTATGGTAAAGACCTGTTAATAATCAATCTCCTAAATAGTTAATGGCAATAGGAAATCAGCTCTCATACACGATAAGAACAAAACATTCTGCGGAATAAGACAAAACTATTCAAGCTTAGTCTGTCTAGTGGATTAGTGCTGCAATCTTGATTGTAATGTGGAGAAAAGTGCTCCAAGTGAGAAACTACAAGAGTCTGTGTATTAAATATTATGTAATTTCAAGGTCCCAGGTTCATAATCTGTGCTGAAATGGCTGATGTTACTGGGATTGCAGCTGATGCACTACCTAGAAAGAATCCCTTGTCTCGAGACAAAAATCATGTAGGATTTGAGCTTATGACCCATTCCCCACTGAGAAACACATTTATGTCATGTCAGGATTTGGCTCAGTCTTAGGACATCACTGTAGATGGTCCTCAGAATAGTATCCTAGGCCAAATGATCTTCAGAGTAGGGTGTTTTTTGATTATTCTAGGGTTCAGTACCATTCATGGCCCATTAAAGCATAAAGCAGTCAATGCAACAACACTACATTAGAGATGTAAGTAATAAAGGTACACCTGTTATTATAGGCAACTTCAAACTGCATTAGATTGGGCAGATTAGATCAACAGCAGTACTACAGAGAAGGAATTATTGGAGTGTATATAAGATAGTTTTATGAATCATTGAGGAACCAACTGGGGAAAAGGCCATCCTTGACTGGGTATTGTGTAATGAGGAGGAATAATTGTCAATCTCATTCTGCATGGCCCTTAGGAAAGAATGACCACCATAAGATAGAATTTTTCATTAAAATGGAAAGTGACATGGTTGTTCCTGAGATTGGGTTCCTGAATTTAAATGAATGAAATTATCATGGTGTATGGTATAAACTAGCAATGATAAACTGGGGACAGTTAGTTAAAGGGAATGACAACAGACAGGCAATGGCAAACATTCAAAGAGCACATGGACAAACTGCAAAAGTTATTCATTCCAGTCTTACATAAAAACAAAACAGGAAATTGAGATCAGACCATGGCTCTGAAGAGGTTTACCAGACTGATCCCAGGCATGAAGGATCTGTCACATGAGGAGTGGTTGAAGACTCTGAGGTTATTAGATGGAGTTTAGAAGGATGAAGGGGAACTCTAATTGAAACTTACGGAATATAGTCATAGAGATGTACAGCATGGAAACAGACCCTTCGGTCCAAGCCGTTCATGCCAACCAGATATCCCAACCCAATCTAGTCCCACCTGCCAGCACCTGGCCCATATCCCTCCAAGCCCTTCCTATTCATATACCCATCCAAATGTCTCTTAAATATTGCAATTGTACCAGCCTCCACCAAATTCTCTGGCAGCTCATTCCATACACGAACCACCCTCTGTGTGAAAAAGTTGCCTCTTAGGTCTCTTTTATATCTTTCCCCTCTCACCCTCTAGTTCTGGACACCCCGACCCCAGGGAAAAGACTTTGTTTATTTATCCTATCCATGCCCCTTGTTATTTTGTAAACCTCTATAAGGTCGCCCCGCAGCCTCCAACCCTCCAGGGAAAACAGCCCCAGCCTGTTCAGTCTTTCCCTATAGCTCAAATACGCCAACCATGGCAACATCCTTGTAAATCTTTTCTGAACCCTTTCAAGTTTCACACCATCTTTCCGATAGGAAGGAGACCAGAATTGCACGCAATATTCCAACAGTGGCCTAACCAATGTCCTGTACAGCCGCAACATGACCTCCCAACATCTGTACTCAATACTCTGACCAATAAAGGAAAGCATAGCAAACATCTTCTTCACTATCCTGTCTACCTGCGACCCCACTTTCAAGGAGCTATGAGCCTGCAATCCAAGGTCTCTTTGTTCAGCAACACTTCCCAGGACCTTACCATTAAGTGTATAAGTCCTGCTAAGGTTTGCTTTCCCAAAATGCAGAACCTTGCAATTATATGAATTAAACTCCATCTGCCACTTCACAGCCCATTGGCCCATCTGGTCAAGATCCTGTTGTAATCTGAGGTAACCCTCTCTGCTGTCCACTACACCTCCAATTTTGGTGTCATCTGCAAACTTACTAACTGTACCTCTTATGCTTGCATCCAAATCATTTATGTAGATGACAAAAAGTAGAGGGCCCAGCACCGATCCTTGTGGCACTCCACTGGCACAGGCTTCCAGTCTGAAAAACAACCCTTCACCACCATCCTCTGCCTCCTACCTTTGAGCCAGTTGTGTATCCAAATGGCTAGATCTCCCTGTATTACATGAGATCTAACCTTGCTAATCAGTCTCCCATGGGGAACCTTGTCAAACGTCTTACTTAATACTGAATACTGACAGACCTGGACACAGTGGACATGAAGGAGATGTTTCCACTAGTAGGAGAGTCTAGTCCCTAAAGGCAGAGCTTCATAGTGTGGGGAGGACCCTTTAGAGCTGAGATGAGGAGGAATTTCTTCAGCCAGTTGCTGGTTAATCACCGAGGGCCATGAAGGCTGGGGTATTATGTATTTTTAAGACAGATATAGTTAGGTTCTTTATTGGTAAGGGATCAAGGGATACAGGAAGAAGCCAGGAGGACGGGGTTGAGAAACATATCTGCCATGCTTGAATGGTGGAGCAGACTCAATAGGCCAAACTGCCTAATTCTGCTCCTATATCTCATGGTCGCATGGTATATTGGTTTTAAAGTGACGGGATTTTTTTTATTCACTCATGGGAAATGGGTGTCGATGAATGGGTAGCATTTATTGCCTATCCCTGTTGCCCTTGAGAAGGTAGTGGTGAACTACTATTTGAAATACTGGGGGCCATGTACTGTAGGTAGACTCACAATGCCATTAGGGAGAGGATTCCAGGATTTCAGTCTGGTGACATTCGATCTGGAATGGTGATAGATTTCTAAGTCAGGATGATGAGTGGCTTGGAGGAGAACTTGTAGGTGTTCCCATATACCTGCAATCTTGCTAGTTGGAATTGACTGTAGATTGAAAAGGTGCTGTCTAAAGATCTTTTGACGAATTTTTGCTGTGCATCTTACAGCTAGTACACATTACTGCTATTGAGATTTATTGGTGGACTGATTGAGTTTTGAGAATGTGATGCCAATCAAGTGGGCTGCTTTGTCCTGTAAAGTGTCAAGCTTCTTGAATGTTGTTGGAGCTGCTTTTATCCAGGCAAGCAGGGTTTATTCTATCACACTCCTGACTTGTACTTTGTAGACAGCGAGCTGGATTTATGGAGTCAGGAGAAGAATTACTTGTTGCAGTATTCCTAGCTTCTGACCAGTTGAGTTTCTGGTCAGTGATAACCCCCAGGATGTCGATAGTAGGGAATTTAGTGATGGTAACACTGTTGACAGGTGCAGCAGGCAGTGTGGAAAGCTAATGGCATAGTCTTAAAGAGATAAACAGCACTGAAACAGACCCTTCAGTCCAACTCATCCATGCTGACCAGATTTCCTAAATAAACCTAGTCCCATTTGCCAGCATTTGGCCAGTATCCCTTTAAATTTTTTCTATTCATATACCCATCCAGATGCCTTTTAAATGTTGTAATTGTACCAGCCTCCATCACTTCCTCTGGCAGCTCATCCCACACATGCACCACCTTCTGCATGAGAAAGTTGCTCCTTACGTCCCTTTTAAATCTTTCCCTTCTCACCTTTGTGGGCGGCACAGTGGCACAGTGGTTAGCACTGCTGCCTCACAGCGCCTGAGACCCGGGTTCAATTCCCGACTCAGGCGACTGACTGTGTGGAGTTTGCACGTTCTCCCCGTGTCTGCGTGGGTTTCCTCCGGGTGCTCCGGTTTCCTCCCACAGTCCAAAGATGTGCGGGTCAGGTGAATTGGCCATGCTAAATTGCCAGTAGTGTTAGGTGAGGGGTAAATGTAGGGGTATGGGTGGGTTGTGCTTCGGCGGGTCGGTGTGGACTTGTTGGGCCGAAGGGCCTGTTTCCACACTGTAAGTAATCTAATCTAACCTTAACCCTATGCCTTCTGGTTTTGGACTTCCCACTCCGGGGAAAATACCTTGTTTAGTTATCCTATCCATGCCAGTCATGATTTTATAAACCTTTATAAGGTCACCCCACACTCCAGGAAAATAGGCCCAGTCACATCAGCCTCTCCCTATAGCTCAAATCCTCCAAACCTGGCAACATTCTTGAACCCTTTCAAGTTTCACAACATCCTTCCTATAACAGGGAAACCAGAATTGCACGCAATATTTCCAAAGGTGGTCTATCCAATTTCCTGTATAACTGCAACATGACCTCCCAAATCCTACACTCAATGCACTGACCAATAAAGGCAAGCATACCAAGTGTTTTCTTCACCATCCTATTTACCTGCGACTCCACTTTCAAGGAACTATGAACCTGCACTCCAAGGTCTCTTTGTTCAGCAACACTCTCCAGGACCATACCATTAAGTGTATAATTCTTGCGTTGATGTACCTTTCCAAAATGCAGCACCTCACATTTATCTAAATTAAGCTCCATCTGCCACTTCTTGACCATTGGCCCATCAGATCAAGATCCCATTGTTCTCTGGGGTAACCTTCTTTGCTGTCCACAACACCTCCAATTTTGGTGTCATCTGCAAACTTACTAACTATACGTCCTATGTTCACACCCAAACTATTTATATAAATGATGGAATGCAGTAGACCCAGCACTGATTCTTGTGGCATACCACGGGTCACAGGCCTCCAGTCACTTGCCTTCAAGCCAGTTCTGTATGCCAATAGTTAGTTCTGGTTCTATTCTTGGGATCTAACCTTGCTAATCAGTCTACCTTGAGGAACCTTATCAAATGCCTTACTGAAATCCATATGGATCACATCCACTGCAGTGGTATTCATAGTAAGAGGAGTTGAGTGTCTGAGTAAGGATATCTTGTTGCAATTATACAGGATTTTGGTGGGGCCATACCTTGAATATTGTGTGCAGTTTTGGTCACCCAGTCTGAGGTAGGACATACTTGCTATTGAGGGAGTCCAGCGAAGGTTCATCAGACAATTCCCAGGATGGCAGGACTGACAAATGAGGAAAAACTGGATCCACTGTGTTGCATTTGCTGGAATTTAGAAGAATGAGGGGGGAATCTCTCAGAAACATATAAAGTCCTGATGGGATTGGGCAGGCTAGATGAGGGAAGAATGTTCCCGATGTTGAGTAAGTCTGAACTGGGGGTCATAGTCTAAGAATAAGAAGTAAGCCATTCAGGACTGAGGTGAGGAAGAATGTCTTCACTCAGAGAGTTGTGAACGTGTGTGGAATTCTCTCCCACAGGAAGCTATTGGGGCCAGTTCATTAGATAGATTCAAGAGAGTGCTGGTCATTGCTGGGGAGAGCTGGAGAGCTTGTGGCAAAAAGAATCGAGAGGTATGGAGAAAAAGCAGGAAGGGGATAGTGAAATGACATGCTCAGCCACAATCATGCTGAGTGGTTGTGCAGGCTCAAGGGACCGAATGGCTTACTCCTGCATCTGTTGTCTGTGTTTCTATTTTTTTTTAACAGTGTGACTGCCTTTTTTTATTCCTAAGTTCTACTCACAAAGCCTCATTTGAAGACCCTTCCAAGATATTATTGCAGTAATTGACTCCTTAATATGCTGCCAATTTAATTCACACTCTGTGATATGAAGAAATTGATGGAGACTCTAGATTCTGCAAAGAATAGACCCTGAAAATGTTCTGGCAATAGTACTGAAGGTTTGTGCTCCAGAGCGTACTATGCTCTACTAAAGCTATTCTACTCTAGCTATAACACTGGCATCTACCTAACAATGTGGAAGATTACCCAAGTATGTCCTGTACACAAAAAAAGCAGGACCGATTCAATCTGGCCAGCTACAGCCACATCAGTCTACTCTCAGTCATCAATAAAGTGATAGAAGGTGTCATCAGCAGTACCATCAAGTAGCACTTGCTTAGTCGTACGAGCTCTTTGATACTCAGTTTAGCTCCTGCCAGGGCAACACAGCTTCCAACCTCATTACAACATTCAGTCAAGCTTTGACAAAAGAGCTGAATTCCATAAATTAGATGAGAGTGACTGCCCTTGAAATTAAGGCCATATTTGATTGAGTGTGGATCAGGAAACTCTAGCAAGACTGGAGGAGAAACCTCTGTGCTGGTTAGACTTATAAGTGGCACAATGGGATATGGTTGTGATTGTTGGGGGCCAGTTATCTCAGCACCAGGCCATCTCTGTGGAGTTTGTCATGGGATTGTTCAAGTCACAGGCATCTCAGAATCCCTACAGCGTGAAAACAGGCTATTCAGCCCATTACATCCACACCAATGCTTTGAAGAACATCCCTCCAAGACGCACACCATCCTTGTAACCCTGCATTTTCCATGGCCAATACCAGTGCACATCACTGGACTGAGGGAGGAAATCGGAGCACTCGGAGAAAGCCCATGCAGACCTGGGGAAAATGTGAAAACTGCACGCAGATAGTTGCCTGAAAGTGGAATCAACTGCTTCTTCAATGATGTTCCCATTATAGGGCCAGAAGTGCAGATGTTCTCTGATGATTGCACCACTGTTCAGCATGACTGGAAACTCTGTCAGATACTGAAGTGCTTCAGTAGTGTAGTGCTGCATGTCCAAATGCAGCAAGACCCAAATCATTTCCAGGTTTGGGCTGACAAATGGCAAGTGATATTCATGACATACAAATATCAGGCAATGAGCATTTCCAGCAAGAGAGAGTTTAACCACAATCTCTTGATATTCAACAGCATTACCTTTGCTGATTTCCCCTCTGTCAATTTCTTGGAGGTTGCCATTGACCAGAAACTGAACAGAAACCATAAATACAGAGATATTGTGGCTCGCAAACCTGTGTATCATCTACAGGCGCAAGTCAGGACTGTGATGGAATACTCCCCAATTCCCTGGATGAGTGCAGTTCCAACAATACTCCAGAACCTTGACACCATCCAGGACACCATCAAGTCCAGATTGATTGGCATCATGTTCATAAACATCCATTCCCTTCACCACCAATGTTCAGCAGCAACACGATGTACTTCAGAAATTCACCAATGTTTCTCAGACAGCATATTCCAAATCCACAATCACTTCCATCAAGATGGAGACTGCAAATACAAGGGAATACCATGATCCCCTCCAAGCTGTTCATCCTGATTAGGGATTATATCATTGTTCTTTCAGTGTCACTGTGTTAAAGTCCTGGAGCTTCCTCCCCAGTGGATGTAGCTACAAAAAAAACAGCTTGGAGCACTTCAAGAATTCAGCTCAATTCCACTTTCTCAAGGGCTATGAGGGATGGGCAATAAATGTTGGCCTAGTCAGCAACACCAACGTCCCTGAATGAATTAGAAAAAAGAATCACAGCGAGGTTTTAATTATTTTGTTCATCATACCTCTACCAGTACACTGTGGCTATAATTTGTATCATCTACAAAGTGCGCTGTAAGAAATGTCCAAGGTTTATTCAATAGTACCTTTTCCAAGTAAATCCAAAGCCTAGAAAAACAAAGGCAATAAGCCCATGCAAAATGCCATCAGTTCCAAATTTCTCTCCAAGTCACATACCACCGCGATTTTATAATATATAGTCACTCCATTATGTCACTAGATTCTAAGCTACCCTATCTGTTCTCTTTAATATAGAAGGGAAAAAAGAACATAGGATGCAGGAAGGGTAAGTTCTCTCACCTTATGATGAAGTTGAAATTCACATAACACCAGGTTATGGTCCAGCAGGTTTATTTGGAAGCAGGAGCTTTTGGAGCACTGCTTCTGCATCAGATTGTTGTGGATCAGGACTATCAGACACAGAATTTATAGCAGAAGGTTGCACTGCCACGCGGCTGAAATATATTAAACAAACTTAGATTAAGTCTTTCACTTTCAGCGGTTTTGCTAGTTTCAGTTCGTTAATATGTAACTCCCAGAACTCCTTTAAGTCCCATTCTCAAGATAAGTCCAGGTTTTCGACAAAATGTGTCACCTCAGATCAGACAATGTATTAAATAAGTGTTGTTCTTAAAGTGGTGTCATTAAAGGTGTCTAGGCTTGGTAAAGTATGTGAGAGTGTGATGGGGTATAAGCTTGTCAGAGGGTGCGTGTGGGAGTATATGTATGTGCATATTAGAGAGAGCTTGTGTGAGAGAGAGAGTAGGTGTGTGTGTGTGTGTGTGTGTGTGTGTGTGTGTGTGTGTGTGTGTGTGTGTGTGTGTGTGTGTGTGTGTGTGTAGGAGTGTGTAATGAAGTGATCATTTGTAGTGTGACATGAACCCAAGGTCCCGGTTGAAGCGATCCCCATGCATACTGAATTTGGCTATCAGTCTCTGCTCAGCTACTTTGCATTGTTGCTTATCCTAAGGTCCAGCTTTGAGGATGGTGACCTGAAAGTCCAAGACCGAATGTGCCGGACCGCTGAAGTGTTCCCCGACTGGGAGGGAACACGCCTGCCTGGTGATTGTTGTGCAATGTCTACTCATTCGTTGTCATAGCATCTGTCCGGTCTCGCCAATCCACCATGCCTCAGGCCATCCTTGCCTGCAGCGTATGAGATAGATGTTGGCCAAGTCACATCAGTACCTGCTGCATATATGTTGGGAGGCGTCCACACATGTAATGGTGGTGTCCATGTCTACACTTTGATATGCCTTGCTGTGGCTACAGGGTTGTACAGTGTTGTGATCAATGTCCTGAAGGCTGGGCACTTTGCTGCAAACAATAATCTGTTTAAGGTTTGGTGGTTGTTTAAAGGCGAGAAGTGGAGGCCTGGGGAAGGTCTTGGCGAAGTGCTTATGCTCACTGATAATGTGTTGCAGGCTGTGAAGAACGCGGTATAGTTTTTGGCTCCCTGGAAGTTCTGGACAATGAAGGATACCTTATCGGTTGCAACCCATGTCTTTTTCCTGCGGATTTCTCCTTTCTCATTACGCTTTCTCGCTGTGGCACTCGGAACTGTCAGTCAGCATCGTACCCTGTTCTTTTGAGGGCATCCTTCAGGTGTTCATCACATTCCTCCTCATCAGAACAGAACCTGTGTATGCATAGAGCTTGTCCACAGTGGATGGCTGTTTTAGTACATTCAGGATAAAAGCTAGAGAAGTGTAGCATTGTGAGGTTATCCGTGGGTTTGCGGTAGAGTGAGGTGCTGAGGTGCCCATCCTTGATGGATTTCCATATGTCCAAGAATGAGACAGAAACTAAAGAGTAGACCATAGTAAGTCTGATGGTGGGATGAAACCCGTTGATATCTCTGTGTAGTTGTATCAGTGACTCCTTGCCATGGGTTCAGAGGAAGAAAATGTCGTCAAACATCTGGTGTATAGTGTTGGTGTTGTGTGATTTTTAATTTTGTCTACCCAGTCCAACAACAGCTCCTTCATATTATGATGAAGCTTGACTGGCTACTACAAAGAGCAATTTCACCCCCACGACAGCTGACCTGAAAGTGCCCAATGCTGACTGATGTAAGGTAGAAACAACAGCTGTTCCTACCCAAGGTTGATATCTCTCATCTGACTGAATACTAAATAGCTAAGATTGGTTTGAAGTGATTTCTTTCAATTATGACAAGCTTTCACTTTTAAGTTTGAAATATCTGAAAAACCTTAAAAATTGTCAGTCCATCTTTATCATAGTGACCGTGCTGCATCTGAAATTCAGTTTTAACAATTGAGAATTGAACAATATCTCCATCTGCTGGTGAGTTCAAATCATCTTTGTTCATTGTTGATTTAACAGACTAGGAACAATTGTGGGATAAAACTGCACAGGTTTTGAAATATAATGAATAACATGAAACTCCTGCAAAAGTTCTTGATTGGTTCACAAGCCTTTATTCAAGTTTGCAGAGTTATTGGGGACAGATGTTCGTGGTCCACAATGTGATGGGGAACAGCTTATTGAAATACATTGTCACTGTTCAGGCCAAGTATAAGCCAGACTAAGTCAGACACTCCTCCAGGTGTCTGACCTGGAGGAGAATTTGTAACGAACAAACCGCCAACCAAACAATTGAGCAGTGTCGCTTATGAATTTGTGTGTTGGTTTAGTGTGGCACCTAAACCATATATCTCCAAAACCCAAAGCAAAATATCTATTATTAAATGTTAAAAATCACACAACACCAGGTTATAGTCCAACAGGTTTAATTGGAAGCACACTAGCTTTCGGAGCGACGCTCCTTCATCAGGTGATTGTCGCTCCAAAAGCTAGTGTGCTTCCAATTAAACCTGTTGGACTATAACCTGGTGTTGTGTGATTTTTAACTTTGTACACCCCAGTCCAACACCGGCATCTCCAAATCATGACTATTAAATGTGATTCTTTTGGCAGTACTTGCAGACCAATTCTAATAGCCTAATAGCCCCACTAATGCATTTAAGGCGATCGATAATCTGGTAATAGCCTTATTCACACTTACCAAAGTCGCACTTTTAAATAGATATTCATTCATGAGGTGTGGGTTGTAGTAACTGTAGTGAGGTCAGACAGGTGGAGTTCCCTGACTAGGGCTATTAATCTTGTCCAATTTAGGAGCTCTGTCTGACGGATTTAAACAGGAGCATTAGACATTCTGTTCACTCTGACAGCAAGCTTTGAGGGAGCTGGATCAGTGTCAAGAACTCTTCAGGCACAAATAAGGGATGACTTGGTGACGGGATACCGCCCTCTGTGGAGTTATTTCAGTGGCAACAAGAGAAAAGCAAGCTCCTGAAGAAATTTGCTTCCAACAGTTGTCTTTGAGCTGGGGTAAGCATTTCTGGCATCATGAGTCATTTAATCCTGCCATTGAAGACTGGACCCAATATGTGGAAAGACTGTGTTATTTTTTTCCTGGCAAATAACATTGAGGCAGATGAAAAGCAATGAGTAATTCTCTTGATAACTTGTGGACCTGCAGCTTTTCACTTATTGGGAGCCTAACCTTCCCTGAGGCTCCAGATATTAAAACCTTTCAAGAGTTCACAGATTTAGTTAAGGAATATTATGACCTCAAACCTCCTCTGAGCCTGAAACGTTTTGCTTGGCAAGTCGAGACCTAGGATTTTTGACTAGGTTAAGATGACTGGAAGAGGCACATGTCTTTGGTTTAGCCCTTAATGAAATGCTGAGAGACTGTTCGTTTGGGATGTGAGATTAGTGATGTAACCATGCTAAAACACCCACTAACTGAAACCCAACAGGACTTCAAACAGGTACTACAACTGACTTTATAATTGGACAATTGGCAAAGGAGTAGCAGGGTATTCTGATGGAAGTGGACAACCTTGCAAGTCCAACTGAGCTTGAGGAACACCACTTGAGTGACGGCAATTGCATAGAGTCATAGAGATATACAGCACGGGAATAGACTCTTCAATGCAACTCGTCCATGCCGACCAGATATCCCAATCTAATCTAGTCCCACCCGCAAGCACCCAACCTTCCAAACCCTTCCTATTCATATACCCATCCAGATGCCTTTTAAATGCTGCAATTGTACCAGCCTCCACCACACCCTCTGGCAGCTCATTCCACACATGCACCACCCTCTGTGTGAAAACGTTGCCCCACAGGTGTCTTTTATATCTTTTCCCTCATAGCTAAACCTATGCCCTCTAGTTCTGGACTCTCCTACCCCAGAGAAAATACCTTTTTAATTTAGTCTATCCATGCTGTTCATTAATTTTATAAACCTCTACCTTTTGGCAAATAGAATTAAGGAGAATTCAAAGAGTTTTTACAAATACATTAAGGACAAAATGGTAACTAGGGAGAGAGCAAGGCGGCCTTTGTGTGGAGCCACAGAAAATGGTGGAGATACTAAATGAGTATTTTGCATCAGTATTTACTGTGGAAAAGGATATGGAAGATATAGACTGTAGGGAAATAGATGGTCTTATCTTGCAAAATGTCCAGATTATAGAAGAGGAAGTGCTGATGTCTTGAAATGCGTAAAGGTGGATGAATCCCCAGGACCTGATCAGGTGTACCCGAGAACTCTGTGGGAAGCGAGAGAAGTGATTGCTGGGCCTCTTGCTGAGATATTTGTATCATTGATCATCACAGGTGAGGTGCCGGGAAGTCTGGAGGTTGGCAAACATGGTGCCAATGTCTAAGAAGGGCGGTAAGGACAAGCCAGGGAACTATAGACCGGTAAGCCTGACCTCGTTGGTAATCAAGTTGTTGGAGGGAATCCTGAGGGACAGGATGTACATGTATTTGGAAAGGTAAGAACTGATTAGGGATAGTCAACATGGCTTTGTGCGTGGGAAATCATGTCTCACAAACTTGATTGAGTTTTTTGAAGAAATAACGAAGAGGATTGATAACGGCAGAGCGGTAGATGTGATCTATATGGACTTCAGTAAGGCGTTCGACAAGGTTCCCCATGGGAGACTGATTAGCAAGGTGAGATCTCACAGAATACAGGGAGAACTAGCCATTTGGATACAGAACTGGCTCAAAGGTAGAGGGTGGTGGTGGAGGGTTGTTTTTCAGACTGGAGGCCTGTGACCAGTGGAGTGCCACAAGGATCAGTGCTGGGTCCTCTACTTTTTGTCATTTACATAAATGATTTGGATGCAAGCATAAGAGGTACAATTAGTAAGTTTTCAGATGACACCAAAATTGGAGGTGTAGTGGACAGCGAAGAGGTTTACCTCAGATTATAACAGGATCTTGACCAGATGGCCCAATGAGCTGAGAGGTGGCAGATGGAGTTTAATTCATATAAATGCGAGGTGCTGCACTTTGGGAAAGCAAATCTTAGCAGGACTTATACACTTAATGGTAAGGTCCTAGGGAGTGTTGCTGAACAAAGAAACCTTGAAGTGCAGATTCATAGCTCCTTGAAAGTGGAGTCACAGGTAGATAGAATAGTGAAGAAGGCGTTTGGTATGCTTTCCTTTATTGGTCAGAGTATTGAGTACAGAAGTTGGGAGGTCATGTTGCGGCTGTACAGGACATTGGTTAGGCCACTGTTGGAATATTGCGTGCACTTCTGGTGTCCTTCCTATCGGAAAGGGGCTGTTTTCCCTGGAATGTCTGAGGCTGGGGTGTGACCTTATAGAGGTTTACAAAATTATGAGGGGCATGGATAGGGTAAATAGGCAAAGTCTTTTCCCTGGGGTCGGGGAGTCTAGAACTAGAGGGCATAGGTTTAGGGTGAGAGGGGAAAGATATAAAAGAGACCTAAGGGGCAACCTTTTCACACAGAGGGTGGTGTGGGTATGGAATGAGCTGCCAGAGGATGTGGTGGAGGCTGGTACAATTGCAACATTTAAGAGACATTGGATGGGTATATGAATAGGAAGGGTTTGGAGGGATATGGGCCAGGTGTTGGCAGGTGGGACTAGATTGGGTTGAGATATCTGGTCTGCATGCACGTGTTGGACCGAAGGGTCTGTTTCCATGCTGTACATCTCCATGTCTTTATCTATAAGGTCACCCCTCAGTCTCTGACGCTCCAGGGAAAACAACCCCAGCCTATTCAACCTCACCCTAGAACTCAAATCCTCTAACCCTGGCAACATCCTTATAAATCTTTTCTGAACCATTTCAAGTTTCACATCATCCTTCCGATAGGAGGGAGACCAGAATTGTACGCAATATTCCCAAAGTGGCCGAATCAATGTCCTGTACAGCCGCAACATGACCTCCCAATTCCTGTATTTAATACTCTGACCAATAAAGGAAAGCATAGCAAACACCTTCTTCACTATCCAATCTACCTGTTACTCTACTTTCAAGGAGCTATGAACCTGCACTCCAAGGTCTCTTTGTAGCATAGCCTCATTCAGGACATATCCTAAACAGAGGGACTCTCGGTCAGCCTACAGCAAAATCCAAAACAAACCCAAACTATCCAGGCCAGCAAGCTATTGCAATTGCTGCCAGTATACGGAGTCGAGACAGCAAAAGAATTGCACTAGACTTAAATTGAGTAAGAGAACTCATTGGCTGGTACCAGGAGAATGCACACCTGGTTTGGAAGAGTTCAATTACTTTGCAACACCCAAGTCAGAACCAATCAAAATAAATGTCTGGTCAAATGGTCACCTGGTTCTAATGGAGGTTGATACCGGTATGGCCATTTCAATGATCGCAGGACTGGTCTTCAACAAAATTCGCTCCAGATTCCAACCCTTAGGCTTACACAAGACATTGGCTAGACTGAGAATCTATACTGGAAAACCTTGGCAAATTAAGGGCACAACTTTGGTTCTGGTCTCTTACGAGAAGCAGTTGGTTCAGTTACCACTGATTGTAGTGATTTGTTTCCATCCCAAACTTGATGGGATTGGTTGAGAAAGATTCACCTAGATTGGCTTAACATTTTTTGATTAGAAAATGGCGATTTGAACGAAGTCCTAATTAACCTGGATGTTTTTCTGGAAGATCTAGGGTCTATCAAAGGAGCCGTAGCCAAACTTGCATGTTGACCAGGAAGCAATCGTATGATCCTGCAAGGCGCGCCTAGTGCCATTTGCATAACAGGCAAAAGTAGAAGCAGTAATCAGGAGGTTGGAAAGTGAAGGAAGCTCAAACCACTCCAGTTTGCGAATGGCAGCACCAGTCGTACTGATTTTGAAGCAAGACAGGTCAGTTCGCTTTTTTGGAGATTTTAAACAAACATTTTTTGCAGCTGGATAAATGCCCAATCCCTCACATAGAGGATTTATGTACAAAGCTGGCAGGGGTGCTGTACTTCACAAACATTCGTGCAATTGCAGTTGAGGATTCTCAGAAGCATTCTGCAATTAATGCCATAAGGGTTTGTGCCAATACAGGAGACTGCCATTTGAGGTATTGTCAGCCTATGCTATTTTTCAGCAGATATTGGAGAACATTTTACAAGGTCTCACCCAAGTCACCATTCATCAAGATGAAAACCAATAAGGAGCACTTAGAGAACTTTAAGGACTATGTAGAGTCCTTTAAACATTTCTTCAAACAGGAGTTCACCTTAGAAAAGAAAAATGAATGTTCCAGGCACTCCAATTGACCTACTTGTGCTACAGATTCAACAAGACTGGGTTACACCCGTTGGAAGCTAAAGTGAAGGCGATCAAAGGTACTCCAGTTCCCACATCTCTACTGGCGCTAAGGTCTTCCCTTGGCCTGGTGAATTATTTGGCAAAGGTGAGGACTGCAGATGCTGGAAATCAGAGTCTAGATTAGAGTGGTGCTGGAAAAGCACCGGAGGTCAGGCAGCATCCGAGGGGCGGGAAAATTGATGTTTCAAGCAAAAGCCCTTCATCAGGATTATGGGGAGTTCATACATAACCTGGCCTCCATCCTGGCATGTTTGAATCAATAGTTTAAGAAGGTTCAGCCTTGGAAATGGTTGTGTGGCCAAGCTATAGCTCTCAGGGAAGTGAAGAAACTACTATTCTTTGAAGTGTTGGCACACTGTGATCCCAAGTAAGATCTGGCATTGACCTGTGATGCCTCCCCATACAACCTTGGGGTACTATTACCTCATAGGTGGCCCAATGGAGAGGAACGCCCAATAGCCTATGCATTCTACACTTTGGCTAATGCAGAGTCCCCAGATAGAGAAGGAAGGTTTTGTCATCATATTTGGAGTCAGGACATTCCACCAATACTTTTACAGATATAGATTTGTAATAATAACAGACTATAATAATAGACCAACTTAAAGAGAGCAAGGCAGTTTTGCCCATAGCTCAGGATGAATACTAAGTGCATATAATTACAAGTTGGAACACTATCCAGGAGGCCTGGTGACAAATACAGATGCATTGAGTCACCTCACACTGGCAAACACCCCACCAGTTGTACTGCCACTGGAAGAGTCCTTAATGGTTTTAAATTTTCTGGAAACACTTCCAGTCACAGCTGACAATATCAGACTTTGGGTGCAGGTAGACTTTTCCTGTCAAAACTGAAACAGCTCATGGTGATGAGGGAAGCCAAAGGGCTATCGCAACCAGAATTGAAACCTTTTTGGACCTGGAGAGACCAGAGCACAAAGAGGACAGCATGTTATTATGGGGAGCAAGAGTGATTGTCCCGAGAAAAGGTGGCTGCTAGTTATTGGCTGAACTTCACCAGAGTCATCTCGGGGATTTCCAAAATGAAAATGTTGGCGAGAAGTTATGTCTAGTGGCCAGGTTGGGTGCAGGCATAGCCATATTTGTGTGGCAGTGCCCAGAGTGCCAACATGGACAAAAATTACTGCCAATGGCTCCCCCACATTTGTGACAACAGCCAGGTAAACCCTGGATTCAGTTACTTGTTGTCAATGCAGGTCCTTTCATGAGCTTATTCGTTGTGGACATCCATTCAATGTGGCTGGAAATGCATGGAGTTTGTTCGTCAAACGGGGCATGATGATAGAAAAACTGTATGCATCTTTTGTAATGGGCTCCCAGAAGTGTTGGTCATGGGTAATGGACCCAACCAGCAGGGAATTTGAGTATTTCCTAAAGTTAAATGTTATTTGACATACAGGGGCATCTTCATACCATCCATCATCAAATGATTTGGCAGAAAGCGAGTTCAAACTTTGAAGGCAGGATTAAAGAAACAGCCTACAGCTTCACTAGATACCAAACTGTTCCTGTTTGATTATCGAATCACCCCTCCTGCAACTAGAGGGATAGCTCCAGCAGAGTTGCTAACGGGGAGAAGACTCTACACCAGGTTAAATCTGATCTTCTCTGACGTGAGGAGGAATGTGAAATGGCATCAGGAATGCCAATGCCAGACACAAGTTAAGCAAGAGAGACAGTTTACTTCAGGGGATGAAGTTTGGTGTAGGAACCACAGGAATGGCTCTGCACAGGTAAGACGCATGGTCGACACAAGGTCAAGTCCAGTGATGTATGAAGTTCAGGTTGATGTGACAGTGCAGGAAATGCACATGGTGCAGGAACAAAATGTGAACAAAACAGCCTTTCTGACTTCCAGAATCTGTGGGTTTTCCCTCTCCATCAAGTGTTGAAGATACCTTGGAACCTGAGATGGACACAACAGATGTTGCCGCCTCAATGCTTTTTGCCACCGGAGGAGGAGAATGAATGTCTTCTGAGATGCTCTGGGTACAAAGGGGAGCTACAAAGGGGAGCTACAATGTGTTACACATCGCTGTATCAGAGGCGGCATTGGAGGAACCTCACCTGGTGCTAAAATGTCCCAGGAGGAGTTATGGAAAAATAAGAAACAGTCTATGTTCTCAGACTCAGAGGGGGATGGATGTATTTATTGTAACAAGGTCAGCCACATGGACATCATACAATATGATATCCCTGACTAGGGCTGTTAATCTGGTTCAATGAGGGAGCCTTGGCTGACAGATAAGAACAGGAGCATCAATACTCTGATAGCAGGCTCCAAGGAAGTTGGATCGGTAATAAGGACTCTCTACCTGTAAAAAAAAAGGTGACTTGGTGATGGGATATTGGCTTCTGTGGAGTTATTTCATGGGTGTTCATGAACTGCAGCAGTTCAAGAAGGCATCTCATTAACACCTTGTCAAGGACAACTAGGGACAGGCAATAAAGGCTGGCCAACCAGTGATGTCCATATCTCACAAGTGAGTAAATAATAAAAATATAATAAAATATTGCCCAGAGAACAGTTAAGAGTCAATCCACATTGCTGTCATCTGGAATCAAATACAGGCCAGACCAGGTGAGTTTCCTTCTCATGAGTGAACCAGATAGGGCTTTCCTAACAATCAGCAATGGTTTCATGGTCCTCATTAGACTTTTAATTTCAGACTTTAATTGAATTCAAATCTCAGCATCTACCATAGTGAGATTCAAACCCAGAGCATTACCTGGATCTTTGGATTAATAGTATAGCAATAATTCCACTGGGTCAATTGACACATATTTATTTGTTGGCACTCATTGTCGACAGACATAGGAGATGGGGAGATGATGACCTAGTGGTATTATCGCTGGACTGTTAGTGTAGGGATCCAGACAATGTTCTGGGAACCTGGCTTCAAATCCCACCACAGATGGTGGAATTTGAATTCAGGGAAGAGAAAGTGAGGACTGCAGATGCTGGAGATCAGAGCTTAAAAATGTGTTGCTAGAAAAGCGCAGCAGGTCAGGCAGCATCAAAGGAGCAGGAATTTGAATTCAATCAATATCTGGAATTAAGAATCGAAAGATGACAATGAATCCATTGTCAATTGTCAGAAAATCCCATCACGTTCACTAATGCTCTTTAGTGAAAGAAACTGCTATCCTTACCTGGTCTGGCCTACATGTGACTCCACACCAACTCTTAACTGCTCTCTGGGCAAATTAGGGATTGGCAATAAATGCTGCCTAACCAGCGACACCCACAGCCTGAGAATGAATAAAGGGAAAAAAAGTGGTTGGCGACATAACAACATCAACAGAGTAGGAAAGTCCAGAGGTTCAGGTTAATGCTCTGAGGATGTGGGTTTAACCTCCACCATGGCAGCTCAATTTCTGACAGGAAGGTAAAGCCAATTCATAATATCTGGAACGAAAAATATCCTATAATGGTGACCGTAATGACTATCATTGTTAGTTAATAACTTCCACTTCATTAATGTTTTTTAATGGAGGGAAATTACCATCATTGCTTGGTCTGGCCCGTATGTGATTCCAATTGAAAAAGCCTAGCAAGCCAATCAGTTCAAACATAATTTGGGACAGGCAACAAAAGCTGCCCTTGCCAAAAACCCCAAGATACTAAAGAGCCCCCTACCTTTTTTGAATTATCCAAATTCAAGTTACATTTAGCTCCCCATTATTTTGTTGATGGTGAAATCTTGGTCAGCTGAATCAACTTGCTAACCAATCAGCATCCTTTCTCCAACAATATAAATTGTTGTGATCATTTGCAATGTGATATTATTGCACATGTTTTGCATTCTTGCGTTTGAATGCAAGATGGAAAAGCCTGGACAACATGAGCAAAATCTAGTAAGGTTCAGAACAGTACAGACTGTGGCAAACTTTGACTTAGAATTGGACAAGAAGCCTGGTGAGACCTAGCTCAATGTCAGAAGCATTTTGCTGTCTCATTTAAGTTTTTGTTGAGTGGCAAAACCAGCTTCTCATTAGATGGAGAGTTGCCAATTAAGGGGGGTTATAGTATTTTAAATACCCAACTAATGCCACAACTCTCCTCATTAATATTCAGCTTTGTATCATACCAAATGTGTGAACAAATTATATATCTAAAAATCTTGACGTTGATGTTAGAGCAGGTTCCTGGTGACTTCCGCTTGCCACTGGCAGACAGCAGCCTCCATGTCGTTCAGCACCAACATCTCAAGGCACAATCCATGGGCACCAGTTGCATGCCTGCCTTGTTGACAGACTTCAATATCCAACAGTTGCCAATCCCTCATGAGCACCTTGGCACATCTCTGATACGCTCATAGATCCACAGAGAAAGCACATACTTGCATTTCTAAGCACATCAGTCACTAGCATTGGTGGCTTGCTGTGCTGTAAGGACACTTTGCATGGTCGGGGAGAAGGATACTTAGCAACCTATTCTTCCAGATTTTGGGCTGCAGTTTTGGCAGAAGGTGGAATAGTAATTGTGAAGGAGACAAGAGTATCTGTGGTTCAGGAAGGGGCCATATTCTGAAGCATGGATGGGAAAAGGATTATGAGTCTTATGTTTGTGGTCAGAAGCATCCTGGCTCCAAGATGGGGACAATGTAAGACTTCATCTGGCATGACCACCTCATGTGTCAGGAGTTTGGAGATAAATGTGGACGGTGAAGGCTTATGTAGATAGGATAGGTAGGGATCTGGGGAGATAGGAAGCCTGTTGGTTTCACAGGAAGGGCTGTCAGGAAGGGGGTTCGATGTTGGGAAGCCACCAACATGTGAGGCTAGAGGCTGGAAGCCACTGACTGAAGAGCATTCACTGTCACTTTCCATTGTGCTGGATTCAAAAATACATCATGGGAAAGAAAGTGGCTGTGATCACACTCTGAGTGGGTGGGGAAAGTGCAATGGAAAGGCCTGCAGGACCCACTGATGTGAGGACCTTTAACAGCATTAAACACAGACCTATTTACTGTACAGGGCATAGACCTGCGGGGCCAGTAATCCCTGACAGCCTAATGCATGAGCTAAGGACTAGGCCCGATCCCTCAAAACCTCTTTAAGCAGGTAGTCCAGACCGTAACTTTGCCATTTGTTTAGCTAGGTGGATAATAAATATTCCTGGTGTAAATTAGCTGGGTCAACTGCCAAGTTTTAAACAAACAAAATTTATTTACAAAGTTATGGAATGAAATGCAAAGAACAGATACCTTATCCTATCCAAACCCGACAGAGGGTGGTGGTGGAGGGCTGTTTTTCAGACTGGAGGCCTGTGACCAGTGGAATGCCACAAGGATCGGTGCTGGGTCCTCTACTTTTTGTCATTTACATAAATGATTTGGATGCGAGCATAAGAGGTACAATTAGTAAGTTTTCAGATGATACCAAAATTAGAGGTGTAGTGGACAGCAAAGAGGGTTACCTCAAATTATAAAAGGATCTTGACCAGATGGGCCAATGGGCTGAGAAGTGGCAGATGGAGTTTAATTCAGATAAATGCGAGATGCTGCATTTTGGGAAAGCAAATCTTAGCAGGGTTTATACACTTAATGGTAAGGTCCTAGGGAGTGTTGCTGAACAAAGAGACCTGAGACTGCAGGTTCATAGCTCCTTGAAAGTGGTGTCACAGGTAGATAGGATAGTGAAGAAGGTGTTTGGTATGCTTTCCTTTGTTGGTCAGAGTATTGAGTACAGGAGTTGGGAGGTCATGTTGCGGCTGTGTTAGGCCACTATTGGAATATTGTGTGCAATTCTGGTGTCCTTCCTATCGGAAAAATGTTGTGAAACTTGAAAGGGTTCAGAAAAGATTTACAAGGATGTTGCCAGGGTTGGAGGATTTGAGCTACAGGGAGAGGCTGAACAGGCTGGGGCTGTTTTCCCTGGAGCATCAGAGGCTGAGGGGTGACCTTATAGAGGTTAATAAAATTATGAAGGGCATGGATAGAATAAATAGACAAAGTATTTTCCCTGAGGTCGGGGAGTCCAAAACTAGAGGGCGTAGGTTTAGGATGAGAGGGGAAAGATATAAAAGAGACTTAAGGGGCAACTTTTTCACACAGAGGGTATTACGTGTATAGAATGAGCTGCCAGAGGATGTGGTGGAGGCTGGTACAATTGCAACACTTAAGAGGCATTTGGATGGGTATATGAATAGGAAGGGTTTGGAGGGATATGGGCCAGGTGCTGGCAGTTAGGACTAGATTGGGTTGTGATATCTGGTCAGCACAGACAGGTTGGACCGAAGGGTCTGTTTCCACGCTGTATATCTCTATGATTCTATGACTCTATGATGCTGTACTGAAAACACACACATCCCTGAGCACAAACAGTAAAACATGGCGCAGGCAACTCCCAGTTTGAAATCAGAAGGGCAGAAGGAGAGAGAGTACCCAGCCTTTGTCTTCACACACAACTGCTGAACTGAACCAGAAATCCTCAGCTGCCAGGATTGGCCATTCCCCTGTCATTATACAAGTTAGTTTTAAAACATGAAAGCCTTTTTTGGCCTGAGGTATCATCTTTCAGGGGTAAACAAAGAGGGTCTCTATAAACCATTCATTTCTGCACCAACTCAGCCGTTTCGGAGGCTGGCCTGTTTTAAGACCCCTCTGAGGCAAATCAAGGACACAGTAACTTTGAGAAAAAGGACCAGCTTTGTGACACATGGCACTCTTCTTTGTTGTACAGATTCCTGCTCTGGACATCACTGACCACCTCATTCACACCAACACCTTCATATACAGAGGCCTTGGAAAGAATACAGATGTTGCAGGATGAGGGGTAATGGTGTCAACAGGACCCATTTTCTTGGATACACCTTGTTCCTATTCAATCCACTTGCTGCAGCAACTCTCATCACAGACATTGATCCTTGGTACTTCCTGTGTGGCCATGAAGTTAGGCATCAAGGTAGAACAATTAAACTTGGGGCGATGTGGAGTGTCGTACAAACAGATGTAAATTCAAACAGTGAAATGTATAGAAATGTAACACATAATGTATAATCAGATGTGCCACTACAGTATTCACAATAAGTCATCTCCTTTGTCTCCTTATTTATTTGAAAATTACAGCACAGGAATAGGCTCTTGGTCCTTCCAAGCCTGTGCCAATCCAGATTCTATATCTAAACTTGTCACCTATTTTCTAAGGGTCTGTATACCCCTGCTCCCTGCCCATTCATGTATCTGTCCAGATACATTTTAAATGATGCTATCATGCCCGCCTCTACCAACTCCACTGGCAACGCATTCCAAGCACCCACCACCCTCTGGGTAAAGAACTTTCCACACATATCTCCCGAAATTTTTCCCCCTCACCTTGAACCCGTGACCCCAAGTAATTGAGTGCCCCAGTCTGGAAAATAACTCCTTGCTATCCACTCTGTCTACACCTCTCATGGTTTTGTAGACCTCAATCAGGTCCCCCTTAACCTCCATTTTTCTAATGAAAATAATTCTAAAGTACTTAACCTCTCTTCATGGCTAGCACCCTCCATACCAGGCAACCTCCTGGTGAACCCCCTCTGCACCCTCTCCAAAGCATCCACATCCTTTTGGTAATGTGGTGACCAGAACTGTACAAGGTATTCCAAATATAGCCGAACAAAGGTCCTATACTACTATAACATGACCTGCCACCTCTTGTACTCAATGCCTCAACCAATGAAGGAAAGCATGCTCGTATGTCTTCTTGACCACTCAATTGATCTGCTTTGCCATCTTCATGGTTCAATGGACGTGAACACCCAGATCTCCCTGTACATCAATTTTCCCCAGGGCTTTTCCATTTACTGTATAGTTTGCTCTTGATTTCAGTCTTCCAAAATGCATCACCTCACATTTGCCTAGATTGAATTCCATCTGCCATTTCTCTGCCCAACTCTCCAATCTGTTTATATTCTGCTATATTCTCTGACAGTCCCCTTCACTGTCTACTACTCCAACAATTTTAGCGTCATCTGCAAACTTCTAATCAGACCACCCTATACCTTTCTCCAGATCATTTATGTGTATCACAAACAGCATTGGTCCCAGCATGGATCCCCGTGGAACACCATTGGTTACAGTTCTCAAATTTGAGAAACTCTCTTCTGCTGCTACTCTCTGTCTCCTGTTGCCCTATCTGTTCTTTATCCATCTACTGAGTACACCCTGGACCCCATGCGACTTCGCTTTCTCCATCAGCCTAACACGAGGAACCTTATCAAACACCTTACTTAAGTCCATGTATATGACATCTACAGACCTTCCCTCATCAATCAACTTTGTCACTTCCTCAAAGAAATTGATTATGTTGGTAAGATATGACCTTCCCTGTACAAAACCATGTTGCCTATCACTGATAAGCCCATTTTCTCCCACAAGGGAATAGATCCTTTCCCTCAGTATCTTCTCCAGCAGCTTCCCTACCATTGATGCCAGGGCTTACTGGTCTGTAATTACTTGGATTATCCCTGCTACCCTTCTTAAATAAGGAGACAACATTAATAATTCTCCAGTCCTCTGGGTCCTCACCCATGTTCAAGGAAGCTGCAAACATGTCTGTTAAGGCCACAGCTATTTCCTCTCCTACTTCCCACAGTAACCTGGGATATATCCAATCCGGACCAGAGGACTTGTCCACCTTAATGCCTTTTAGAATACCCAATACTTCCTCCCTCCTTATGCTGACTTGACCTAGAGTAATCAAACATCTATCCCTAAGTTCAACATCTGTCATGTCCCTCTCATCGATGAATACTGATGCAAAGTTCTTGTTAAAAATCTCACCCATTTTCTCTGACTCCACGCATAACTTTCCTCCTTTGTCCTTAAGTGGACCAACCCTTTCTCCCTTTCGCCCCTTATAAATGAATAAAAGGCTTTGGAATTTTCCTTGACTCTATTTGCTAAAGATATTAGAATAGATTCTCTACAGTGTGGTAAAAGGCCATTCGGCCCAATAAATCCACACCGACCCTCTGAAGAGTAACACACCCAGACTCATTTCCCTCTGACTAATGCACTGAAAACTATGGGCAATTTAGCATGACCAATTCACCTAACCTGCACATCTTTAGATTGTTGGAGGAAGCCCACACAGGGAGAATGTGCAAACTCCACACAGACAGTTGCTCGAGGCTGGAATCAAACCTGGGTCCCTGGAGCTGTGAGGCAGCAGTGCTAACCATTGTGCCACTTTGCCGCCTCCACAGGGTCACCCCTCAGCCTTCAACGCTCCAGGGAAAACAGCCCCAGCCTGTTCAGCCTTTCCCTATAGCTTAAATATGCCAACCCTGGCAACATCCTTGTAAAACTTTTCTGAACCTTTTCAAGTTTCACAACATCTTTCTCGTAGGAAGGAGACAAAAACTGCATGCGACATTCCAACAGTGGCCTAACCAACGTCCTGTACAGTCGCAATATGACCTCCCAACTCTTGTATTCAATACTCTGACCAATAAAGGAAAGCATACCAAACGCCTTCTTCAATATCCTATCTACCTGCAACTCCACTTTCAAGGAGCTATGAACCTGCACTCCAAGGTCTCTTTGTTCAGCAACACTCCCCAGGACCTTACCATTAAGTGTATAAGTCCTGCTAAGATTTGCTTTCCCAAAATGCAGCACCTCGCATTTATCTGAATTAAACTCCATCTGTCACTTCTCAGCCCATTGGCCCAACTGGTCAAGATCCTGTTGTAATCTGAGGTAACCCTCTTCGCTGTCCACTACACCTCCAATTTTGATGTCATCTGCAAACTTACTAACTATACCTATTATGCTCACACCCAAATCATTTTATATAAATGACAAAAAGTAGAGGACCCAGCACCGACCCTTGTGGCACTCCACTGGTCACAGGCCTCCAGTCTGAAAAACAACCCTCCACCACCACCCTCTGTCTTCTACCTTTGAGCCAATTCTGTATCCAAATGGCTAGTTCTCCCTATATTCCGTGAGATCTAACCAGTATCCCATAAGGAACCTTGTTGAACGCCTTACTGAAGTCCATATAGATCACACCTACCGCTCTGCCCTCATCAATCCTCTTTGTTACTTCTTCAAAAAAACTCAATCAAGTTTGTGAGACATGATTTCCCATGCACAAAGCTATGTTGACTATCCCTAATTGGTCCTTGCCTTTCCAAATACATGTACATATTGTCCCTCAGGATTCCTTCCAATAACTTGCGCACCACTGACATCAGGCTCACTGGTCTATAGTTCCTTAGCTTGTCCTTACCACCCTTCTTAAACAGTGGTACCATGTTTGCCAACCTCCAGTCTTCCGGTACCTCACCTGTGACTATTGATGATATCAATATCGTAGCAAGAGGCCGAGCAACCACTTCTCTAGCTTCCCACAGAGTTCTAGGGTACACCTGATCAGGTCCTGGGGATTTATCCACTTTTATGCATTTCAAGACATCCAGCACTTCCTCCTCTTTCAACAGACATTTTTCAAGATGTCATCATCTATTTCTCTACAGTCTATATCTTCCATGTCATTCACCACAGTAAATACTGATGCAAAATACTCATTTAGTATCTCCCCCATTTTCTGTGGCTCCACACAAAGGCCGCCTTGCTGGTCTTTGAGGGGCCATATTCTCTCCCTAGTTACCCTTTTGTCCTTAATGTATTTGTAAAAACCTTTGGATTCTCCTTAGTTCCATTTGCCAAAGCTATCTCATGTCCCCTTTTTGCCCTCCTGATTTCCCTCTTAAGTATACTCTTACTGCCTATATACTCTTCTAAGGATTCACTCGATCTATCCTGTCTACACCTTACATATGCGTCCTTCTTTTTCTTAACAAATCCTCAATTCCTTTAGTCATCCAGCATTCCCTATTCCTACCAGCCTTTTCTTTCACCCTAACAGGAATATACTTTCTCTGGATTCTTATTATTTCATTTCTGAAGGCTTCCCATTTTCCAGCCATCCCTTTACCTGCAAACATTTGCCCCCAATCAGCTTTCGAAAGTTCTTGCCTAATACCATCAAAATTGGCCTTTCTCCAATTTAGAACTTCAACTTTTAGATCTGGTCTATCCTCTTCCATCACTATTTTAAATCTAATAGAATTATGGTCGCTGGCCCCAAAGTGCTCCCCTACTGACACCTCAGTCACCTGCCCTGCCTTATTCCCCAAGCGTAGATCAAGTTTTGTACCTTCTATAGTAGCTACATCCACATGCTGAATCAGAAAATTTTCTTGTACACACATAACAAATTCCTCTCCATCTAAACCCTTAACACTATGCCAGATCCAATCTATGTTTAGAAAGTTAAAATCCCCTACCATAACCACCCTATTATTCTTACAGGTAGCTGAGATCTCCTTACAAATTTGTTTCTCAATTTCATTCTGACTATTAGGGGTTCTATAATACAATCCCAATAAGGTTATCATCCCTTTCTTATTTCCCAGTTCCACCCAAATAATGTCCCTGGATATATTTCTGGGATTTTCGTCCCCCAGTACAGCTGTAATGCTATCCCTTATCAAAAATGCCACTCCCCCTCCTGTCTTGCCTCTCTTTCTATCCTTCCTGTAGCATTTGTATCCTGGAACATTAAGCTGCCAGTCCTACCCATCCCTGAGCCATGTTTCCGTAATTGCTATGATATCCCAGTCCCATGTTCCTAACCATGCCTTGAGTTCATCTGCCTCCCTGTTAGGCCCCTTGCATTGAAATAAATACGGTTTAATTTATTAGTTCTATCTCATTCCCTGCCTGCTCTGACTGTTTGATTCATTCTGTTCTCAACTGTATCAGTCTCAGATTGATCTCTTTCCTATCTCCCTGGGTTCCCCCCCCTCCCCACCTCCCACCTTACACCTCTAGCAAATCTCCCTGCCAGTATATTAGTCCCCTTTCAATTTAGGTGCAATCTGTCCTTCTTGTACAGGTCACTTCTACCCCAAAAGAGATTCCAGTGATCCAAAAATGTGAATCCTTCTCCCATACACCAGCTCCACAGCCATGCATTCATCTGCTCTATCCTTCTATTCCTGCCCACTCTAGCTTGTAGCACTGGGAGTAATCCAGATATTAATGCCCTTGAGGACCTCCTTTTTAAATTCCTGCCTAACTCTCTCTAATCTCCCTTCAGAATCTCAACCTTTTCCCTTCCTATGTCTTTGGTTCCAATGTGGACAATTACCTCTTGCTGGCCCCTCTCCCCTTTGAGAACATTCTGCACCCTCTCTGTGACATCCTTAATCCTGGCACCAGGCAAGCTACGCACCATTCTGATTTTTCGCTGCTGGCCACAGAAACGCCTGTCTGTACCTTAGACTAGAGAGTCCCCTAAGACAATTGATCTCCTGGAACCCGATATACCCCTCGTTGCATTAGAGCCAGTCTCCATACCAGAAACTTGGCTGTTCATGCTACATTCCCCTGTAAATCGATCACTCCATACATTTCCCAAAACAACATACTTATTTGAAATGGGGATAGCCACAGAAGACTCCTACACTAATTGCCTACCTCTCTTATCTTTCCTGGAGTTAACCCATCTATGTGATTGTATCTGCAACTTTTCCCACTTCCTATAATTGCCATCCATCACATACCATTGCTGTTGCAAATTCCTCATTGCCTCTAATTGTCTCTCTAACCGATCCATTCAATCTGGTAGGATTCGCAACCAATAGCATTTATTGCAGATATAATCCACAGTAACCCGTAAATTCTCGTTATATTCCTACATCTGACACGAAAGCCATTTTTACTCCTTCACAATTTACAAAAAAAAATTCTATTAAATAACTCGTACTTCTGTACTAACTGATCGAAGGACATCATTGCATCTCCCTCAAATAAAACGCCCGTGCAAGACACACCCCTAGCTGCCCAACATTTAAATCTTGAATCTATCATACCCAACTGAAAACCCGGCATAGCCACTAAAGGTGTAAACAAAGATATTTTGCCAATAATGCCTTCCCTCTGCCGAATTGCCCTCCAAGCTTTAACAGTATTGATGACTCTTGGGTTATGACAATATTCCCTAACTGTCCTCATTTTGTCCAAAAACAGAAAACTGGTAAGGGGGCATCTTGCCGGGGAGGCTTTGATATCTAGCCATATTGAAAGAGGATCTCCACAAATCCAATTACTCAGGTAGGTCAAATGCAAGCTTAATTGGTAATTTTTAATGTCTGGAAGGTCCACTCCCCCCAATCTGTGAGGCAACTGCAGTTTGGCTAATTTAATGAGGGGCTGCTTATGATGCCAAATAAAGGAGCTGAACCAACTGTTCAGTCTCCCAAGTGTTTGTTTATTGAAAATCAGGGGGAGCATCCGTATAGGGTATAGCTAACGAAGGAGAATATTCATCTTAGTAAGCGCTATCTGACCCAACCATAAGTGCCTCCCATTTTTGAAGATCTTGTTTAACTTTTTCAAATAATTGAGTAAAATTGGCTTTAAACAGCCATTCCAGATCTGGAGTAATGACTATGCCCAAATATGCCCCTGTGACCACCTAAATGGTCCTTTGTAAGACTACCCATAGGCATAGCCTCTGATTTAGCAAAATTAATCTTATACCCTGAAAAAGCGCCAAACGCGTGAATGCATTGTATCGGCAAGGCACTGAAACAGCTGGATTTGTCAAAAAAATTAGGACATCATCTGCATACAATGAGATCTTGTGTAATTTTGACCTACTTCTGGAGCTGATATATTGGGATCCCCATGAATGACTCCACCAAAGGTTCAATCACCAACGGAAAAAGCAATAGTGAAAGGGGACAGCCTTGCTGGCTGCCCCTAAAAATATTAAAATTGCTTGATCATGCTCCATTGGTAATGACCGCCGTGAGAGGTACACCGTAGAGAACCTTTACCCATCTTATGAAGACCTCACCCAAACCAAAAGAGTATAGGAAAGGTACGGCCACTCAACTCGGTCAAATGCCTTCTCTGCATCTAAAGAAATCACCAATCCCTGTATTGACTGTTGTTGATATGCTTGAATTACATTAAGCAGCCTCCTAACATTATTGGAGGATTTGCGACCCTTTATGAAGCCCGTCTGATCCTCTTTAATAATAGAGGGTAACACAGTCTCCAGCCTTAACGCGAGAGCCTTAAAGTCCACATTTAAGAGCGAGATGGGCCTGTATGAAGCACAGTCTTCCGGGTCCTGCCCTTTTTTAAGGATAGGTGAAATATTTGCCTCTCTCAGGGACGTTGGGAGACAATCATGACAGCATGAATCATTAAACATATTCAGCATCGGGCCTGACAGAATACTTATAAATTCCTTATAGAATTCACTGGGAAGTCCATCAGGACTGGGCGCCTTTCCACTCTGAAGCTGCCTCACAGCTTCCTGCATTTCTTGCTCTGATAATGGGGCATTGAGAAAGGACTGTTGTTCAGGAGTCACACCCGGGAGCTTCAGATCTCTAAAAAAGGATTCCATTTTGGCCTGCCCCCGCGCCCCCCCTCACAATCCTCAGATTGGTATAACTTCAAGTAAAATCTCTGGAACACCACAATAATCTTTTTAGAATCACATGTTAGGTTCCCAGACCCTTCCCTAATCGCTGTAATGATTTGTGGGGCACTTCTCTTTCTGGCAAGGTATGCTAAGTATTTGCCTGGCTTGTCACCATGCTCGTATAACCTTTGCTTTGCAAAAGCCAGCTCCTTCTTTGCCGTCTGTGTGAGCATGGAATTTAGTGCAGACCGCAGCGCCGTAATCCTCTGTAGTTTGACCAACGAGGGTCTGTCAAAGTAGGCCTTCTCGGCTGCCTTCAACCGTGCTTCAAGGAGACATTGCTGCTCACCCTTCTGCCACTTCCTACTTGTGGAATATGAAGTAACTAATCCCCTAGCATAGGCTTTGGCAGTTTCCCAGAGAATGGATGAGCTATCAACACAGCCTATGTTGATGTCTAGGAATGCCCGAAATTCCCTAGAGAAATATTCCACAAACTTACTATCAATGTGGATAAAGGGGTAAAAACAATGACTGCAGATGCTGGAAACCAGATTCTGAATTAGTGGTGCTGGATTAGCACCGCAGTTCAGGTAGCATCCAAAGTGCAGCGAAATTGACGTTTCAGGCAAAAGCCCTTCATGAGGAATAAAGGTAGAGAGCCTGAAGCGTGGAGAGATAAGCTAGAGGAGGGTGGGGGTGGGGAGAAAGTAGCATAGAGTACAATAGGTGAGTGGGGGAGGGGATGAAGGTGATAGGTCAGGGAGGAGAGGGTGGAGTGGATAGGTGGAAAAGGAGATTGGCAGGTAGAACAAGTCCGACAAAAGGGGTCCATTCACCAGTACCCGAACCCACTGTAACATCCTTAATCTTAACCATAAGGTACACTGGAGCATGATCAGAGATGGCAATATTACCAATTGTACAAGATGCCACTAGATCCAGGGTTACTGCAGGAGTCAGAAAAAAAAATCAACCCTCATGTGACATCTGTGCAGATTTGAGAAAAACATAAAATCCCTATCTGTAGGGTGGAGATGCATCCAGATGTCCACCAACCCTAATTCCCCACACAGACCCACTAACTGTTTAGTTTGTAAAGAGGGTATCGAGGGACCTTTGGGCAACCTGTCTACTGTGGGATCCATGAGACAGTTAAAATCTTTCCCTATAATGATGTTCTGGGACTCGAAACTTATCCGTTTAGGAAAAGCATCAACCAAAAATTTAAGGGGATGAGCTGGGGGACAATAAACATTTAAAACACCGTATTCTTCCTCATTTATCAAGGTTTTCAGAATTACAAACCTCCTGTATGTGTCTTTAACACATTCCAACAATTTAAATGAGAGATTTTTCCTTACCAATATAGCCACTCCCCTACTTCTGGTATTAAATGATGAAAAATAAACTCGGTCAAAACCATTCTGCTGTAATTTCAGATGCTCCTTGTCATCCAAATGTGTCTTTTGTAACAAAGCAATATCCACCTTCTCCTTTCTAAGACTCAAGAATTCCTCTTAATTGGTGAGTGACTTCCCTTGATATTCCAGGTACACCATTTAATCAAATCATTAGCCATAATCTTCTGCAATTACATTTAAATTCTAAGAGAGGAGGAACCCGAACCACAAACTACTGAGCCTTAGTGTCACATGATCCACCAAATATAAAAACTACATAAACTAAATCCACTACATTTAACAAACCTACAAAATTATTAAGAATAAAAAAACAACAGAAACCAAAAAAAAACAAACCAACATATAATGCAGCAATAGCGCTGAGTAGGGGAACTCATCCCCTGCCCAGAGGGGGCAACTACCCATCCCAAACTGCCCATAAGTAGGCAACTAACCATCCCAACCACCTTCACTTCTCCCAGCTAGAGCCACACCGCAAACACAAGCTGAAAAGAATAAACACCTCATAGAATACGAATATGAATAAAATACATTCTTTTATTATAAAAAAGGGGAAATAAATACCCCACCCATCCTTTGGTATATCCTAACTTAGAAATTGAAAATGTACATCTTAACCACTGCCAGATATAGTTTAAAACAAATTATTATCAATAGAGGAAAAAAAAGAAAGCTCCAACTGGACTTGCTCCGTTTCTTTTACAGAATGTTAAACACATACCCAAACTATACTATTTATATATACAATTGTATAAGTTAGGTTAGTTTGTCCACAAAGTCTCTGCCTTCTCCCATGTGTCAAAGAGATGTATGGATCCATCCAAGGCGATCCGAAGCACTGCCAAATATCTCAGAGAGTACTGAATCCCAAGCTCCCTCAGTCTTCTCTTGACATCATCGTAAGATTTTTGTTTCTGGATCACCGTCGCTGAGAAGTCCTGAAGAAACATGATCTTAGAGCCCTCATAAATTAGGACCTTCGAATCCTTCCCCTGGACTCTGGAAGCCTCCATGACTCTCTCCTTATCCCGGTAATGATAGAACCGCACCAGGAGAGGATGAGGACATTGACCCAGACCCGATCTCCGCACTGCGAACCGGTGAGCCTTCTCTATCCTCAATTCTCTCGTGCCAGCCTCCAAGTCAAGGAATTCTGGAAGCCAATCCTCAACAAATTCTGCTCACCTTCCTTACCCTCAGGCAGACTGATAATCCGAATGATTTTCTCCTGCACCTGTGCTCAAGATCATCCACTTGGTCATGCAAATTATGGACCTGCGTCTTCAGGGCTTGGGTCTCATCCTTGAAAGAACTGGCATCAGCTTCCACCACTGTGACCCTGTGCTCCACCTCAACTGTCCTCTTCTGCAGGTCTCCCAGCTGCTGCTCATGCTACTGCAGCATGAGAGAGACTGGAGCCAGCTTCTCTTCAGTCTGTTTCCCCAACATCTCGCGAGCTGTTTCACCAGGTCCTGGAGAATAATCGGCTCCAAGACTGCTGCAGGCTGAGCTGCAGACCCGTTCTCAGATGCTCCTCCTCCCCTTTTTGGCATCTCTTGATGGCTGAAAACACAGGTAAGTTAATTTTTAGAAGTTTCTTGGGGCTCCACGATCTTTCTGGAGTCCCAAGAAGCCCTGATGACCTGGGTTGGGATGGGTTAAAGGACTGTCCTGCTCCTGCTGCGATGTGAAGCTATGCAGTACAATCTTCTCAGTTCGTCGCCATCTTAGATCTCCCAACTCCTCCCTCTCTATCCCATCTGAAGCATCTATATACTGGGATATTTACTTGCTAATCATGCCCTTCCCTCAACCAAGTCTCAGTAATAGCAATAACATCATACTCCCAGGTATTAATCCAAGCCCTACATTCATCTGCCTTAGCTACTACTTTTTTGCATTAAAATAAATGCACCTCAGACCACCAGTTCCTCTGCGTTCATCATTTGCTCCCTGCCTACTCTTCCTTTAGTCAGGCTGACTTCATTATCTAGTTCCTTACAGGCTTTAGTTATTACCTCCTTACTCCTCACTGATCTCCTCATTTGGTTCCCATTCCCCTGTCACATTAGTTTAAACCTTCTCCAACAGCATTCGCAAAAGCATCCCCAAGGACACAGGTTCCAGTCCGGCCCAGGTGTAGACCGTCCAACTGTAATAGTCCCACCTCCCCCAGAACCGGTCCCAATGTCACAAAACTCTGAACCCCTCCCTCCTGCGCCATCTCTTAAGCCATGCATTTATCCTGCCTATTCTTTTACCTTTACTCTGACTAATATGTGGCACTGGCATCAATCCTGAGATTTATACCTTTGAGATCCTACTTTTTAACTTGGCTCCTAACTCCCTAAATTCTGCTTGTTGGATTTTGTCCCATTTATTACCTATATCATTGGTGCCTATCTGCACCACGACAGCTGGTTGTTCACCCTCCCCCTTCAGAATGTCCTGTAGCTGATCTGTGACATCCTGACCCGTGCACCTGGGAAGCAACATATCATTCAGGAGTCTTGTTCTTGACCACAGAATCACCTATCAAACTCCCATTACAGTTGAATCCCTTATGACTGTACTCCTCTTTTCCCACCCTTCTGTACAGCAGAGCCAGCCATGGTGCCATGAACCTGGCTACTGCTGCCTTCCCCTGGTGGGCCATCTGCCCAATAGTATCCAAAATGGTGTACCTGTTTTGGAGGGAGATGACCACAGGGGATACCTGCACTGCCTTCCTGCTCTTTCTCTGCCTTTTGGTCACCAATTCCCTTTCTCCCTCAGCAATCTTAATTTACAGTGTGACCAATTCACTAAATGTGCTATCCACCACCTCTTCAGCATCGTGGATGCTCCAAAGTGAATCCATCTACAGCTCCAGAGCCATCATACGGTCTAACAAGAGCTGCAGCTGGACACAATTCCTGCATGTGAAGGAGTCAGGGACATCAGCTGATTCCTTGAGCTCCCACATTGAGCAAGAGGAGCATAACACGGGTAAGATAGTCCCTGGCTCCCCAGCTGTGGTAGAGGATCGTACTTGGCAGTGGATCCTTTTGGCCATGGATGTTTGGTTGGGCAAGCTGGGAGTATTTTTGCCTGTATAAAAAGCACATTATAAATGCAGCAATGTATCTTAAATAAGTTCTGGGATCCCTTTCCCACCAAGTCCCCCATAACTGGAGCCCATTGGGGGATCAAACGAGGCCTGCATTAATGGTGCTAATGGTTTAGGGGGCTTCATTTTCCATGGAAACCTCTGAAGCCTTTTGATAGCAGTTCCATTTGAGGTGCCTACTTCCCTCTACTTCAGCAGCATTCACCTGGTCTCCCAGTGAGATTGTTAAACATGCAGGCCTTTTCACTCATCTTTCTGGGTCCATGTCTTGCCTGCTGTCCTTCACTGGATGATGACTACAGAGTCAGCCACAGGGCACAGCTCCAACATGAGCAGACAAACGGTGGGAAGATTCTGTCCATTATTTTTGTCCAACATTCTTTCTGAGGAATAGCTGCAATTTCTAGCCACTAGAGACAGCTCTTCTTTGTCTCTTAATAGGGAAGCTTGCTAGTTTTAAAAAGTTAAAAGGTTGGGAAGCAGGTTGAATGAGTCTTGATCTTGATCTCTCTCCATCCCCTTCCCATAAGTCCTTCAAAGATACCTTCACCCTTGGCCTACACTGGCTGCTGGTACCCAATTTTTAGTTACATTATATACTACAGACCAAAACTCAGGACCAACGTCTATGCACTGACTCCCCAATGCTGGGATGGCATGGGGGCTCAGTGGTTAGCACTGCTGCCACATAATGCCAGGACCTGGGTTCGATTTCAGCCTCAGGCGACAGTGTGTGTGGAGTTTGCACATTCTTCCTATGTCTGCGTAGGTTTCCTGTTGTTGCTCCACTTTCGCAGTCCAAAAATGTGCAGGTTAGGTGCAACCGTGCTAAAGTATCCAGCGATGTGAAAGCTAGGTGGATTAGCCATGGGCAATGCAGGGTTACAGGAATTGGGTGGGATGCTCTTTGGAGGGTTGTGATGGGCTGACTGGCTGCTTCCCACTGCAGGGATTCTATGAGTCATTATGGTATGAAACCAACTCATTTCAATGCAAAAGAGACCAGTGTTTGACAAGCCATGATTGTTTTGCCCTCTACATCAATAAACTAGAAGTAAAATGGAAAGTAAAGTTCACTCTACTCTTTTAAACTAAAAGTAAAGCTCTCTCTACTCTTGTAAACTGAACGTAAAGCATGCACTATTCTTTTTAAAACTGAAAGTAATGCCTCTTGACATTGTCCCCATAAAATACTCTCAGGATAAGAGCAACAAAGGGTTAGATACAGAATAAAGTTCCTTCTACTCTTTCTTAAAACAGCAAGTCAAAAATAATAATGAAACAGACCCTGCTGGGGCACCATATCAAAATAAAACACAAATTAACAGTCCAACAGAAACTTATAGAACAAAACAGAAACTTACTAAATTAAAATAATGTTTTCCAGGCTGACCATGCATCCCAACTCCTGCAATGCCCACCAGTCTTTTCAGGCCTGATGATTTCCCAGGGATGTCTTGTCCATAAAAAGCAGGATAAATCCAACCCAGACAATTACTGCCCCATCAGTCTACTCTCGATCATCAGTTAAGTGACGGAAGGAGTTATCAACAGTGCTATCAAGCAGCAGCTGCTCAGCAATAACCTGCTTGGTGATGCCCAGTTTGGATTCCACCAGGGCCACTCAGCTCGTGACCTCAGTTCAGCCGTGGCTCAAACGTGGACAAAAGAGCTCAATTCCGGAGGTGAAGTGAGAGTGACAGCCCTTGACACCAAGGCTGCATTGACTGTATGTAGCATCAAAGACCCTTGGAAAAACTGGAGAAAATGGGAATTGGGGGCAAGCTGCCTGCTAGCTGGTGTCCTACCTGGCACATTAAGGTGGTTGTGGTTATTTGAGATCAGCCATCTCAGCTCAGAACATTCTACAGAAGTTCTTCAAGGTAGTATCCTAGGCTCGATCATCTTCAGCTACTTCATCAATGACTTTCCCTCCATCCTCCCTTCTGACCTTATGATGTTTGCCAATGATTGCATAATTTTCAGTAAGTTTTGTAACTCCTTATACTGAAGTAGTTCATGTCCAAATGCAGCAAGATCTGACAATGAGGTAAGTAAAAAGTGATAAGTAACATTTGTGTCACAAATGTCAGGCTGTAGCTATCTCCAAAAAGAGACAATCTAATCACCATCCCTTAACATTTACATTCAATGGTGTTACCATCACTGAATTCCCCCACTATCAATATCCTGGGGTTACCATTGACCAGAAACTGAACTGAACTAGGTAGACTAATTCACTGGCTACAAGAGCGAGACAGAGACTGCTCAGTCAAATTCCTTTGCCGCATAATTCACAGCAAAAGTAAAACATTCACAATAGCTTGGTGTATGGATCACACTCATAATTATACAACGTAGATAATCAGTCCATAACGCAAAGTGTTTTCTTGGGTTTCTCATTCCCTTCAGCTCTATATTTTAGTTGTTCACCTCAACAATACATCTCAAGTATAAGACTGTTACATGAGCAAGCAGGGATTAAAGGGATATGGACCATGTGCAGACAGGTGGGATTAGTTCAGAACGGCATTATGGTCAGCACAGGCATGTGGACCAAAGGGCCTATTCATCTGCTGTATTGTTCCAGGTTCAGAATCAGGATGTTTAAGCAATGTCACATGACATCTGCTGCAGGATTCTGTCCAGTAAATATCTCAGCACCTAGATTAGATTAGATTTCCCACAGTGTGGAAACAGACTCTTCGGCCTAACAAGTCCACACCGACCCTCTGAAGAGTAACCCACACAGACCCATTTCCCTCTGACTAATGCACCTAACACTATGGGCAATTTAACATGGCCAGTTCACCAAACCTGCACATCTTTGGATTGTGGGAGGAAACCGGAGCACCCGAAGGAAACCCACGTAGACACAGGGAGAATGTGCAATCTCCACACAGCCAGTCACCCGAGGCTGGAATCGAACCTGGATTCCCAGTGCTGTGAGGAGGCAATGCTAACCACTGTGCCACCAACTGCCTTTTTTATGTGTTTCAAAAGGCATTAGAACATAATATTCCAAAACGTTATTGAGAGTGATAACATTCCTTAATCAAAGTTGTCAAAATTTATGAAAGTTGTATTTCCAAAGAAAGAAAAAGTATTAGCAACCTTAAGAAACACACAGAAAGCTGATCTCGGCTTACAAGCTGCTACTCTCAAACATCCGTGTGACAGATTCAAAGGTTAACTTTATAGGTTAAATGTACAGTTTCAAGTCGCAGCTCAGAATATGTGTGACTGATGATGCATTATGGGCAGCTGCAGAATCTGTTTTGTTGAATTATCCCTTAGCTGTGGCAAGTTATCTGCTACTGTTCAACCTTGGAGCAAGGAGCAAACTCTAAAGTTGTAAGCACGACCAGATAATGCAGCGGTGAATCAAATACAAAGCCATACTGACTCAGCACTGATAAACACGTCCTGCTGTTTCTCACAGGGAGCTAAGTTTAACAAGCTGAATTGGTTCACTGCATATTCTCAATCCTTTGGGTGTACAGAATACTTAGTTATCCCTTAAATATGTACTTGGCCTTATTTACAGTCTGCTAATTTTTCACTAGAATAAAAACAATAGAAAAATAGTTTAGGTTCATTATTTTGGTTGTTTTGTGCTTATATTAAACATAGAATCTGCAATGGTTTAAGTTTTCATAATAAAACCAATAAATACTGAATTTGCAAACATAAGGTCCTATCAAAAATACACATTATAAGAGTTGTTCTCCTATCAGTTCATTAAGTCTTGGTTTGTATGACTGCAGCTGTACACAAATATGAAGGAAAATGCCTCCTATGAGTCAGAGTCTTTCTGGAATATGGGAGTTGTTTGTATGAAGGAAATACATTCCCATGATACACTTTTCCCAGGCCATGTTCACTGTAGGTTTAAATAGGGCAGTACTCCTATTCGTAAAAGTCAGTTGTGCTTGATTGTTAGCATGGATCTCAAACCTATAACAATAGGCTTTTCTGATCTCCATTAAAGATTTTTCAAATTGCATGAAATTCCTTTTTGGATATGTCTCTCTTCTATGTAAACGGATATAATATTAATATAAATACAAAAGCAATTGAGGAGGCATTGGCATAGTGGTAAGGTCACTGAACCAATAATTAGAACTGCAGCAGGTAGGTGGGACTAGTTCATGGCCGATGTGGACTGGTTGAACCAAAAGTTTCGTTTCCACGCTGCATGACTCTTGAAAAAGATTCAAATCCCATCATGGCAGATGGTGAAAGTTTGAAGCCTGGAATTAAAATGTAGCCTAATGGTGCCATGCCGCTATTGTTGATTGTCATAAACACCCATCTGGTTCACAAATGTCCCATAGGTAAGGAAATCTACTAGCACTCCAGATTCACAGTAATGTGGTTGACTCTTAACTGCCCTCTGTTAATTAGTGGTGGGTAATAAATGCTGTCCGAAACAACAACACTCACAAATTTTAAAAATAATGTTTCCACCACAATTTACTCGCCTGAAATTCAGTACTGATTTATCCTTGTTTTAAAATGATAATATATTTATTTTGCATAATAAAGATATGTCCTAACTTAATCAAATACATATAGAATGTTGAAATGTTTTGTTTGCAAATTCAACTAGATATAAACAGCAAAATAATCAGACCATTGGTATGGTTTATAATGCTTCTAAGGGCCAATAATTTGCACATATTTATATATACCACTTTGAAATAGATCGGGATTAACAAGATATGAGACCCAATAGGCTTTGGTCAGTTTATCAACATGTAAGCACAGAACATAGAATCCATACAGTGTGGAAACAGAACCTTCGGCCCAACAAGTCTACTTCAACCCACCAAAGAGTAACCCACCCAGACCCATTCCCCTATCCTATTACTCTACATTTACCCCTAACATATTTCATACCTTACCTACCTGAACACTATGGGCAATTTAGCATGGCCAATTCACCTAACTTGCACATCTTTGGATTGGATTGTGGGAGGAAACCGGAGCACTCTGAGGAGAATATGCAAACTCCACACACAGTCGCCCAAGGCTGGAATTGAACATGGTCCCTGGAGCAGTGAGGCAGCAGTGCTAACCACTGGGCCATCATGGAGATATTTCAGCAAAAGGAAATTTATGAAGTGGTGAAAGTTACTTCAACTATCATGGGCTTAGAAATAAACTGAACATGACCTGGAATAAAATCAGGTAACAACTTTGAACAAAATCAGAAATTTCTGGAAAACTTCAGCAGATATGGCAATGTCTGTGAAGAGGAAGCAGAGTTAACGTTTTGGGGCCAGTGACCCTTCAGAACTCAAATAATTTTGAACAATAGTCAATATCTTGCAATAAAAGTAACTTTGTGTTCTCTTTCTTCCAAATGCCCAATTCCTGGTCTTTTTTGCATTGGTAACTTTTGCCTACATTTAATGGTGTCAGGAATGGTTAGGGCATGAAAGGACAACTGAATCAACTGATGTCCCATTCCTGGTAGCTACTCATCAATTGTTATGTGCAAATATCAGGTGACAATAGGATCAAACGCAACTGTGTTGACCATTGTGGATGAACAGCCTGGTGAAAAAGCATGAAGGTTGGTCATATTTCATACATTGTCAGGAATTCTTTGAGGAGTTAGCAAGCCTGATAGATAAAGTGGTATTAGTCGATGTGATATATTTAGATTTAAAAGTTGTTTGAGTAAGCTAAGACTTCATGGTGTTGAGATTAGCATATAAGCAGGGACAGAGGATTGACAAACTAATAGAAGACAGAATTGGGGGAAGGGACACTTTTTCAGGTTGGCAACCTGTAACTAGTGTAGTGTCACAGGGATCAGTGCAGGGACAACAATTATTTACAATATACATTAATGACTTGGAAAAAGAAGTGAATGCATTATTGCCAGATTGGCAGATGACACAAAAATAGATCAGAATGCAATTGTGAGGTTGCCACAAAGAGACAGGTTACGTGAATAAGCTTAAGTTCCATTATTTCGAGTTGGGAGCTAGAATATAATGTGAGGTTATGCACTTTGGCAGAAAGAACAGAGGAGCTGAATATTATTTAAATATTAAATTGGAGAAAGATTGCATAACACTGCACCAAGTTAGGTCTGTAGAGACTGCATTGTTAAATATATTCAATGCTAAGGCGGACATTTTTAATCAGTAAGGGAATCATGGGTGACAAAGAAAGTAGAATGGAAGACTATCAGATCAAGTCACAGTTTTTGGATAAGAGGTAACAGATTTAAAACAGAGGTGAGAAGGGATTACTTCCTTCAAAGTGTCGTGAATCTGTGGAATTCACTGCTTCAGAGTGTGATAGATGCCAGGTCACTGAGTGAAATTAACAAGACAGACAGGTTTATACAATAATAGATTGAAGGGATAGAGAGAGTGGAAGGAAAGTGGAGTTGAGGCTGAGATGAAATCAGCCATGATCACATTCAATGGCACAGCAAGCTCAAGGGACTGAATTGCCTACTGACTGAGTTCTTATGTTTGTTATTATGAGTCAGAATTCTTAGAATAGGAGGTGGGAAACTAGGAACAGTAAAATTTTTTTTAAAAATTAACTCTGTACTTCAATTCACTGAAATGCCTAATTACTCATTCAGTATATTAGCTGATATCGTAATAGTTTGACTCAAGTATTTACAGGTTACAAAAATGTATCAATATCAACATCAAACCAAATAAACATCATCAAAATATACAGTAAACATGTCTATCCAGATACAAAGATGACAAAGGACTTGCCCTGCTCTTGGGAGCAGGGATGAATACACCTAGTTTAATCAAACATAATCCTCTAATGTGTGGTTTGGTTCATGTGGCAATGGAGGAGACCGGACCACCCAGCCACCACCCATTTTCATTCCACTTCCCATTCCCTTTCTGACATGACTGTCCTTGGCCTTCTCCATTGCCACAGTGAACCAAGCAGCAAATTGGCGGAACAACACCTCATCTTCCTCCTGGACAGCCTACAGCCCGGAGGACTTAACATTGAGTTCTCCAATTTCAAATAACTCCCCTTCCCATCTTTGACTCCCTTCCCAGTCCCTCCTCCTCCCTTCATTTCCCCCCTGCCACTAACCGGATTCATTCCTCCGATTGACTAACCAGCTCTACCTGTCCCCACTTCACCACCCTGCCCCGCTAAACCCTTCATCTCCAGTTCCCCCTACACCAATCCCTTGTCCTGAAGAAAGGTTACACACAAAACATCAACTTGTGCACCTCCTGATGCTGCCTGGCTTGCTGTATTCTTCCAGCTTCCTGCCTCTCTACTTTTATATCTAAGGGTCTGGAGTACAAAAGTTGGGGGTGGGGGGGAGGGGTGGGAATGGAGGGGGGGTGGCAGTGCCCTATATTTAAGGCTAAGATAGATAGATAGATTCTTGATCAGTAGGGAAATCTAGGGTTATGGCAAAAGGGCAGGAAAGTGAATGTGAATGTGTGTCAAGTCAGTATGATCATATTGAATGTTGGAACAGACTCAAGGGGCCGAATGGTCTTCTCATATTCCTATTCCTTATGTTTTTATAGAAGGCATAAAGGTCTGTCAAGTTCAGTTTATATTGACGTTTTAAAAAAAAATATCTTTGTTGGTTTTGTTGTTGGTCCATTGGAGTAACTGTTTAATTAGAGTAAACTTACAGATTGTTAGTAGGGCTGACCTTTGCCAGTTTACTATTCGATGCCACTATCCAATTGTTTGTAGCCTCAGCTACGTTCTGGTGGAGTGTTTGGCCTTTCACATAACAATGTTTTGCAAACTAAGTGGTATCCTCTCATTTGGTTCTGGATTTATTCCATTTACTTGAATATAGGGGAAATAAATTCAAAGTTTGTGAGAAGATTTGTAGCTCGGGTGTTCGTTGTTGTGGTTCCGTTCGCCACGCTGGGAGTTTTTGTTGCAAACGTTTCGTCCCCTTTCTAGGTGACATCTTCAGTGCTTGGGAGCCTCCTGTGAAGCGCTTCTGTGCTGATTCCTCCGGCGTTTATACTGGTTTGAATCTGCCGCTTCCGGTTGTCAGTTGCTGTCCGCTGCAGTGGTCAGTATATAGGGTCTAGGTCGATGTGTCTGTTGATAGAATTCGTGGATACGAATTCTATCAACAGACACATCGACCTAGACCCTATATACTGACCACTGCAGCGGACAGCAACTGACAACCGGAAGCGGCAGATTCAAACCAGTATAAACGCCGGAGGAATCAGCACAGAAGCGCTTCACAGGAGGCTCCCAAGCACTGAAGATGTCACCTAGAAAGGGGACGAAACGTTTGCATCAAAAACTCCCAGCGCGGCGAACAGAACCACAATAGAGGAAATAAATGTTAGATTGAGATTTTGACAGTCAGGTACTAGTTTAGAGGTGTAGATTCTGGGTGTGAGAGGAGGCAGAAATGGACTGTATACACTGACTGATTGGGCTGAATGGCACGTTTATGTGTTGTATATATTATGTGATTCTATGTAACTGAAAGAAGTTCTGGCATGAAAATCCAAGAACATATATTCAACTAAGAGAGCACTTCAAGAGAAAAGTGATGGGAGTGATGGAAAAAAAACTGGAAGAAATAGGGGACATGATTTAGGAATTGGTAACAATGCTGGCCTTGCCATATGAATGTCCACATGAAAGAACAAATAAATTAAGAATACAAACAATCTCTTAGAATTCTTGTGGTGTAGTGATAGTGTCACTTACCTCTATGGGAGAAGGCCTGGATTCAAGTCTCATCTCTCAGAGGTGTAATTATATATTTGAACAGTTTGACTAAAAACTGACAGTGTCCATTCAGTAAAACATCACTATTCTGAAGGGATTTTTTTGGAACAAATTTGGAACTACAGTTTTGTTAGCTGAATGTTGAACTACCCTCCTCCAATGACATTGGTCTGGATATTGTGTTCAGTGGCAAAGATATAGCACCCACTTCTAAACTTTAAGGAAGCTGCCCATAAAAAGTTGATTCATCTCTTTGACATTGATTTTCCTTTGCCCAACATTAATTGAAGTCTGGTACCTTGCCAAGGGAATCTCCAGGTTTGGATCAAAAGTGTTGTCATTAAGCAAGGTAAGCAACCAGTCATATAATATTCTCACAGATAGTGACCTGAAGCCTGACATTTTACTTTTAATTATAAATGTTACAGCAGCAAAGTGAATGAAATGGAATTAAGGTTAAAGATGAAATATCGTAAACAATATTTTACTATTTCCTTTAAATTACAATGAAAATGTCTTCCACAAATATAAAATTGGATTTCAGGTTGAGAGAGGGTGTTCTGCGGGTAATATGAACTTAACACACCATTAAGAAACATGGTAGCATCTCGTTTAACAAGGAATACCATTTGAAGAGATTTTACGGTGAGTGAAGGCTATCCCCAACAACATGACTGAGGGCTGCTGAGAACCATGACAAGTTTCATTCCTTTGTGTTTGCAATAAATGGCATAGCCAACCAAAAGCAACATGAGCCTTCTCTCTCTGGCTGAGAGGGAGAAGCACAAAAAGGCAATGTAAGTCAGGGATGTTGTGACATCCAGGTAGGCTCAGAGTGAATGTGTACAATAACAGCAAGTAGAGTCTGGAGTTATTCTCTGATTAGCTATTAATTGAGAGAGGGCAAGTGGAACAAGACCTGGGTTACCTCAAACATTAGACACCAAAATTAAGTAGGCAGTCAAGGCGGCAAATGGCATGTTGGCCTTCATCACAGGAGAATTCAAAGATAGCAGCAAGGATGTTTTGCTGCAATTATACAGAGCCTTGGTGAGACCACACCTGAGCTGAAAATATGTTGCTGGAAAAGTGCAGCAGGTCAGGCAGCATCCAAGGAACAGGAAATTCGACGTTTCGGGCATAAGCCCTTCATCAGGAAACTGATGCCCGAAACGTTGAATTTCCTGTTCCTTGGATGCTGCCTGACCTGCTGCACTTTTCCAGCAACACATTTTCAGCCCTGATACTCCAGCATCTGCAGACCTCACTTTCTCCTCGAGACCACACCTGGAACATTCTGTGCAGTTTGGCCTCCTTACTCAAGGAAGAATGTTGTTACATTAGAGAAAGTGCAGCGAAGGTTTACCAGATGCATTTACCATTATCCTGTGAGAATGGAACTGATGATTGAAGGAAGATTGAATCAGTTAGGATTATTTTCATTGGAGTTCAGAAGAATGAGTTGAGATCTTATAGAAACCTTTAAAATTCTAACAGGTCTGGACAGAGTTGGGACAGGAAGGACTTTCTCAATGGCAGAGGAGTCTAGAACCAGTTATCACAGTCTGAGGGCATGAGGTAAACCATTTATGATTGAGATGAGCAGAAATTTTCTTCACCCAGAGTCTGTGGAATTTTCTACCACAGAAAGCAATTGCGGCCAAAACATTGTATGATTTCGAGAAGGAGTTGGATGAAGAACTTGACGCTAAAGGAATTAAAAGAAACAGTAGGAATGGTTGAATGATCAGCCATGATCATAATGAATGGTGCAGCAGGCTTGAATAGCTAACTGCTGCTCTTATTTTCTGCACGTTTATGTCCTTGCAGCTGCAATGATAGTCTTTGGTGTGGCCTAAAGTACAGAAATGGCCTGTATGTGGATCGGAGATGTATCATGCAATTTGTTGGAGGCTGACACATATCAGATGCTAATGTTTGTGCAAGTAGCTGGTGCCCATGGTCTGCCTGCTTTCCAACATAGAGGTCATTTGGAGTAAGTGGTTAGCTCCCTTCTGCTTTCTACATTCAGTTTACCTGATGTCTAGCTTGTTTAGTGCATTTGATAAGATAGGAAGCGGAATATGAATGAGGCAAGTTGGGTGGTTAATAAGTCATTTAACAAGAATAATTCCCCCTTGATTGACAATTCACTACTGCCTAGCAGGAAATTCACCACACCACTTGTGAAAAGCTTAAAAAATACTGAGAGTTATTCCTGACATCGAGATAGACTGCACTGACTTTCCTATCCGATTCTGCCACACATTTCATCATTGCCATTTTGCTCAAACCTTTATAAGATTCTGTCCTTTTTTTTAAGGTTAATTTGTTCACTTTAGACAAACATACTTGAGCTCCCTTTTCCATTAGTCCAATGTTGTAAAAATGTTAGCTGCCATCATTCATGGCTGGGCCAGCATTACTCATACTTAGCTGCCCTGGAGGTTGCCTTCTCGAACAGCTGGAGTCCATTCTGAAGAAAACTTTAGTTTGTACTGATTTAATCATTATGTGGTGTCCACAATATCACCCTGTGTGCCATCTATGCTCAAAGACATTGAAAGAACTGCAGCCAAATCTGAAATTAAGATTATAATTAAACAAAACTAAAATAACAAATATGTTTAAAGTTAAAAATCACACAACACCAGGTTGTAGTCCAACAGGTTTATTTGGAAGCATTAGCTTTCCAAGTAAACCTGTTGGACTATAACCTGGTGTTGTGTGATTTTCAACTTTGTCCATCCCATTCCAACACCAGCATCTCCAAATATGTTTAAAATATTGACATGTATTGAAATCTTTGGATAAAAGAATTTCCTAATTTTTAAGCTTTTCAGGACAACCATAATTAATAAAAACTTGGATTATAACTTAGATGTTCATGTTCACAGGATTGTAAACCATTCCCTTTTGGAGATTTCTGGCTTTGCATCATGGAGATCACTGTGTAATCATTATGGATAGCCAATGTAGGAAGTTTTCAGTTTTTAATAAGGGCAGTTATTGTTAGATAGGAACAAGCATCTTATATGTTACATTTTGGTCTGAGTTTGACAATTTTTCTTCATTGGATGTGAGCATCAGCCATGATCATACTAAATGGCTGAACAAGTTTGATGGGCTGAATGGCCTATTCTTGTTATTGCTCCCATTAATAGCAAGATTGACATTTTATTGTTTATCTCATAGAAGCCTAGAAAAATTCTAACAGAACTAGACATGATAAAGGCAGGAAGAATGTCTCCAATGACTGAGGAGCCCCGAGCTGGGGTCACAGTTTTGGGACTTGGTGTAGGCCATTTTTGACTGAGATAAGGAGGAATGTCTTTAGCCAGAGAGTGATGAGCCTGTGAAATTCTCTGACACTGAAAATAGTTGGAACCAAAACATTGAATGTTTTCAAGGAGTTAAATATAGTTCTTCAGGTTAAAGGGAGAAAGGAGATGGGGAGAAATAATGAATAGCGTATTGAGTTGGATGATTAGCCATGATCACATTGAATGGCAGAGCAGGCTTGAAGGGCCTATACCTGCTCTTATTCTCTATGTTTCTATTTCTTGAAAATGTGGTGGTGAGCCACTCTTGCACATTGGTATCCTTATCTAATAACATTCACTGTGCTGTTAGTGAGGGAGTTTCAAAATAATTGGATAATTTAATTTTTTTTTGAGGAAGATTTTATTTCAGGAGCTAGGAGTAAAGAAAAATAATGTATTGGAAGAATGCAAAAACATCTTTGAGAGTATAGTTGGAGAAATGAAGGGGAGGGTATATTTCAAATTCTGCACTTCCTATTGCCGTCAAGAGATCTATTCACAAGCATTATGAGGAGATATGATTCACATGAAGGATAACACTATTACAGAAAGTACCTCTTGCACAGAGAATGATTGGAAATTAGAATTCTTGTCACAAACTATTACTGAAGCAATATCCAGAAATTCTTCAAAAAGAGAATTACATAGTTACATAAAAAAGGACTGTCAAAACAGCATAGGAGCATAAAAAGCCTGAGGTTCACTAGTTGTTATGTGAAGAAGTCTTGTCAGAGGCTTGAAAGGCCAAGTCACTTTCTTTTGTACCATAGCATTCTATGATCCATTGTGGTGTCCACACATGAATCACAAAAAACGTCATGTTCATTTTGTACATGGTAACACTCGCAATCTCTTTCTCTGAATGTTCTCCAAATTTTTCTCTAATCATTGGGAATTAGTAAATGTGATATTGCACTTTCATACAAATAAACAGTCAAACTGAGTCTTAAAACTAAAATGAAGAACACTTGCTTAGAGTTCCATTCTTGTAAGCATTATATTCATTATTTTAGGCAGAGTAAATTGTGATAGGCAGCAATACATTACAAAGGGTTGGTTAGATCAATAAACAGACTGTGACAGATGAAGTTCAATGCAGACAGTGTGAGCTCATCCACATGTAGAAAAACACATCAGAATTGTTCTTATGGTGAAAAACACAGCATAAAGGAATTTCCCATATGAACAAATAACAAAATCTTGCGTGTATACAAAAAAGTAATCAAAATGTAAATAAAAGGTGTGTAATTATCTTAAAGTCATGGAATTCATACATGAGCTGTACACTGCCTTAACTCTACTTGGTGGACTGCATTCAGTTTTGGTCAGTGACTGTTAGAGAAACTGTTAGGTGGAGTTATGTTTATCTTGCATTTTCAATTTTACAACTAAAAGATAGTTCAAGAAATGTACTGAAACTGGTAGCATTTGGAAAATGTCATAAACGCAGTCAAATATAGAAGATTGATTCTTGACTGTTAGGATAGTTTAGTAAGTGCTAACCTTTAAATGGATACGTCTATCTGGTGGACAACAATATGTTTATCTATTTAAAAGTACAGAAAAAGATAAAGTTGTGTTATGCACTGAAACTGTACTGCAGAACCTTTCGTTGATTAGTACCACAAGACAGTAAGCTTTCAAAATGTTGAATTCATGGCACCTGATGAAAACCAGGATAAAGACTGTGATAGAGAAAGAGGCAGCAAAAGATAAAATGATGTGATTGTCATAGGAAGATAGATAAAGGTTGGTGGTTGACCATCCTAGAGCTTGGCTCCAGCAATCATAAAATGAGGTCTCCATCAGCCTTCATATTGCTGTGTGTAATATTCTTTACAAATCATTCTGTAAGTGAAGACTTTAAGTTTAGAAATCTTGTTCTGTTGGATAGCAGTAACAGCTTTAAACTTCGTCTCAATCTTTTAACAAAACCTCAAGAAAGATATGTTTGGAGGGAGAACAGCTCACATTCACCAGAATAGAAAAATAGAACCATAGAAGAGAGGAGCAGGAGTAGGCCATTTGGCCTTTCGAGCCTGCTTTGCCATTCATCATGATCATGGCTGATTGTCCAACTCAGTAACCTAATCCTGCTTTTTCCCAATAACCTTTGATCCGATTCACCCCAAGTGGAATATCTAGTCGCCTCTTGAATACATTAAATGTTTTGGCATCAACTACCTCCTGTGGTAATAAGACCATAAGACATAGGAGTGGAAGTAAGGTCATTCGGCCCATCGAGTCCATTCCGCCATTCAATCATGGCTGATGGGCATTTCAACTCCACTTACCAGCATTCTCCCCGTAGCCCTTAATTCCTCGTGACGTCAAGAGTCTATCAATCTCTGAATTCCAAAGGCTCAGCACTCTTTGGGTGAAGAAATGTCTCTTCATCTCTGTCCTAAATGGTCCACCCTGAATCCTCAGACTGTGATCCTTAGTTCTGGACATTGGGAACATCCTCCTTGCATGTAGTCCTGTTAGAATTTTATAAGTCTCTATGAGATCTCCCTTCATTCATCTGAACTCCAGTGAAAACCGTTCTAACCCAGTCAATCTCTCCTCATATGTCAGTCCCAGCATTCCTAGAATCAGCCTGGTAAACCTCCACTGCACTCCTTTAGAGCAAGAGCATCCTTCCTCAGAAAAGGAGACCAAAACTGCACACATGATTCCAGGATTTAGAGGGTTGAATTATGAGGAGAGTTTGCTTAAATGTGGCTTATACTGTCTTGAAATTTTAATTTTTCCAGAGTGATCTAATATAATTAAAGGATTTAATACTGTTCATACAGATTAACTTCCCTTGGGTGAGGAAATGCAGAGTAGGAATAATCTTAAGATTAGCTTAAGGGCATGTAAAACGTGAGATCAAAAGCGCTGGTCACACATCATGTGGTGGAAACCTGTAATCAGCTCCAACTAAATGGACACTGGCTCAACTGATCTTTTCAATACTGAGAGCAATAAATCTTTGCTGAGGATGATATCAAGATACATAGAACAAAGGCAGTAAAATGGAGTCAAGGTGGAGATCAGCCATGATTTAATTAAACAGTTACACCAGGCTAAACAGCTGACTGGCCAAATCTTGTTCTTATTATCCACAGTTTGAAAAATACGAGTTCAAAATACACCATTTTAGTGATTGTAGTAATGAGATTAAATATTAATTTAAATTACAAAGTATAGTTCCCCTACAGTGGAATAGGGAGAAGATATTTGCACAGGTGAATACATATAGAAATACAATAAAATGTTCAAATATTAGCCATTTATAATCAGAAATAATCCAATTCCTTCATTTACAAATTTCTGACTAACCTGTGGGTATTTTTAGTTAAATAAATAAAACCAGACACAAATCTAGTAACTTAACCAATGATACACCAATGAGAAAACCTTGATATTTACTTCAATAACTGGGCTAATGTTGTTACCCTTTTTAATGCCCTAGCAAACTTGTCAGAGTTACTGAAGAAAAAAGAGTCATAAGAAGTACATTATAGTAGAAAAATAATTACAACACTTCTCCCACAAAACATCAGCAAAGGAAAACTATTTCAAGTTTGTGTAGGCTACAGTACGCAACTTCTTTGGATTTTGTTTTGTTTAAATACATTTACTTTATATAATAGATCAACTTCAAGATCATTCAATGGTCTGTAAAATTATTTATCCAAAGCTATTAATACAAATTTAACACGTAAAGTTCAACGTGGATTTAGTTTCATTTTCATCTTCAGAAAGTACACATCAAACTATAGAATGACATTTCTTTGTGCAAGTCAATAATTATCATTTTTGTCACCCTTTTATTTCTTTAATTACTTGCCTCCTGAATAGATGGCATAGGGTTAAATTGCATGCCCCATGGATCACTTGTTGAATAGTATTGTTGGGGTAGATGAGAAAAAGTATTGTTGTGAGACAGGGTAAAAGCAAAGATGCTTCTGTCCCTTTCATCTATGATATGGTTTCCATTCAACATACTAGGTGTGGGGTTTTCTCTTTCCTTTACTGCTGCTTCATTCAAGAAGATCTTGGAATTTTGAACATTTCCATGGAAGTTCTTCCCTGTGTTGCCTGGATCGAACTTGTTTGCATTTAGAAGCCTATCCTCTTGTCTTGGTGGGATACTGGTGCTATTTTCATTGGAATGTGCGCTCTGAGATGGGCCACCCTGTGCATAGAGGAGGCTAGCAGAGTGCCAGGCAGCAGGTCTGCGGCCCCGACGAGGTCTTGGCAGGCGACAACTCTGCCTCTTGATGTGTCTGTGCAGATGGTCAGAACGAGTGAAACTCTTGTAGCAATGTACACATTGGTATGGACGGATTCCTGTGTGTATCCGTAAGTGATTCTTTAAGTCATAGTTGTGCACAAACCTGGCATTGCAATGAATACATGTGTAAGGTCTCTCCCCGGTATGCTTGCGCATGTGAATCTTTAGCTTGTCTTGTCTGAAAACAGAGGAAATAACATGACATCACAGAGGGAAATGCAGTGTATTAGAACATGGTCTGTGTTGACTGAGCCAAATTATTTTAGCTTAGATAACTATACGCTTCTACAGTATCTTCAATCCTCGTGAGAGAGCTCCTCCCCCACCAATTGCTGTCCAGTAAGTCAAAGTGAAAAGCTTTTCACATTGGATACTGAGCAGAATTGGATACTCATCAAAATGATCTGCAGAACATAGGGTTCTAAAGTGTTTCACTCAGCACATTTCAACTGATGAGTGTTAAAAATTTATTCCCTTCAATTTTGAGTTGTACAAGTTGGTACTGTCGCAAATAGTTTGAGCATCTTACTTTTATCAGAGAAGAATATGATCTAAATCCCATAGGTCAGGTTAATGTATTGTACCCAAATAACATCTACTCTGCACAAGCAAAATCCTAATGAAAGGTCAAGGCAATGCACAGAAGCAACCTCCTGTTCTTCTTTGAACAGTGCAAATGAAATTTAGCATCTTCATGAACAACAGGAAGTGGCAGATGAGGATTTAGTCTTGGATTTTATTCAAAGAAGGATACAGTAGTTCTTCAGTGTGTACTGGACTACCAGCCTAAATTATGTACTCAAGTTTCATGGGGCTCTAACCATCAACCTTCTCATCTAAAAGTCAAAGTCCTACCAACCAAATTATCTTTATTACCGAAAAAAGGTTTGCTGACAAGAGGTAAAAGCCGGTAACCCAAATAGTTTGCAGTCTCCAAATTTGACTCAAGTCTATTTGTGAACTTTATTGAGGACTAGTATGTGTTATTGCAATTCAGAAGCATCACTTGGAATAGTTAAAATGAAGATATTCCAATATTCAGGTGTCCCTTTGGAGGAAACAAAATGTAAATGCCGTTTCAACTTTAGGGAAGCAGCAATGGATCAATGAGCTACATCCAATAGAGGAAACAGTCCAGTCGACATGATAGATATAAAATTATATAATAAATGTCAAGCTTGTCATTCTGCCACACTGTCAGATAGAAAGACAACTGATAGTGAGTTTAACCTGAAGGTCATTAGTTATCTCAGGAAAGGTTGAGAAGGCAGGACTTCCATGGTGACCTCAGCTGATGAGGCAATTGAATCCCTGCATCATTCTAAACTGCGGCTGGGCTGAGGGAAATATGTTGGGGAAGAAAGGTGATTAATTTGGCTTTTGGCAAAGGAAGCTAAAATTTGGTGGCTTGCAACCCAAATAAAAATAAAACACTAGCTGGAGTCTTAGCAGTGCCACAAATGGAAGTATTTGGCAGTCAAAACAATCGAGCTTGCACATGCTCAAAAGCAGAAAAGATCTCACACTTGTAAGCTTCAATGAAAAATTCTTTACAGTATTTTTTGTACTAAGTACAATTACAGGCAGGTGCCACCCAAAGCTTCAATTGATGTACAACCGCAGGCAGGTTTGCTACTGCGACATAGCTGTGTTTAAACTAGGGAGGGGACAAACTGGACGTTTAAGAAAGAAATTGAAGGGAAAGTTAGAACAAGGGAAGTCAAGAAAGACAACGGTATCAATGAAGCAGAAAACTCAAAAAGGGATCATGCCGTAAGGTTGAGTGAAATAGAAGTTGATAGGAAGGGTGAGGGCAGTAACAAATTAAAAATACTATATACGAATGCACTAAGTACTAGAAATAAGATTGATGAGGTTGAGGCTCTTTTGGAAATTGGCAGCTACGATATTGTCGGGATAACTGAGACGTGACTTCAAGTGGACAGGGCCTGGGAAATAAATATTCAAGGCTATACGTGCTGTCGTAAGGATAGACTGACGGGCAGAGGGGGTGGGGTGGCCCTGTTGGTAAGGGATGATATTCAGTCCCTTGCGCGGGGGAACTAGAATCAGGGGATGTAGAGTCAGTGTGGATAGAGCTGAGAAATTCTAAGGGTAGAAAGACCCTCTTGGGAGTTATCTACAGACCTCCAAACAGTAGTATGGATGTAGGGTGTAAGTTGAATAAGGAGCTGAAATTGGCCAGTGGCAAAGATGTTACTACAGTTGTTATGGGGGATTTCAACATGCAGGTAGATGGGAGAATCAGGATCGTATTGGACCTCAAGAAATAGACTTTGTGGAGTGCCTCTGAGATGGATTCTCTGAACAGCTGGTGCTGGAGCCTACCAGAGAGAAGGCAATTCTGGATCTGATATTGTGCAATGAACCAGAATTGATCAGGGATTTCGAAGTGAAGGAGCTATTAGGAAGTAGTGACCATAATACAATAAGCTTCAATCTGCAATTTGAAAGGGAGAGGGTACAATCGGTAGTGACAATATTTCAGTTGAATAAAGGGAACTATAGAGCTATGAGGGAGGAGCTAGCCAAAGTTCAATGGTGCAATACCTTAGCAGGGATGACAGTGGAGGAACAATGGCAGATATTTCTGTGTATAATGTAGAAGATACAGGATCAGTTCATTCCAAAAAGGAAGAAAGATCCTCGGAGGAGGCAGGGGTGGCAATGGTTGACGAGGGAAGTTAAGAAACATATAAAGTCAAAAGAGAAAAAGTATAACATAGCAAAGATGAGTGGGAAAACGGAGGACTGTGAAACTTTTAAAGAACAACAAAGGATTACTAAGAAGGAAATACGCAGAGAAAAAATGAGGTATGAAGGTAAACTGGCCAAAAATATAAAGGAGGATAGTAAAAGCTTTTTTAGGTATGTGAAAGGGAAAAAAATGGTTATGACAAAAATTGGGCCCTTGAAGACAGAAACAGGGAAAATATTACGGGGAACAAAGAAATGGCAGAAGTGTTGAATTGGTACTTCAGATCTGTGTTCACTGGGGAAGACACAAGCAATCTCCCAGAGGTAACAGTGGCTGAAAGACCTGAACCGAAGGGAATTTATATTTGCCAGGAATTTGCGTTGGAGAGACTGTTAGGTCTGAAGGCTGATAAGTCCCCGTGGCCTGATGGTCTACATCCCAGGGTAATGAAGGAGGTGGCTCTAGAAATTGTGGATGCGTTGGTGATTATTTTCCAGAGTTCGATAGATTCAGAATCAGTTTCTGCGGATTGGAGGATGGCTAATGTTGTACAACTTTTTAAGAAAGGAGCAAGAGAGAAAGCAGGAAATTATATACCAGTTAGTCTGACCTCAGTGGTGGGAAAGATGTTGGAGTCTATAATAAAGGATGAAATTATGACACATCTGGATAGGAGTACCAAGATAGGTCAGAGTCAGCATGGATTTATGAAGGGGAAATCATGCTTGACTAATCTTCTGGAATTTTTTGAGGATGTAACTCTGAAGATGGACAAGGGAGATCCAGTGGATGTAGTGACTGGACTTTCAGAAAGCCTTTGATAAAGTCCCACATAGGAGGTTAGTGAGCAAAATTAGGGCGCATGGTATTTGGGGCAAAATACTGACTTGGATTGAAAATTGGTTGGCTGACAAGAATCAAAGAGTAGTGATAAACGGCTCCCTTTCGAATTGGCAGGCCAGTGGGGTACCGCAGGGATCAGTGCTGGGACCGCAGCTTTTTGCAATATATATTAATGATATAGAAGATGGTATTAATAGTAACATTAGCAATTTGCTGATGATACAAAGCTGGGTGGCAGGGTGAAATGTGAGGAGGATGTTAGGAGATTACAGGGTGACCTGGACAGGTTAGGTGAGTGGACGGATGCATGGCAGATGCAGTTTAATGTGGATAAATGTATGGTTATCCACTCTGGTGGCAAGAACAGGAAGGCAGATTACTACCTAAATGGAGTCAAGTTAGGTAAAAGACAGTACAAAGAGATCTGGGTGTTCTTGTACACCAGTCAATGAAGGCAAGCATGCAAGTACAGCAGGTAGTGAAGAAAGCTAATAGCATGCTGTCCTTCATAACAAGAGGGGTAAGTATAGAAGCAAAGAGGTTCTTCTGCAGCTGTACAGGGCCCTGGTGAGACCGCACCTGGAATATTGTGTGCAGTTCTGGTCTCCAAATTTGAGGAAAGACATTCTGGCTATTGAGGGAGTGTAGCGTAGGTTCACGAGGTCAATTCCTAGAATGGTGGGACTATCTTATGTTGAAAGATTGAAGCGACTGGGCTTGTATACTCTTGAGTTTAGAAGACTGAGAGGGGATCTGATTGAGATGTATAAGATTATGAAAGGATTGAACACTCTGGAGGCAAGAAACATGTTTCTGCTGATGGGTGAGTCCCGAACTAGAGGACACAGCTTAAAAGTAAGGGGTAGGCCATTTAGGACAAAGATGAGGAGAAACTTCTTCACCCAGAGAGTGGTGGGTGTGTGGAATGCTCTGCCCCAGAAGGCAGTGGAGGCCCAGTCTCTGGATTCGTTTAAGAAAGAGTTTGATAGAGTTCTCAAGGATAGTGGAATCAAGGGTTATGGAGATAAGGCAGGAACAGGATACTGATTGAGGATGATCAGCCATGATCATAATGAATGGTGATGCAGGCTCGAAGGGCAGAATAGCCTGCTCCTGCACCTATTGTCTATTAGCTCAAAGTTGTATTTGTTTTATACTTTACTGTTCTAACTTTGGAACAGCTAGCCATTATAAATGAATAATGAGCACCACTCACTTAAAGACATGATTTGTTTTCAGGAGTCACTGAAAAATAATTGCAACATGCATTTGATTGCATTTATTATTGTTGACATTTGCAAAAACCCAACCCTTTTTCCACTCTATCAGTTCTGTAACATTAACACATTCAAGTTATGGTTTAAATTTCCTCTCAGATCTGGTCAGTTTAGGGACAGCAGATTAGGGGCCCCAAAAGCAGAACTGCAACAGTCTCAGCCTTTGCACTTGTCCAATAGGCTGTTTGGATAAGAGTGGATTGACCATAGTACAAGAAGCCAGCTGAATTAGTGAAACAAAAGGAATGTAGTGGTACTAGTGTATAGTATAGTCAGCTGGATCGAAACCATTCCAGAGTTGAGATTTAATTAATTTATCAAAATTAAATATGGGGTTGGTTAGTCCAGTTGGCTGGATGGCTAGCTTGCAATGTTGATTAATGCCAGCAGTGTGGGTTCAATTCCCACTACTGGCTGAGGTTACTATGAAGGACTCTCCTCCTCAACCTACCCCCGTTTCCCCCCCCGCCCCCCCCCCCCCTTGAGGCATGGTGATCCTTAGGTTATACCACTATAGGTTGTCTCTGTCTTTCTAACATCAGTAACAGGGAAATGCTACAGTCTATTATAACAGGCACAAGGGTAGAACTTTTGGAAAGCCATAGCAGGATTAGACAAAGTCATTGCAAGAAGATTTGAGCTCTGAAGTAGGGATGTCTCAATGTAGTTACATAGGGCCTATGTAATACTGCACCTGGAGTATTGTCTTCCTAAGAGAGAATATATTTGCCATAGAAATACTAGAGAAGGTTCAGTAGGCCGATATCGTGAGTGGCAGGGCTGTCATACAAGGAGAGATTTGTTCAATTGGGCTGTATTCACTAGAATGAGAAGGGATATGATTGAATTAAGATTCTAACAGGCTTAGACAGACTGGAATGTAGACAGTATGTTTTCCCTAGTTGGAGAATCTAGAACCAGGGATCCCAGCCTCAGGATATAGAGTAGACTATTTCGGTCTGAGATGAGGAAACATTTCTTCACTGAGAAGGTGGTCAACCTCTGGAATTCACTATCTCAGAAGACTTTGCAGGCCAGTAACTGAGTACAATCAGGAAGGGTATTGATAAATTTTTAGATGTTAAAGGTATCAAGGGGTATAAGAGAAAAAAACAGGAATATGGCTTTGAGATCAGCCATGATCATATTTAATGGTGGAGCAGATTCAAAGAACTGTATTGCCTTCTCCTGCTCCTTTCAATGTTTCCGCACAGTGTGAGGAGGAGGAAGCATCACATTAAGAAGCAAACTTCAGAGGTCTCTGGATGATTACCATGGTATAAAGAAAATCAAATTAGAGAAATGACTCAAAGACTGGTATTGGAGAAATGGGTTCTGGTTTGTGGGGCATTGGTTTCGGTAATGGGCAAGTGTGAACTGTATCATTGGGACAATCTCCACCTGAACCCTGTTGGATCCAATAGTCCTGTGAGGTGTATCATTAAGGAAATAGAGACAATTTTAAACTAAATAGCGAGATTAGGAATTAAATCTGGGAAAATGTGGTAAATCTAAGACTAGAGAGAAGGCAAAATCGAAAGTATTAAGATAAAAAATGATGAACAGCCTGTTGTAGAAGAGTAGGGAGTACATTTAAGAATAAATCAACAGAAAAATCTAGAGATCCCAACAAGAACAAAAGGACAAAAGTGAAAACTTCATACCTGAATGCACACAGCATTCAAAAACAAATAGATAAGTTGAGAGCACAAATAAAAATAAACATGTAAGATTTGGTAGCCATTACAGAGACACTACTGCAAGATGACATGGCTTGGTACCTAAATAGTGAAGAATATTAGGAAGAACAATAACTAAGGGAAAGAAGGCTCTGTTAGTTAATGGTGGTATTAGCACAACAGCTTTAGTTCATAAAACCAAGAAATGGAAATGGTTTGGGTAGCTATGAGAAATAATAAAGGCAAGACGTCTGTATGAAGCGCACAAAAAAAAACTGTCAGAAAGGCATGGTGATAATTATGGGAGATTTTAATCTACATTTGGAAAAGTCAGATAGGCAAAGGCAGCCAAGATGCCATTAATCACCAGAGAAGAGAATCTGGTTCATTAATCGCCAGAGAAGTGATATTGAGTGAAGTGTTGAAACTGCAGCCTGGCATGTGCCTGGGTCTACACCCTTGGACCTTAAGAGTTACGGCCAGTGAGACAGTTAATGCATTGACTTCAATTTTCCAAAGTTCCCTAGATTCGAGGACAGTCCCATTAGATTGAAAGACTCAAATAAAAGGGAGAGACGGAAAGCAAGAAACTGTAGGCCAGTTTCTTGTACTGTAACTGACATCTGTTGCAGGGAAAATGTTAGAAGCTGTTATTAAAGAAGTTACAGCAGGGTACTTAGATAAGTGAGAGGTAATCAGGCAGAGTCAATATAGTTTTGTGGAAGAAAAGTTATGTTCTTTATTGGAGTTCTTTGAAGAAGTAACGTGCTTTGAATCAAGAGCAACTGGTGGATGTACTATTTTTAAATGTCCAGAAGGTATTTGATAAACTGCCACAAAGACTTTGTAGGGAATAGAATATTGGCATGGATAGAAGACTGACCTGCTAACAGAAAGCAAAATGTAAGCATAAATCGGTCTTTATCATGTTCGCAAGATGTAATAAGTGGTGTGCCACAGAGGTCAGTGATAGGACTTCAACTGCTTACAATTTAAACAAATGATTTCAATGAAGGGATGAAGGTATGGTTGCAAAATTTGCTGATGACCCAAAGGTAGAAAAATATATTGTGAAGAGCAGATAAGGAAGTTACAAAAATATATAGTTAGACTGAGTGAGTGGGCAAAGATCCAACAAATCGAGCATAAAAAAGGAAATTGGGCAATTGTCCATTTTGGCTGAAAGAATGAAAAGTAGCATTATATCTGTACTGTGAGAGATTGCAGAGTGCTGCATGAGGGTTCTGCATAGGGACCATGTATGGTGTGTCAAAGTTTGCAGATGATATTAAGATGAGTGGCAGAGCAAAGTGTGCAGAGAACTGTTAAACTTTGCAGAGGAACTTAATTTAAGTGTGTGGGCAAAGGTCTGGCAGATGGAATACAATGTTAATAAATGTGAAGTCATCCATTTCGGTAGAAGTAACAGTAAAAAGATTATTCCTTGAATGGTAAAAAAGTTGCAGTATGCTGCTGTGCAGAGGGACCTGGGTGTCCTTGTGCATGAATTACAGAAGGTTGGTCTACAGATACAACAAGTAATTAGGAAGACAAATGGATTTCGTCTTCATTGCTGAAGGTAAAGGGATTGAGTTTAAAAGCAGGGAGGTTATGTTGCAGGGTGCTGGTTAGGCCACACCTGGAGTACTGCATGGAGTTTTGGTTTCCTTACTTGAGAAAGATTGTACTGGCACTGGAGGGGTTGCAGAGGAGATTCACGAGGTTGATTCTGGAGTTGAGGAGGTTGGCTTATCAGGAGAGACTGAGTAGACTGGGATTACCTCAATTGGAATTCAGAAGATTGAGGGGGATCTTATAGAAGCATATAAAACTATGATGGGAATAGATAAGATAGAAGTAGAGAGGCAAGTGAACTAGGACATGAGGGCATAAACTCAAAGATTAGAAGGAGCAGATTTAGGACTGAATTGAGAAGGAAGTCCTTCACCCAGAGGGTTGTAAAGCTATGGAATTCCTTGACCAGTGAAGCAGTTGATGCTAGTTCAGTAAATGTTAATAAAGTTAAGATAGACCTTTTCTGAACAATAAATGAATAAAGGGATACGGTGAGAGTGTGGATAAGTGGAACTGACTTCACAAAAAGATTAGCCATGATCTTATTGAATGGCGAAGCAGGCTCGAGGGCCAGAAATATGTCAATGGTACTGCATACTTAGATAAAAAAACAACAGTTCTGCAAGTTGATGGAAAACTTTCTCCAGCATTCCCACACAGTTGCTTCAATGCATTTAACTGATCATTTTGTTTCATAGTAATACACAATAGCATCTATTTACATTTCCTCAATCCTTTTAATCTGAGTATAGTCATGTGTGTCACCCACTCACAACAGTAAATGGCACAATGAATGATAATAATTCAATATGGATAACAAAAGTAAATTATTGAATACAAACTGAAGCACCTTTCAGCAGTAACAAAGCAAAATGGCAATTTAAAAAATAAATATTTTCTAAATTCAGCTCAACTTCAATTGACACAACAGACCTTTTGTTATATTACTTGAATAACTGATTATAATCTTAGATCTTGGATGCAATGGACCAAAATTTACTGCCAACCATGCATATTTTAAATGCAAAGAACAGATTTTCAAACTTTAGAGATTTGATTTTAACAAATCAAAGTTATGCAACTTGTAAGTTGCAAAATTGTCTTAAAGATGCCCTATTGTCTTCCCAGGCAAATGTTCACAAACAATATGAAATAATTCAATAAATTTAATTTTTAAAAAACTGAATTTAGAAAATTTGTTATTTATTAAAAAAAATCAGAAATTGCTGAAAAACTCAGCAGGCCTGGCAGCATTTGTGGAGTGAAAGCAGAGTTTTGGGTCCAATAACACTTCTTCAGAACTGTTTGTAGCTAGGAAAAGGTTGGTATATATTGCTAGAGATAGATGGGAAGTGAGGGCAGGAATAAACAATACATAACAATGGTGCCTAGACAGAGAGAAGAACAGTTGGGCAGACAAAGTAGTAGGTAAAAGTCAGCATGAGAGAATGAATAGCTGCAAATGGGGATTGTTCGTGGCTGACAATGGAATGATTGTGGCAGCTGCCCATGTGTATGACAAGGCAGGTATGTAGAGGTTTGGCTAAGAACATGGGAGAAGGTGCTCAGGCCATAAGATTATTGAACTTGATATCAAATCCAGTAGGTTGCAGGGTTCCCAAATGGATGACGAGATTATGTTCTTTCAAAAACAAAATCAGAAATTGCTGGAAAAAATTAGCAAGTCTGGCAGCATGTGTGGAGAGAAAATAGAGTTAATGTTTATGGTTCAATGACCTTTCTTCAGATCATACTTTAGTTTTTTTTTGTTTAATGTTATTTATAAAGATATACAGAAATTTATGTTTGTTAAGAAACTTAAAATACTAGCTGAAACAAATTAAAATCCTTCAAATTTCCCATTAACGATTGAAGAGTTTGAATGTGAAGAAAATATTATTACCTCATTATGGTAATAACGCACAGCCACTCAGTCCCTCAAGCCTGATCCACCATTCAACTAAATTATGGCTGATCCAACTGTGACCTCACCTCCACTGTCTTGATGACCTCGGATACCCAGTGACGCCCTGGACAGGTTCTTAACTACTTATCTCCAACTTAAAAAAAAGGACTTATCTCTGGTCAGAGTTTCACAGACTCACGACCCTCAGAGAAAAAGATTCTTCCCATCTCCATCTTAAGTGGGAGGTCCCCTTATTTTTAAACTGTGTTCTTGAGTTCTAGTCTGTCTCACAAGGGAAAACATCCTTTCATTAGCAATCCCCTCAGGTCACTTCAAGATCTAATGTGTTTCAGGAAGATCACCTCTTGATCTTCTCAAATTCAATAGATACAGGCAAAACCTGTCTAAGTTTTCCTCCTATGATAACGCTTCAGTGCCAATAATCAGTTCAGCAAATTTTATTAGAATTGTTTCTAATGTAATTAATTATGTGGTTTGCTGTCATGATTTGGTACAACATGCCTCTGTGAAGTGCATTGGGTTATTTCATTACATTAGAAGTCGTATATGAATATAATTTATTGTTATTGAAATGATGACAGTTCTAAAAGCAATTCTAAAATCATATTCAAATGACCTTTGATATACAGGTATGCATGTTATTATACGATTAGCTTTATGTTTTGACTGGCAATGGAGCAATTGAAAAATATTAAGCGGTGTTGACGAAAAGATCAATAGAAATAAGAACCTGAGTAAGCCATTCAGCCCCTCAAACCTACTCCACCATTCAACATGATCAGAAATTCCTTATGTTCACTTTCCTGCCCTTTCCCTGAAATCCTTGATTCCCCGACTGATCAAGAATCCACCTCAGCCATAAATATACACAAGGGTTTGTTAGTAAGTTTGCAGATGACACCAAAATTGGAGGTGCCATGGAAAGCGAAAAAGGTTACCTCGGATTACAACGGGATCTTGATCAGATGGGCCAATGGGCTGAGGAGTGGCAGATGGAGTTTAATTTAGAGAAATGTGAGGTGCTGCATTTTGGGAATGCAAATCTAAGCAGGACTTATACACTTAATGGTAAGGTCGTAAGGAATGTTGCTGAGCAGAGACCTTAGAGTGCACGCCAATAGCTCCTTGAAAGTAGAGTGTGACAGACATTTGGTATGCTTTCCTTTATTGGTCAGAGTATTGAGTACAGGAGTTGGGAAGTCATGTTGCTACTGTGCAGGACATTGGTTAGGCCACTTTTGGAATATTGCATGCAATTCTGATCTCCTTCCTATCGGAAGGATGTTTTGAAACTTGAAAGAGTTCAGAAAAGGTTTACAAGGATGTTGCCAGGGTTGGAGGATTTGAGCTATAGGGAGAGGTTGAATAGGCTATTTTCCTGGCATGTCGGAGGCTGAGTGGCGACCTCATAAAATCATGAGGGGCGTGAATAGGATAAATGGACAAAGTCTTTTCCATAGGGTGGGGGAGTCCAGAACTGGAGGGAATAGGTTTAGGGTGAGAGGGGAAAGATAGAGACCTAAGGAGCAACTTTTTCATGCAGAAGGTATTGCGTGTATGAAATGAGCTGCCAGAGGAAGTGGTGGAGGCTGGTACAATTGCAACATTTAAAAGGCATCTGGATGGGTATATGAATAGAAAGGGATTGGAAGGATATGGGTCGGGTGCTGGCAAGCAGGAATAGATTAGGTTGGGATATCTGGTCAGCACGGATGAGCTTGACCGATAGGGTCTGTTTCCATGCTGTGCGTCTCTATGACTTTGTACCCACTGCTCTCTGTGGAAAGGAGTTTCAAAGACTCTCAACCTTCTCATCTCAGTTTTAAATTTATTCTGAGACTACGTCCTCTGGTCCTAGATTCTCCCATGTGGGGAAACATCCTTGCAACATTAACTCTGCCGTCCCCTTAATAATCCTATATATTTCAATGAGATCACCTCTCGTTCCTCTAAATTCCAGTGAGTAAAATCCCAAACTGCTTAGCCTTTGCTTATACAAGAATCCCTCCATATAGGGGAAATCATCTTTTTTATGAACTGTCTGCAGCTAAATGATATCTTTTCTAAATAAGGGGACCAAAACTGCTCACAGTACTCCAGATCTGGTCTCACCAGCACCTTGTACAGTTGCAGCAAGACCTCCCTACTCTTGTCTCCAATCTCCTTGAGCAAAGAGTCAAAATTCCATTAGCCTTCCTGACTACCTGATGCGCTTGAGTGCTGGTTTTCTCTGTTTCGTGCATAAGTACTCCCAAGTCACTTTATTGCAGCTTGCTGCAGTTTTTCTCCATTTAAATAATAGTTCTATTGTTCTTCTTTCCAACTTCACATTTCCCCAATCTATTCTTGACTTTGCTCTAGACTGTTTAATTATTGTCTACATTTGTTCTGCTTAAATTAGTCCATTAAAGTGGACTAAGCAAGCAAATAAAACAATCAAAAATTAGTGCTACAAAAATTATTGGATCATCTGAATGAAGCAATTTGGGATGAATAGTTGATTGGATAAATAGAAGAATTTGGTCACATAGCTGAGTGAAGAAATTATTGAAATGTGTTTTTCTAATGTCTGTGGTCAGGATCCTGGGTGTGAACTCTACACAACACACTACAGATGGGAAGTGTTGTCAGATCTCAAAGCTGCTTGGTGAGGTAGTCAAGGCAGCAGTGTATTTTGCCTGCAGGGAAAACATGAATTGCAATATCAGCAATAAGTTTGCCTGTATTAACATTAAAGGAATATGCCAGATTACATTCACAGAATGTTATATATAAGCCTTAACCACATCATAAAGAAAATTAAGCTACAACTAAATCACATTTAATCTTGATGTATGACTTTAAGATACTATGATAACCCCACAAAAGATGAAATATGGTGCTGAATGCTGACTCAGTGCTGATCTATTAAGATTACTGCATAATCATTTACCAATACAGAGAATATAAAATTATAAAAATTAACTGCTTCTAACCTTGTGAAACGAACTTCACATATACTGCACATGTATGGTTTCTCCCCTGTATGTGTTCGCATATGGCGTGGCAACTTCCCTGCTCCCTGGATCACTTTATTGCAGATAGGGCACTGCTGAGATGCCTTGGGTCTCATCTTTTTCTCATATTCCAAAGGCCAAGTTGGATACACTGCTGTCAAATAGGATGGACCTAATATATTTAGATAGGAATTAAAGTCCTTTAATGTTCCAAGGTTATTATGGCTATTTTCCAGCATAATACCTTTAAAAAAGTCACAAAGACTTGTGGTTGAAGGCAGATCCTCCTTGGCCTCCTCCTTGATCTTTTCCTTCTTTACTACCAGGTTAAGAGGTAATTGGTCCACATCTTGGTGTTGTACAAGCTGGGGAAATCTGCTATAACCTCCATTCCAGAGGGGAGGAAAGAATCCTGGTCTGAGTGGAGACACACTAGTTCTTCCATTAAGCAAATCTCCTCTAGGACATAGTCCTTCTTTTAACAGAGACTCTAAGGAGAAATCACGAACAGGTCCCAAGCATCCACCTGGATCATTAACTGTAAATTGACTTAAGAATTCACAAGGCAGCTCTGTGCATTGCTTTTCTATAAGCTTGTTGGTCTGAAAATCATACTCCTTATTCCAATGGTCACCTTCTTGGAAATTTTCCTCTGATTCATTGACATGCTCTTGAAGGGTTTCTTCAAGATCTTGTTGGGGAGATTCCTTGAGATCTTGCTGGGGATTCTCTTTGTGACCATGTTCAAGGAATCCATTGCAATGCTTTTCATGGGATTCTTTAAGTTCTTGTTCAGGGAATTCATCAAAACCTCGTTGGGGGGATTCTGTGTAATTTTCCTTGAGCAGATCTTCTTGAGGATTTTGGATAGATTGTTTTCCTGGACCTGTTCTGTCAACACTTACCCTATCACTTGATTCCATGATATCGACGCATACTTGGATAAGACACTGGATCTCCAGCAGCTGTGCTGCACTTAAAACATCCTTTACATTTGAGCTGCTAATAGTGAGAGTTGATGTATAAGCAAACTCCAAAATTGCAGAAAGTGCCTCAGGTGTCACAAAATCAATCTGATAAACATTATGTTGCTCTTCAAGGGTGTCTGTGGTGAACAGAGTCTTGAAATACTTGCTAAATGCTGCAAGAATTGACCTGTGGGTCTTGTATTCCTGATCCTTTACTACCAGGATAAGATCACAGAGAAGACCATCTCGTCTCTGTTCATTCAAACTACAAAGGAGTTCATTGCTATGGTCTGGAAATGGGATCCCAATGAGACCATCAGTTGTACTGGCCATGTCTGTTGAATAAGAATGAAAAATAATTCATTAGTAATTAATATTTTAAAAAATCAGACACCGAATAAAACACACTTAATGCATTCGCATGTCACAACAACCTGCACCCTGGATCACTTTGTTGGAAATAGCATACTCAAAGATTATATACATCATGAGAACATAGGAATATCCACCTGTTTCCATCCAATTTTGCTTTCCACTACACTAGTAATTATGTGATACAACAATAATGTAGTTATTGACTATTAACAGCTCTACAATTAGTATAATTTGTGGAAGATTATGAGGGGCATGGACAGAGTGAGTAGAAAGCAGCTGTTACCCTTAGTCAAAATGTCAATAACAAAGGGACATACATTTAAGGTGAAAGTTAGGAGGTTTAAAGAGGATTTGAAGAAAAAGCTTTTCATCCAAAGGTTGGTAGGGTCTGCCTGGGAAGGTATTGAATACCTTGAAAAAGTACATGGATGAGCACTTGAAATGTCATAATATTCAAATTGAGGGCCTAATGCTGGAAGGTGGGACTAATATAGATTTAGTGCACCCTTTGACGATACAGACATGACGGCCAAAGGCCTTCTTCTATACTGCATGATTCTTTGATCAGACCCAAATATGACAAGCTTTAGGAACTGTAGTTCTGAGGATGCCTCCGCTTTTCAAGAAAAAACATTCATGGTGAATATGTATGGACAGGGAATGAAAACAGGATCAGGATGCCAGGATGTCTTGCAAAAATGGAGCAACCTTTCAACAATCACAATATCAATTCCCATCAGAAAACCATGCTTGATAAAGTGCCTCATTATAGATTTGTTTACAAAACTGGAGCACATCAGATTAAAAGACAGCAAGGATACAAAATTACTGAAAACAAAAAATGCTGGAGATCACAGCAGGTCAGGCAGCATCCATGAAGAATCATCTAGTCTTGAAATGTTTGTTGCTTTCTCTCCATGGATACTGTTTGACCCACTAATCTCCAGCATTTGTTGTATTCAGAACAGATTTCAGCATCTGCAAAAATTTGATCCTGGATGTGGAATTAACTAGGTGGTGAAAGAATATAAGAACTAGGAGCAGGAGTAGGCCATCATGGCTGATCTTTTCGTGGCTTCAGCTTCACTTATCCACACTCTCATTATAACCCTTAATTCCTGTACTGTTCAAAAATGTTCTATCTTAGTTTTGAAAGCATTTACTGAGGAAGCCTCAACTACTTCACTGGGCAAGGAATTCCATAGATTCACAACCATCTGGGTGAAGAAGTTCTTCCTCAATTCGGTCTGAAATTTTGAGGTTATGCCCCAAATTTTGAGGTTATGCCGTCTTCTCTTAGCTTCGCCTGCCAGTGGAAACATCCTCTCTACTTCTAACTTATCTACTCCCTTCATAGTTTTATATGTTTCTCTAACATCGCCCTTCATTCTTCTGAATTCCAACGAATATGATCCCAGTTTACTCAGTCTCTCCTCATAAGCCAACCCTCTCAACTCCAGAATCAACCTAGTGAACCTCCTCTGTACCCCCTCCAGCGCCGGTACATCCTTTCTCAAGTAAGGAGACCAAAACTGCATGCAGTACTCTAGGGGCGACCTCATTAGCACCCTGTGCAGCAGCAACATAACCACCCTGCTTTTAAACTCAATCTTTTTAGCAATGAAATACAAAATTCCATTTGCCTTCTTAATTACCTGTTGTATATGCAGACCAAAGTTCTGTGATTCATGCACGAGAACACCTAGGTCCCTCTGCACAGCAGAATACTGCAACTTTTTACCATTCAAATAATAGTCCTTTTTACTGTCATTCCTACCAAATCAGATGACTTCCTATTTATTAACACTGTACTCCATCTGCCAGGCCTTTGTCCACTCACTTAAACTATCTATGTCCTTTTGCAAAGTTTCACAGTCCTCTGCACACTTTGCTCTACCACTCAGTGTTAACCGCAAACTTTGACACACTATAATTGGTCTCCAATTCCAAATCGTCAATGTAAATTGTGAATAATTGTAGTCCCAATACTGATCCCTGAGGCACACCACTAGTCACTGATTGCTACCCAGAATAGTACTCATTTATCCCCACTCTTTGTTTCCTATTAGTTAAACAATCCTCTATCATGTTAATACATTGCCTGTAACACCTTGCATCTTTATTTTGTGCAGCAGCCTTTTTTGTGGCACCTTGTTGAATGCCTTTTGGAAATCCAGAAACACTACATCTATTGGGTCCCTGTTGTCCACCATGCTCATAATGTCTTCATAGAATTCCAGTAGATTAGCTAAGCATAGAGAGCAAAGAGAAATGGTGAGTGTTTTGTCACAGATATACTGTGGTGGATCCAGGGGTCAATATTAATACCAGGGCTATCTTAGATATTAATGATCTTGATTTGGTCATAAAGTGCAAAATTTCAAACTTGCAGAAAACATGAGTGGTTGCATGTTGTAGTGGTTATCACATCTGCTTTACGTGCAAAAGCTCCTGGCTTCAATTCTCAGTGGAATCAATTACTTTGATGACAGGATTCAGGCACCTTCGTTAACAAGAGAAATTGAGAGCTTAGTCAAAAAGGAAGCACATGTAAGGTTTTGGAAACTAAGACAGATGGAGCCCTCAAAGAATGCAAAGATAGCAGGAAAAAACTCAAGAAATTAAGAGGGCTAAAAGGGATCAGGAAATGTTTTTGGCAATCACGATTAAGGAAAATCCCAAGGCATTTTAATACAAATGAGAAACAAGAGGGTAGCTAGGGAGAGGGTAGGTTTACTCAAGGACAAAGGAGAAAACTTACTCAAGGAGCCAGAGGAAGTGGTTGAGCTTCTTATCAAATACTTTGCATTGGCATTCACAAAGGAGAAGAACATGGTGAGTATCGACGCAGATATGTTGAGGTCTCAGAGGACTGGCGAACAGCCAAAGTATAACTTTGTTTAAGAAGGGCAAAAGAGATAAACCAGGAAATTACAGTTCAGTGAGCTTTATGTCAATAGTAGAAAAATTATTCGAAGGATAGCATTTTCTCACTTTTGGACAAATATGTATTATTAGTGATGGGCTGCGTGCAAGAAAGACTTTAAGGACTTTTTTGAGGAAGCGACAAAAGTGATTAATGAGGACAAAGTAATAGATGTTTTCTCTGTAGAATTTAGCAAAGCCTTCAAGAATGTCCCTCATGGCAGGCTGATACAAACTGTGAAGTCTCATGGTGAGCTGGTAAGATGGATACAGAACTAGCTTAGTCATGGAAGGCAGTGAGCAGCATGGAATGGTGTTTTTCAGATTGGAGATGTAACCAATAGTGCTCCACAGGGATCAGTGCTGGGACCTCTGTTGTCTGTAATATATATAAATGATTTGGAGGAAAATGTAGGTGGCCTCATTAGCAAGCTTGTGGACAGCACAAAGAATGGGGCATGTGTAGATAGTGAGGAAGATTGCCAGAGGATACAACAGGACATAGATAGGCTAGAGACTTGGGGGAAGAAATGGTAGATGAAGTTTAATCCAGACAAATGTGTGATAATACATTTTGGGAGATTTAATGCATGAGGGAATTATAGAGTAAATGACAGATCAACATACAGGTCCACAGTTTGTAAGTGTAGTCCATAAGTGGTTAAGGTGGTCAAGAAGGCATATGGCATGCTTGCTTTCATCGGTCAGGGCATACAGTATAAAAATTGGCAAGAATGTTCTGCAGCTCTATAGACTTTAGTTGGGCTATATTTGGAATACTGTGTATAGTTCTAGTTCCCATATTACCAGAAGGAGGTGGTTCAGTGGTTAGCACTGCTGCCTCAAAATACCAGGGACTTGGGTTCAATTCCAGCTTGGGCGACTGTGTGGAATTTGCACATTCTCCCGTTGTTTCTGTGGGTTTCCTCTAGGTGCTCCTGTTCCTCTCATAATCCAAAGATGTGCAGGTTATGTGAACTGGCCATGCTAAATTGCCCATAGTGTTCAGAGATATGTGCATTAGTTTGAGGTAAACATAGGGAAATGAGTCTGGGTGGGGTACTCCTCACAGAGTTGGTGTGGACTTGTTGGGTTGAAGGGCCTGTTTCCACACTGTGTGATTCTATGTAAGGTGGAGGCTTTGGAGAGGGTCCAGAAACAGTTTATTAGGATATTCACTGATTTAAAATTATATGTTTGAAATCAGAGAGCAGAGGTTTCTGGGAAAGGAGGGACTTCTTTTTATTTCTGTCCAGCTATATAAGTCAGTGTTTTCTAAACCCGAGACCCTACCTTTGTAGGGCCTCCCACCCAAACATCTCCACTAATCTTAAAGACAAGGGACACATCAGGTAGGCGTCTCTTCTTGTTTACTTTGTGATAAGGGGACTAGCAGGGATGGCAGTGCAGGGAGAGCAATGTTCCTCCTGCATAATGTTTGAGGTGAGGGATGCCATTAGTGTCCCATCCAAGTATATCTGCAGGAAGTGCACCCAACTGTTGCTCCTCCAAGACTGTGTTAGGGAACTGGAGTGGGAGCTGGATGAACTTCAGATCATTCGGGAGGCAGAGGCTGTAATAGATAAGAGATAGATGGAAGTAGTTACTCCTAGGCATGAAGGGGAAAAAAGTCAGTGGAGGAATCCCCTGTGGTCGTTCCCCTGAGAAATATCTTTCCCGTTTTGGATACTGTTGAGGGGGATGACTTACCACGGGTTTGCAGTGGGGCCCTGGTCTTTGCTACAGAGCTTGTCCCTGTGCACAGAGGGGAAGGAGGGAAAGGAGGAAAGTGTTACTCATTGGAGACTCAATAATTAGAGGGTCAGATAGAAGATTTGTTGGGAATGAATGAGACTTACGGTTGGTGTGTTGCCTCCCAGGTACCAGGGTCTGTGATGTCTCGAATCATATCTTTGGGGTCCTTCAGGGAGAGGGTGACCAGCCTCAAGAGTTGTCCACGCAGGTACCAATGACATAGGTAGGAAGAGGGACAGGGATGTAAGGCAGGATTTCAGGAAACTAGTGTGGAAGCTGAGAGCTAAAACAAACAGAGTTATTATTTCTGGTTTGTTACCCGTGCCACGTGATAACGAGGCAAGGAATAGGGAGAGATATCAGCTGAACATGTGGCTGCAAGGATGGTGCAGGAGGGAGAGTTTCAGGTTTGGGGCTCATTCTGGGGAAGGTGGGACCTGTACAAACAGGACGGTCTTCACTTGAACTTGAGGGGTTCTAATATCCTGGGTGGGAAATTTGCTGGTGTTATTCGGGTGGGTTTAAACTAACTCAGCAGGGATTTGGGAACCGGAAGTGTAGTTGCAGTGCACAGGAGGATGAGAGTAGAGAGGACAGGGACAGGATTTCAGGGTCACAGGAATGTGCTGGTAGACAGAAGCTAGTTTGAAATGTGTCTACTTCAACGCCAGATGTATCTGAAATAAGGTAGGTGAGCTTGCAGCATGGATACATACCTGGGACTTTGATTTTGTGGCCATTTCGGAGACATGGACAGAGCAGGGTGAGGAATGGATGTTGCAGGTTCCAGGGTTTAGATCTTTCATTAAGAACAGGCAAGGTGGTAAGGGGGGAGGGGGGGGGGGGGGTGCAGGCGTGGTATTGTTAGTCAAGGATAATATAACGGTGGCTGAAAGAACTTTTGACGAGGACTCGTCTGCTGAGGTAGTGTGGGCTAAGGTTAGAAACAGGAGAGGAGAGGTCGCACAGCTTGGAGTTTTTTTATAGGCCTCCGCAGAGTTCCAGGGAGGTGGAAGTAGGATTGGCAAAATTATTCTGGGTAGGAGTGAAAGGAACAGGGTGGTCATTATGGGGACTTTAACTTCCCCAACATTGACTGGAAATGCTATAACTCTGGTTCATCGGATGGATCAGTTTTTGTCACACTGGATCTGGTGCATTGGTAATGAACCAGGCCAGGTGTTTGATTTAGTTGTAGGTGAGCACTTTGGAGAGTGGCCATAATTCAGTTACGTTTAGTTTAGCGATGGAAAGAGATAATTCTAGCCCCTTGTCATGTACCTATCAATGGGGGAAGGGCAATTGTAATGTGATTAGGCAAACCTTAGGAGGCATAGAATGGGGTAGCAAAATGCAGGGGATGCAGCCAATGGAAATGTGGAGCTGGTTTAAGGAACAGATATTATGTGTCCTTGATAGGTATGTCCCTGCCAAGCAGGGAGGAAATGATAAGGTAAGGGAATCGTGGTTTACTACAGAAATTGCATCTCTTAAGAAATTGCATCTGTTAAGCGGAAGAAGGTCCTAGGGAGCCGTAATGCCATGCTGCAACTATACAAAATGCTGTGTGGCCACACTTGGAATGCTGTGTACAGTTCTGGTCGCTATATTTCGGGAAGGATGTGGAAGCATTGGAAAAGGTACAGAGGAGATTTACCAGGATGTTGTCTGGTCTGGAGGGAAGGTCTTATGAGGAAAGGCTGAGAGACTTGGATCTGTTCTCATTGGAAAGAAGATGGCTAAGAGGGGATTTGATAAGAGACATACAAGATGAACAGAGGATTAGATAGGGTAGACAGTGAAAGTCTTTTTCCAAAGATGATGACGTCAGCTTGTACGAGGGGGCATAACTACAAATTGAGGGGTGATAGATTTAATACAAATGTCAGAGGCAGGTTCTTGACTCAGAGAGTGGTAAGGGCATGGAATGCCCTACCTGCCAATGTAGTTAACTCAACCACATTAGGGAGATTTAAACAATCCTTGGATAGGCACATGGGTGATTATGGGATAGTGTAGGGGGAACGAGCTGAGAACAGTTCACCGGTCGGTGCAACATCGAGGGCCGAAGGGCCTGTTCTGTGCTGTATTGTACTATGTTCTATATTGCTGAAAATGTGTTGCTGGTTAAAGCACAGCAGGTTAGGCAGCATCCAAGGAACAGGAAATTCGACGTTTTGGGCCAGAGCCCTTCATCAGGAATATATGTTCTATATTCCCTGATTTTGGGTGGGGAGGGGGGGTGTATTAGTTATGAGGACAGATTGGACAAACAGGCTTTGGTTTACTTGAACGTCAAAGGATGAGGGGCGACCTGATAGACATTTACAAAATTATGAGAGACATGGATAAAATGGATAGTCAAAGTCTTTTCCCAGGGTAAAAATGTCAATCACTAGGTGACTTGGGTTTAAGATAAAAGAGGGTAAGCTTAAAGGAGATGTGAGAGGCAAGTTTTATATACATACGGTGGTAAGTGCCTGGAATGCACTGCCAGAGGTGGTGGTGGAGGCAGATACAATACCAACTTTTAAGAGGCATATTATCAGTTATATGAATAGACAAGGAATGGAGGTATACAAACAGCTCAAAGGCAAAAAGGTGTTTAGTCTAAAAAGGCATCATGTGCCAGCACAATCTTGGTGTACTGGTGTCCTTGTGCTGTTCTATTCTTTGACATTAAACTTAGAAGTACAGTAATTGATGAGAAAGATTGTAAAAAGATGCATTTATTTAATACCTTTAATGAACATAAAATATCCCACAGCATTTTACAGATAATGACGTTTCACAATGATTATATTTCTAAATTAATGAAGAGAATGCAGTAGAACGTTTGTGGTAAGCATGCTGTCACAAATAATATTAGGGTAATGACAAGTTAATATACTTTTGTAATGTTGATTAAATAATAATTATTGGTCTGTGGGAATTACCTCCCTGCTCCTCATCAAAGTAGATCCTCGGGCTGGTTTAGATCCATCTGAGAGAGCAGATTTGATCCCAGTTTAACAGCTCACACCCCAAAAATGCTGCACTTCCTCATGCTGTATTTGACTGTAAGATCACAGGTTTAAGCTTATGTCATGAAATGAAACTTTAGTCCACAACCTTCTGACTCAGGGATGACAAGATTGATTGTTGGAATGGCAAGACTGCTATATGAAGAGAGACTGGAAAGGTTAGGGCTATATTCATTGAAATTTAGAAAAGAATGAGGAGAGATATCATAAAATCTTATAAAATTTGAACAGGACTAGACAGAGTAAAGGCAGGAAGAACATTCCAGATGATCAGACAGTCTAGAACCAGGGGTCACAGTCGAAGGATGTTGGGTTTGACTACTTAGAACTGAGGAGAAATTTCTTCATCTAGAGAGTAGTGAACCTATGGGATTTTCTGCTGCAGGAAGCAGTCGAGGGCAAAACATTGAATATTTTCAAGGAGGAGCTAAATATTGTTCTAGGCACTAAAAGGATCAAGGATATTGGAAGAAAGCAGGAACAGGTTACCAAGTAGGTTGTTCAGCCATGATCTATTGAATGGTGGAACAGGCTCTTAGAGAAATATTCTCACAATATATACCGTCTTTGCTTCTCCTAATGTTGTATACCTCAATGAGATTCTCCCCCCGCCCTGCTCAGCCTTCTCTCCTCCAAGGTGAACAAACCCAGCCTGTCCAATCTCACCCCATAACTGAGACTTTTCATCCCAGGCAACATCCTGGTCAATCTCCTCTGCATCCTTACCATTGCAATCACATCTTCTACGTAAGTGTATACAGTATTCCATCTGTGGCCTAACCAATGTTTTATAAAATTGTAACAGCTCCTATATTCTATATCCTGACTAATGAAGGCAAGCATCTCGCATGCCTTCTTCACCACCTTGTGCTGACACTTCAGGGATCGATGAACTTGTAAACCAAAGTCCCTTTGTTCCTCAGCACTCGCAAGGAACTTATCATTTATTGTGTATATCCTTCCTTTATTAGACCTCCCAAAATGCATCACTTTGCACTTATTAGGATTACATTTCATCTACCATTGGTCTGCCTAATTTACGATCAATATCAGATGTAGCCCGACACCGTCCTCCTCACAATCAACAATACCCTTCAATTTTCAAGTCATCTGCAAACTTACTGATTATATCTTCTAGATTTGTATCCAAGTCGTTAATGTACATAATAAACAGCATGGGTAGCACATTTCCCGTCTTTCATAATGTGGAGGTGTCGGTGTTGGACTGGGGTGGACAAAGTTAAAAATCACTCAACACCAGGTTATAATCCAACAAGTTTATTCAAAAGCACTAACTTTCGTAGTGCGGCTCCTTCATCAGGTTGCTACCTACTGTTGCGTGATTTTTAACTTTACCCCCACTTTGAAGAACTCTTCAATTAATTCTTTCCCACAACTATGCTTTCACTCTTAAAAATGGGTCACAGCACCGATCCCTGTGGTACACCACTGGTCACAGATTTCCAATCACAAAACAATTTTCTTCCTTTGCCTCCTATCTGCAAGCTAATTTTGAATCCAGTTTGCTAAATTGTCTCGAATCCCATGCGTTGTTACCTTTTGGGCCAACCTTCCATGTGTGACCTTGTCAAGGCACAAGTCACACAACATCACGTTATAGTCCACAGGTTTAATTGGAAGCACTAGCTTTCAGAGCGCCGCTCCTTCATCAGGTGGTTGTGGAGTGCACAATTGTAAGACACAGAATTTATAGCAAAAGTTTACAGTGTGATGTAACTGAAATTATATTGAAAAACACCTTGATTGATGTTAAGTCTCTCATCTGTTAGAATGACCATGATAGTTTCATTTCTTTCATATGTAAATCACAAAACTCTTTTTAAAAGTTACAGTTTCATGTTAACTGTAAGAATTGGTGTCAGCCCAGATAAGATGTTGAGATGTTGAAGGTGTTAGCCCCCTGTGTTCCCTACCTGTGCCATCATGTTTATACTGATTTTAATCTAAAAAGTGAGTTAACAGAGTCTTACAATTCTTACAGTTAACCTGAGAATGTAACTTTTAAAAAAACGAGTTGTGATGTGAAAGAAGTGAAACTATCATGGTCATTATAACAGATGAGAGATTTAACATCAATACAGATATTTTTCAATGTATAATTTCAGTTACATCACACTGTAAACTTTTGCTATAAATTATGTGTCTTACAATTGTGCACTCCACAACCACGTAATGAAGGAGCAGCACTCCAAAAGGTAGTGCTTCCAATTAAACCTGTTGGACTATAACCTGGTGTTGTGTGATTTGTAACTTTGTGCATCCCAGTCCAACACTGGCATCTCCAAATCTTGTCAAAGGCCGAATTGAAGTCCTGCACTACCGTCATCAATATATTTAGTCACCTTTTCAAAGAACTTAAAATACAATAGTCAGGCAGACTCTCCCTCTACCAAATATGTGCTGATTATCTCTGATCAATCTCTGCCTTTCCAAGTGTTGATTAATCCTGTCCGTCAGAACTGTTTTCATAATTTCCCTACCATTGACCTCAGATTAACTAGTCTGTAATTATCTGGCCTATCCCTGCTGCCCTTTTGAACAAAGGAACCACATTAGCTCTCCTCCAGTCATCTGGCATTTCACCTGTGGCCAGAGAAGTATTAATATCTCTCTCAGAGTCCCAACAATCTTCTCCCTTGCCTCCCATTAGCAGCCCAAGGTACATCTCATCAGGTCCTGGGAAATCTATGTACCTTAATGCCTCTTAAAACATCTTAATCTTAATTGTAGCCATGAAATCCATGACCACAATGTCTTTCTCCTCTGTGAATACTGATAAGAAACATTGATAACCCTTTACATCCAGGTTTTGCTGGACTTGCTGCCTAGCCATTCATTCTTAGAGGAACACACTGGTCCTGAACTTTCACTATGCTACTTAGAAAAGACGCCCACTTTCCAAGTAAAGACCTAGTATATATATATTTGCCAGATCTCATCTAATGATATTAAAATTGGTTTTCCTCAAATTTAGACACTTAACATTTGCACAATCCTTACGTTTTCCTGTAATGACTAAAAAACTTAAGAGTTATGGTCACTACCCCCAAATGCTCACCTACTGAAACTTTAGCCACTTGATTAGCACTGCCCCATCTATAGTAGGACTATGTATTGGTGCAAAAAGCTGTCCTGGACTTGGAGGGAAAATTTGCTAGAATATAGAGAAAGTGCACAGATACGCAACAAATCTTTCAAAGAGTTGATATAGGTACAGTGGAACTGAATGGCCTCCTCTGTGCTGTATCATGTTGTGATACTATGGATGGTAACTAAAAATTATGAGAAATGCAAGCATCTAGTTTTAGCAATAATAGTTAAATGGAACAATCAAGAAGCTACACATTTTAAAATTCTGATTACCAGCTCTTAAAGATTGATTCAAAGTTGCTAAGGATTGTAAGTTCATTAAGGAAAACTATTCCAAGTGCTTTATGATTTAGAAATGGAAAGGTTGCAACAAAATTGGGTATAATATTTCCCAATTCACAAGCATGTCAAAATATCCAGCCATACTAGCAAAGGGAAGTGTGCGACATTTAATATTCCTAAAAGAATATTCTGCTGTTCTATTACCAAAACATGTATGAGTCAAACTCTTCACTTCAAATATTCCAAAAGATCACATAAGCTCAGGATTCAATACTTTTGTATGCTTGCCAGCATAACAAGAACGTACATCTGGAGGAAACTTTGATGTTTTCTCAAAATTGGCATAGGTGGTTGCCAAAAGTTGAAAAACGCACCAGGATTGGCCTTCTAGGATCTTAACTAAGTTTAGTTTATGCTATTCAAACAGTGCAAAATGCTGAGCTTCAATTTATGCGTTAAAAAAAGGATTTTAGTTCAGATACTAATGTAATAAATTATTTGTGATTAGTTTGGTGGACTTTAAATTCAATTCATAAATCTGGAATATGAAGCTTGTCTTAGTAATGGCAACCATGAAATTATAATTGACTTTTGTAAAAAGCCATGATGTTCACTAATGTCTTTAGAGAAGGAAAACTTACATCCTTACCCAGTCTGGCCTATGTGTGGCTCCAAGTCTGTAGCAATGTGGTTGACTCTTAAACTGCCATCTGGAATAACTAGTATGCCACTCAGTTTCAAGGATAATTATTGATCGGCAATAAATGCTGACCTTGCAAACAAAATTCATAGCCCATGAAAGAATAAAGGAAAAGTAATGTTCTAAATACCCAGCTTCTACTTCATAAATAATGAGTTCCAGCATTTTTCCGTTGACAAATCGTACACTAATTGGCCAATATTTACTGATTTCTATCTTCCTCCTTTCTTAAATAGTCGTGTTCTATTTCTGTTTTCGAATCTATTAGGACTTTTTCAGAATCTATAGAATTTTGCAAGATTAAATCGATGCATCCATCATCTCTGAAGCTATTTTGGTTTCAAGACTTAGGAAGCAGTCCATTCCTCTAGTAATTTGTCAGCCTTTAATGTCATTAGTTTCCTTAGTAAATTTTCTCTTTGAATGCGATTGTCTTAAGTTCCTGTCCCTTTTTTGCCCTCTTGGTATTTTCATATTTTTTAGACATGCTTTGGTGACTTCTACCATGAGGGCCAATACAAAATTCTTGTTCAAAACCTCTTTTAATTTGATACCATCCTTAATTTCCCTAGTTAACCACAGAGGATGCCGTATATAGAACACTGCTATGCAAAAATCTTTTTCTGCAAGTCCCACCTAGAAGGATGATCAAGGTCCACAAGAATTTATTCAGCTGTGAAGTATAGGGAATATTCTTAAAGTGAATATTATATAAATAAAGTATTTTCCTTCTTTCTTGTCATAGCAAACATGGGTACAGATATTTTGGTTTCATCAAATCAAGATTACGTCACCCATGGCTTCCACTTTTTGAAGCATCACAATTAATTATTTTGTCTTAAGATATTTGAAGCTGTGGCAATTTATTAACAGGAACACAAAACCAAACCATGTAAAGATATGTAGGTAAGCTGTACAAGTAGACTGACTGGTAGGCGCAGTCTTTTAGTAGTGAGTGCACTGGGCTTTTCCACTGACGTGCTGATTAATTCCTTTCATGTCTCTTTATAAGTGCTTTGCCTTTTGCAAAATATTGTCAAGGCAGTTTGACTGTAATTGGTGACATTTTTATCCAGTTGATCACTGTGCATATTTCTTTTTCTTAACAAAATTAATTTTGCATGCTCCCTCAATAGCAAATTGAAGATTGGATATTCAGTTAAGTTTGCAAGAACAGAAAAAAAATCTTGCATATGTAGTGTATTCCACCTTCTCACTAAAAGATCAATAAGTAAGTGACCTTATACTCTATTTAGCTTTGTGCCTCATCAACCCCCACGCTCATTGTTACTAGTGACAGAATGTAGGGGAACAAGCACAAGAAGGCCATGGCAACAAATGTAATCTCTCATACAAAGCAAGTGCTGTTAAAAACAACTATATTACTCTCAGAATGAAATGGGATCTGAAAGTTACATTTATTTGAATTTTGGTTTATTTGTGCTATTAAAAGCTGAACAATTATTTTGCATGCTAATGTAAATGATCTATTAGAAGAAATAAATACACTTAAAAATTGAATTATTATAAATATTGAATACCTGGAACCGTGGTATATGTCAACCTTTGAAGCCTCCAAAAGTTCTTCCAAAAACAGAGATCAACATACACTCAAAATATAAATTGTGTGCTCCTAATGTGGTTGAAGCCTATTTGAATTGTGAAGAAAAAACATCAGGTAATTAATTTTAAATTAACGCAACACAATTTATTGAATTAGTTAATTGTATAAAGATAGCACTAACTACAATCAAAAAATTTTAAAGCCATCAAAAATATTGTCTTTGACATGCAAATAAAGAATTCATTCTGAGTTACTTTGATTCCAGTATCATAAGGATCTGACTGTGGATCAGATATGATATTTTCAGTTTCAAAAGGCATGCATCCAAAAGCAGAACTCTGCATGTTAGACCCCTGCTCCCACCACAGTATGGGTGATATTTTCTTCGCAGGCATATATTAATCTCAAAAATGATCTCAAACACCTGGAAGGAAATTTATTTTTGGCATGGTTTTACATTTTATTCCATTGGTCTTGCAAGCTAGTACAATCATGAATCTCATCTTCTTAAGTCCTGTACTTTTCACTGGAACTGCTTTGAAACCATTCACCTCCGCAGTTTGGCTGCTGGGCATATCTTCCGTGGTTATGGTGTGAATAAAATTTTGTCTTTTTGCCACTGTTGGATGATGAATCACTACAAATTGGTCATTTTTGGGGCCTTTTGGTAGTCTCAATGATCCTGGTCCCTGTCACAACATTAGACATTTTTATTCTATAAAGTAACTAACTAATATGTTGTTGCGCTAAACCCATGGCTAGGACCAGGGTTTTATTTGCACTACTTAAGTATATATGTACAGATTTTATTTCTGGTGAAGAAGGCCTGGATTTTCATGGAATCGGGGAGACTCCATGGAGGGACGAAAATAGCGACAAAGATCTGATTCTGGGCTGCCTAACACCATCATGGGTTTCTGATTTTCACAGTGCTATTTAAGTGTGAGAGGTAGTTTAGATTGTGAGCCCACATCTTGCACTCCAACCTGACAAACTCCATTGAGGAGATAGGCACTTGCAATTTTTATGGAGTTGGGCCAACTTTTGAAAGACTGACGGTTCATGGCTCCTCAGAGGTATTATGAGCAGAAGGTTTTGAATCAGAAAACCTTTAGAAAAGAAAGTTCCAAAGATCTAACCCTTACCCTCCATGTCAAGCAAAGCCTCCTACTAAACTCCATGCCAATGTATGTCCTGCCATCCAAGCTTCAATGAGCATCTTGGCGGATAGCCCAGGCATCCAATAAGGGTGCTAAAACAGATCAGATGCAAGGAAACTTTGCTTGATTGACAGCTCTGGTTGTCTGATTTATTTTCTCTATACTGTAATATCTACACTGTCAATCATAAAATGCCTATTTACACAAGGGTTGAATTGGGTTTTGGTGCCAGAAAAGTGATCATCTTAATTATATACCATGTCAAATACATGCCATGATTTACAGTAATTTCCATCCATTTCAGTTATACAGTAATAGAGCTTTACAGCACATAAGCAGACCCTTCAGTCCAACTCGTCCATGCTGACCAGGTATCCTAAACTAACCTAGTCCCATTTGCTAGCAGTTGGCCCCTTTCTCTCTTAACTCATCCTATTCATATACCCATCCAGATGCCTTTTAAATACTGTAATTGTACCAGCTGCCACCACTTCCTCTGACAGCTCATTCCATACACGCACCACCCTCTGCATGGAAAAAATGCCCCTCAGAGCTCTTTTAAATCTTTCCCCTTGTACCTTAAACCTATGCCCTCTAGTTTTGGACTTGCCTACCCCAGGGGAAAAGACCTTGGCTATTCACCCTATCTATGACCCTCATGATACTATAAACCTCTATAGGGTCACCCCTCAGCCTCCAAGACTCCAGGTAAAATAGCCCCATTTTATTCAGTCTCTCCTTTTAGCTCAAACTCGCCAACCCTGGTAACATACTTGTAAACCTTTTCTGAACCCTTTCCAGTTTCACAACATTCTTCCTATAGCAGGGAGACCAGAATTGAATGCAGTATTCCAAAAGTGGTCTAACCAATGTCCTGTATAGCTGCAACATGACCTCCTAACTCCTATATTCAATGCTGTAACCAATAAAGGAAGGCATACTTAACGCCTTCTTCACTATCCTGTCTACCTGTGACTCCATTTTCAAGGAACTATGAACCTGCACTTCAAAGTCTTTTTGTTCAACTACAAAGAGAACAAAGAATAATACAGCATGGCAACAGGCCCTTCGACCCTCCAAGCCTGCACCGACACATTTTGCCCTTGCATACTAAAACGGTCTTCATGTACACGATCCAGATTCCTCATTCCCCTTCTGTTCATGTATTCATTCATGTGCTTCTTGAATGCTGCTATTATGTCTGCCTTCACCACCTCCTCTGGCAGCGTGTTCCAGGCACTCACCACCCTTGCCTCGCACACCTGTTTTAAACTCCCCTCCTCCCCTTCCCCTGCACCTTGAACCTGTGTTTCCTAGTAATTGACCCCTTCAGCTTGGGAAAAAGTCTCATACTTTCCACTCTATCCATACCATTCACGATGTTATAAACTTCTAACAGGTCACCCATCTATCTTCTACGTTCCAGTGAAAAAAAAACCCAGTCTATCCAATCTTTCTTCATAGTTAAAATCTCCCATACCAGGCAACATCTTTGTAAGCCTTTTCTGTGCTCTCTCCAAAGTATCCACATCCTTCTGGGAGTGTGGTCACCAGAACTGTATGTAATATTCTAAGTGTGGCCTAACTGAAGTTCTATAAAGCTGCAGCATAACTTGTCTATCCTTTTCCTCAATGCCCCTCCCAATGAAGGTAAGCATGCCATAGGCCTCTTTTTATTTCCTCAGTGCTGCCACCTTCAGTGATCTGTGGACCTGCACACCCAGATCCCTCTGCATATCAATATACCTAAAGCTTCTGCTATTCACTGTATAATTTCTACATGTACTTGACCTTCCAAAATGCATCACCTCATACCTGTCCGGTTTAAACTCCATCTGCCAATTTTATGCCCTGCCTCCAACTGATCTATATCCTGCTGTATCCTCTGACAATCCTCCTCACTATCCACAACACCATTAATCTTTGTATCGTTTGCAAACTTACTAATCAGACCAGCTACTTTTTCCTCCATTTATATAGACCATGAACAGAGAGGTCCCAGCAGTGATCCCTGTGGAACACCACTAATCACAACACTCCATTCAGAAAAATATCTTTCCACCAGTACCCTCTTTCTCCTATGACTAAACCAGTTCTGTATTATCTTGCCAACTCCCTGATCCATGTGGCTTCACTTTTTGTACCAGTTTTCCACGAGGGACCATGACCTTGTCAAAGGCTTTACTGAAGTTCATGTACACAACACCAACTGGTTTTCCTTCATCAACCATCTTCATCAAAATACCTCAACAAACTCGATCAAGTTAGTGAGGCATGTCCTCTTGCAATAAACCATGAATAAGTCAATTTGCTTCTAAATGCAGAGAGATCTTGACCAAGAATCTTTTCCAATAATTTCTCTACCACTGATGTGAGGCTCACAGGCCCGTAATTTACCCTTCTTAAATAATGGGACAACATTAGCTATTCTCCAGCACTCTGGGACCTCATCTGTGGCCAAAAAGGATACAAAAATGACTGTCAATGCTCCAACAATTTGTTCTCTTGCCTCCCTAATTATTCTAGGATAGATCACATCAGGATCTGGAGTCTTACAAAACTTAATACTTTTTAAGATGCACAACACCTTTTCCTCTTTAATAGCAACTTGACTTAGAAATTCGATACCCTTCACTGAAATCAGCCTCCACCAATTCCTTCCCTTCGTTGAATCCAATGCCTTCTCTTTGTTGAATACCAACACAAAGTTATCATTTAGGATATCACCTACCTCTTCTGACTCTACACATAGATTCCCTCCTTTATCCTTGAGTGGGCCAACCCTTTCCCTGGCTACCCTCTTGCATTTTATATATGTATAGAAAGCCTTGGGATTCTCCTTAATCCTGATTACTAATGACTTTTAGCCCTTTTAATTCCTTGTTTGAATTCTTTCCTATTTCAAGGACTTCATCAGTTCCCATTCTCCTAGACCTTAAAATGCTTCCCTTTTCTTTTTGGCCAAGGTCATAATATCACTGTTCATCCAAGGTTTATGTAACTTGTTGTACCTATCCTTCATTCTCGCACAAACGTGCTGTTCCTTTACTCTTATCAAGTATCTTTTGAAATACTCCTTCATATCCAATGTGGATTTACTTTCAAAAAGCCACTTCCAATCAACATTCTCCAGTTCCTGCCTATTATTATTGTAGTCAGCCTCTCCCGAATTTAACACCTTCAATCAAGGATTGCAGTTATCCCTATCTATAAGTATCTGAAAACCAACAGTATTATGGTCACTACTCCTGAAATGCTCCCCCAGTGAAATTTCACTCACCTGGCCAGGCTCATTTCCCAAAACCATGTTCAGTATAACCCCTTCTCTGGATGGACTGTTTACATACTGTGTCAAAATACCCTTATGAACGGTCCTTACAAATTCTGCCCATCCAAGCTCCTAGCACAAGTGAATCCCAGTCAATATAGGGGATGTTAAAATCACCCACTGCATCAACCCTGTTGTTTTCACATCTTTCCAAAATCTGTCTACATATTCCCTCCTATATCGCCTGTTAGCTGTTGGAAGCCTGTAGTACACCCCCAGCATTTTCATTTTATCTTTTCTATTCCTGAAGTTTACCCATTTTGCCTCACTGCATGAGTCCTCTGATGTATCATCCCTCAGTACATTGCGAGATACTCTTTTACCAGTAATGTAACTTCCCCATCTCTTTTACATCCCTTTCTATCACATCTGAAAAATCTAAATCCTGGGACAGCCAGCTGCTAATTCTGTCTCTCTTTCAGCCACGTCTCCCTAACACTCCCCAGGACCTCACCATTAAGTGTATAAGTACTGCCCAGATTTGCATTTCCAAAATGCAGCATCCCACATTTATCTAAATTAAACTGCATCTGCCAAACCTTAGTCCATCTGATCAAGGTGCTATTGCACTCTGAGGTGACCTTCTTCATGGTCCACTACACCACCAATTGTGGTGTTAACTGCAAACTTACTAACCATATTTTCTATGTTCACATCCATTATATAAATGATAAAACCAGTGAACCCAGCACCAATCCTTGTGGCACACCCCTGGTCACAGGCCTCCAGTCAATAATAAAGCTGGATATTAGGGGAAAAACACATTTGAAATGTAATCTTCTTTTCATTTTCTGTCTCTCCCCAAAATCACGCACTATTATCCAACTAAGACTATGGTACTCTGACCAATTCATAGATTTCAATTCTACTGCTCACAAAATGACAATTAAGCCCTCAGCTGACTTCTTGTGGAGTGTTGTTGTCTGACCACCACCCCCTGCCCAAACCTCTGTTGGTAGGACATTGACATTAGAACTGAATTTCAGGCAGAATAAGTACTAAACTATGTACTAACCTCTTTGTGAAATAAAAATGTCACTACAGCAAGGGAGCTAATGTGGCTTAAGTTCACCATCACAAGTTTTAATTTAAGATGTTTCTGTATTTCAAGGTTTGGAGATACCGGTGTTGGACTGGGATGTACAAAGTTAAAAATCACACAACACCAGGTTACAGTCCAACAGGTTTAATTAAACCTGTTGGACTATAACCTGGCGTTGTGTGATTTTTAACTTTGTATTTCAAGTGCATCATATAATGACTTTAGTTTTCCAAGTGCAGGTCTCATGCTGTCAGTATTGACTTTTATCCATGAAACAAAATGTACACTTGGGAAACCTGGCACCATTGGTTCACTATATAAGTACATTTAGTAATCATTCGTTTCTCCATATGATCATCAGCAATGCTCAATATGTCTCAGCTTCAAATGGCTACTTCACTCCAAAAGTAGTTACTACAAAATATAGCCAGACTTATACTTTTGGGATATTTGAGTCAAATCTTAGCTTTGAATGATATAAAAACAGAAAATACGGTGAATACACAGCAGATCAGATGGCATCTGGGCATAGATGACGAGATGATTTGGGTCAATGACAGTTTTTTTTTCTTTGAACATTCTTTCTTATTTATACATATACTGTCAGACTAGGTGGAGGTAGGAGGCCATGTGATGAAAATTCCAGGAATATATCCAAACAGAGTTGGTAACCAGGTCAGACAAGGTCTTAGCTTAACATCGCACCTGCAAGAGACACCTTCACATGAACAACTTCCATTGAGTGCAGATCTGCTGTATTGACCTCTAAGTGCTGCTGATTTTCAGCAGGCTTTTTATTAAAGACTGTTATCATGGAAACAGATTACAACTTCTTGTCACTTAATTAATAAGTATAGAGATGTATAGTAATCATCTGTAGGGATGCAGCAATGGAATGCACCAGATTCCAGAAAGAACTTGAAGCTAAGATAAAAGGGCAACATGGACTTATTAGGAACAAATGGAGGTCAAGCTGCCATACAGGGTGAGACACTCAAAACATATAGATTGTATTTAATGGAGCAGATAGGATAAAAGAAAAGAGACAAAAATAGAAATTGCTGGAAAAACTCAACAGGTGGACAAAAATCAGAGTTAACGTTTTGGGTCAAGTGTCCCTTCCTCAAAGCTCTGATTTACAGCAGCCACAGCTCTTTCGGGTTTCTTTTAGCATACAAGAAAAATCTGATAAAGTCTACTCCTGACAATTCAAACAAACTTCACCAAAGCAAAACAATAATTTGAATTAATCAACTTTGAATTAAGAAGCGAAGGCTTGAAAGATAATAGGTGAAGGTTTGAGGGGGTAAATGGAAATTATTTACAGTGATTAATGTAGAAGAGATGTACATTTAGGATTACTATTGGAATAGGAGTTTAGAATCCTTTACATATAACAGGTTATCGTAGGCCTTGGAAAGGTACAAATGTAGTTTACTGGGATATTGCCTGGAATGGAGTGCATTAGCTTTAAGGACAAACATGGATTGTTTTCACTAGAGCATCAGAGGCTGAGGAGGCATGCTGAGAGAATTATATAAAATTATGAGAGGCATGGATGGGATGGATAGCCTGAGTCTTTTCCCCAGGGTGGAAATATCAAATATTTGGGTGCATAGGTTTAAGTTGAGAAGGGTGGCAGAAATATTATTACTGGGTATTTAGATAGACACATGAACAAGGATGTAATAGAGGAACATAGACCATGACCAGACAGATGATATAGGTTAGAATGGCATCATGGTCAGTACAGACATGGTGGGCTGAAGGGCCTGATCTTGTGCTGTACTGTTCTGAGTTTGACTCTTTTCCCTTTTATACACTTACAGTAGTTTTGCTATTCATTTTCTATATTTTGCATTAGCTTTCCTTCATAGTTTACCTTTGGCCCTTGACTTTTTAAAAATAACTCTTTTGATCTTTTGACATTTTTGGGGCTACGTTTTCATTCGCACCACTGACTTATTAAGTAATCTTATGCTCATTGTCATAGGAGCAGAAGTAAGCCATTCAGCCCAATGAGCCTGCTCTGCCATTCAATTAGATCATGCCTAATCTGACAATCCTCAACTCCACTTTCCTGCCTTTTCCCTATAATCCTTGATTCCCTTCCTGATTAAAAATCTCTCCACCCTTGAATATACTTAATGACCCAGCCTTGACAGTCCTCTGCAGCAAAGAGTTCCACAGATTCACTACCCTCAGAGTTGAAATTTCTCCTAATTTCTGCCTTAAACATCCGAGCTATTATTGTGAGATTATGAATTCTTGCATGCTAGACTCTTCCACAAGGCAAAACAACCTTTCCACATCTACCTTGTCAAGTCTGCTAAGAATCTTGTATGTTTCATTAAGGTCACCTCTCATTCTTCTAAACTCCAATGAGTAAAGCCCAACCTACTCAACCTCTCCTCATGAGACAATTCAACTATACCTTTGAAATAAAGGCTGTTATTCCATTTATCTTCCCTTATTAGTCACTGAAATTGGCAACTTTGTGATTTGTGGACAAGAACTCACCAATGATTTAGATTTAGATTTTATTGTTACATGTATGCAAGTACAGAAGTACAGTGAAATGTGTATAATGTCATCACACAAGGTGCCATCTTAGGTACCAAAGTACTGAGATATAAAAATACTTAGGTACAAAGTAGTCAGAAAAACAGAATTAAAAATCCCTCTGTGATCTCCAGTGACTTGCTCCTTATCATGTGCTCAGTAAAGTCATGTCTTCAACACTCTTGTCTCTGGAGGGTTTTTTGAACAGGAAAGTCAAGATTTCTTCTCAGCTATTTTCATAATGTTTTGAAGACTGTTCAGATAATAAAGGTAATAAAGCAGAGAAGGAAGTAAGATAATGGAATGTTGGCTTTTATAGCTAAAGGAATAGAATATAAAGGTAAGGAAGTATTGTTGTAACTGTACAGGCATTGGTGAAACTGCACCTGCAGTATTGTGCACAACTTTGGTCCCCTAATTTGAGGAAAGTAGTGGCATTGGAGGTTCACGAGATTTATCCCAGAGATGAGGGGTTTGTCGTATGAAGAGAGATTGAACAGTTTAGACCTATGCTCTCTGGAATTTTGCTACAGCTGCTCGGGAGGATTTAAACTAGTAAGGTGGGGTAGGGTGATTGTGAGGAAAGAGATCAATCTGAGACTGGTACAGTTGAGAAAAAAAGTAGAGAACAAGGTAGGACTGATAAATTAAACTGCATTTATTTCAATGCAAGGGGCCTAACAGGGAAGGCAGATGAACTCAAGGCATGGTTAGGAATAGCAATTACAGAAACATGGCTCAGGGAAGGACAGGACTGGCAGCTTAATGTTCCAGGATACAAATGCTACAGGTAGGACAGAAAGAGAGGCATAAACCAAATCATCCGCCGACATTTCTGCCACCTCCAAACGGACCCCACCACCAGGGATATATTTCCCTCTCCACCCCTTTCCGCCTTCCGCAAAGATCATTCCCTCCATGACTACCTGGTCAGGTCCACGCCCCCCGACAACCCACCCTCCCTTCCTGGCACCCTCCCCTGCCACTGCAGGAATTGCAAAACCTGCGCCCACACCTCCTCCCTCACCTCCATCCAAAGCGCTAAAGGAGCCTTCCACATTCAAAGTTTTACCTGCACATCCATCAAGATCATTTATTGTATCCATTGCTCCCAATGCGGTCTCCTCTACATTGGGAAAACTGGATGCCTCCTAGCAGAGCGCTTTAGGGAACATCTCTGGGACACCCGCACCAATCAACCACACTGCCCTATGGCCCAACATTTCAACTCCCCCTCCCACTCTGCTGAGGACATGGAGGTCCTGGGCCTCCTTCACCGCCGCTCCCTCACCACCCGATGCCTGGAAGAAGAACGCCTCATCTTCTGCCTCGGAACACTCCAACCCCAGGGCATCAATGTCGACTTCAACGGTTTCCTCATTTCCCCTTCCCCCACCTCACCTCACCCCAGTTCCAAACTTCTAGCTTAGCACTGTTCCCATGACTTGTCCTACCTGCCTATCTTCTTTTTCACCTATACACTCCCCCCTCCTAGCACCTTCATCCCCTTCCCCACTCACCTATTGTACTCTATGCTACTATCTCCCCACCCCCACCCTCCTCTCATTTATCTCTTCACCCTTCAGACACTCTGATGAAGGGCTTTTGCCCGAAACATTGATTTTACTGCTCCTCTGATGCTGCCTGAACTGCTATGCTTTTCCAGCACCACTAATCCAGAATCTGATTTCCAGCATCTGCCGTCATTGTTTTTATCTAAAAAAGGAGGCAAGAGAGGAGGGGGGGGCGTGGTGTTTTTGGTAAGGGATAGCATTATAGCTGCACTGAGGGAGGATATTCCTGGAAATACATCCGGGGAAGTTATTTGCGTGGAATTGAGAAATAAGAAAGGGTTGATCAACTTATTGGGATTGTATTATTGATCCCCTAATAGTCAGAGGGAAATTGAGAAACAAATTTGTAAGGATATCTCAGTTATTTATAAGAATAAGAGTGTGGTTATGATAGGAAATTTTAACCTTCCAAACATTAACTGCCATAATGTTAAGGGTTTAGATGGAGAGGAATTTGTTAAGCATGTACGAGAAAACTTTCTGATTCAGTATGTGGATGTACCAACTAGAAAAGGTGCAAACCTTGACCTACTCTTGGGAAATAAGGCAGGTAGACTGAGGTGTCAGTGGGGGAGCACTTTGGGGCCAGCAACCATAATTCTAATAGTTTTAAAATAATGATGGAAAAAGATAACTGGATCTAAAAATTGAAGTTCTAAATTGGAGGAAAGCCAATTTTGACGGCATTAGGCAAGGACTTTTAAAAGTTGGATTGGGGGCAGATGTTTGCAGGTAAAGGAACGGCTGGAAAATGGGAAACCTTCAAAAATGAGATAACGAGAATCCAGAGGAAGTATATTCCTGTTAGGGTGAAAGGAAAGGCTGGTAGGTATAGGGAATGCTGGATGACTAACGAAATTGAGGGTTTGATAAGAAAAAGGAAGCATATGTCAGGATAAAGAGGATAGATCAAGTGAATCCTTAGAAGAGTATAAAGGGAGTAGGAGTAACTTAAGAGGGAAATCAGGAGGGCAAAAAGTGGACATGAGATAGCTTTGGCAAATAGAGTTAAGGAGAATCCAAAGATTTTTACAAACACATTAAGGACAAAATGGTAACAAGGGAGAGAATAGGGCCCTTCAAAGGTCAGCAAGGCAGCCTTTGTGAGGAGCCGCAGGAGATGGGACAGATACTAAATGAGTATTTTGCACCAATATTTACTGTGGAAAAGGTCATGGAAGATATGGGATGCAGGGATATAGATGGTGATATCTTGAAAAATGTCCAGATTACAGAGGAGGAAGTGCTGGATGTTTTGAAACACATAAAAGTGGATAAATCCCCAGGATCTGATTAGGTGTACCCCAGAACTCAATGGGAAACTAGGGAGGTGGTTGCTAGACCTCTTGCTGAGACATTTGTATCATCGTTAGTCATAGGTGAGGTGCTGGAAAACTGGAGGTTGGCTAATGTGGTATCACTGTTTAAGAAAGGTGGTAAGGACAAGACAGGGAGCTGTAGACCAGTGAGCCTAACGTCAGTGGTGGGCAAGTTGTTGGAGGGAATCCTGAGGGACAGGATGTACATGTATTTGGAAAGGCAAAGACTGAATAGGGATAGTCAACATGGCTTTGTGTGTGGAAAATCATGTCTCTCAAACTTGATTGAATTTTTTGAAGAAGTAACAAACAGGATTGATGGGGGCAGAGTGGTAGACGTGATCCATATGAACTTCAGTAAGCTGTTTGACAAGGTTCCCCATGGTAGACTGGGTAGCAAGGTTAGATCTCATAGAATGCAGTGAGAACTAGCCATTTGGATACAGAACTGACTCAAAGGTAGAAGACAGAAGGTGGTGGTGGTGGAGGGCTGTTTTTCAGACTTGGAGGCCTGTGACCAGTGGAGTGCCACAAGGATCAGTGCTGGTTCCACTACTTTTCGTCATTTATATAAATGATTTAGATGTGAGTTTAAGAGGTATAGTTAGTAAGTTTACAGATGACACCAAAATAGGAGGTTTAGTGGACAGCGAAGAAGGTTACCTTGGATTACAACGGGATCTTGAGCAGATGAGACAAAGTAGCAGATGGAGTTTAATTTAGATAAATGTGAGGTGGTGCATTTTGGGAAAGCAAACCTTAGCAGGACTTAGACACTTAATGGTAAGGTCCTAGGGAGTGTTGTTGAACAAAAAGACCTTGAAAGTAGAGTCGCAGGTAGAAAGGATAGTGAAGCGTTTGGTATGCTTTCCTTTATTGGTCAGAGTATTGAGTACAGGAGTTGGGAGAACATTTTGGGACCTGTACAGGACATTGGTTAGGCCACATTTGGAATGTTGCATGCAATTCTGGTCTCCTTCTTATTGGAAGGATGTTGTGAAACTTGAAAGGGTTCAGAAAAGATTTACAAGAATATTGCCAGGGTTGGAGGATGTGAGCTACAGGGAGAGGTTAAATAGGCTGGGGCTTTTTTCCCTGGAGCATCGGATGCTGAGGGGTGACCTTATAGAGGTTTATAAAATCATGAGGGGCATGGATAGGGCAAATAGACAAGGTCTTTTCCCTGGGGTGGGGGAGTCCAGAACTAGAGGGCATAGGTTTAGGTTGAGAGGGTATAGATATAAAAGTGACCTAAGGGGCAACTTTTTCATGCAGAGGGTGGTGCGTGTGTGGAATGGGTTGCCAGATGAAGTGGTGGAGGCGAGTACAATTGCAACATTTAAGAGGCATCTGGATGGGTTTTGAATAGGAAAGGTTTGGGGGTATATGGGCTGGGTGCTGGCAGGTGGGACTAGATTGGGTTGGGATATCTGGTCAGCATGGATGAGTTGGACCGAAGGGTCTGTTTCCGTGCTGAACGTCTCTATGACTCTATAACAAGAGGTCATCATCTTAGGATAAGCAGTAGCAAATTTAAAACGGAGTTGTGGAGAAAGTACTTCTCCCATAGGGTTGTGAACCTGTGGAGTTGTCAACCCCAGAATGTGCTAGATGCTGGGACAGTGAGTAAATTTAAGGTTGAGTTAGACAGATTTTTAGTTGGTAATGAGTTGAAGAGTTACCGGAATAAGGCAGGAAAAGTAGGGTGAGGAGCATATCAGCCATGATCGAATAATGGAGCAAACTCGATGGGCCAAATGGCCTCATTCTGCTCCTATATCTTATGAATTTATGTTGTGGTTCTGCTCGCCGAGCTGGAAGTTTTTGCTGCAAACGTTTCGTTCCCTGGCTAGGGAACATCATCAGTGCTGTTGGAGCCTCGTGTGAAGCGCTGCTTTGATGTTTCTTCCGGTATTTATATTGGTTTGTTCTTGCTGCTTCCGGGTGTCAGAAACTGACACCCGGAAGCGGCAAGAACAAACCAATATAAATACCGGAAGAAACATCAAAGCAGCGCTTCACACGAGGCTCCAACAGCACTGATGATGTTCCCTAGCCAGGGAACGAAACATTTGCAGCAAAAACTTGCAGCTCGGCGAGCAGACCAACAACAACGGATACCCGAGCTACAAATCTTCAATCAGATCTTATGAATTTATGTGCAGCTAACAACACATCTGCTGTAATAGATCTTTTCCCTCTGACTGAAACCTGCATTTCGATCATAGAGTGTTTAGACAGAGCCATACAGGTTACTCTGCACAGGTGGTGCATGAAGCAAGATCAGGATGAACAAGATCAACATTATTTGAAGTTAGAGTCCATTCATTAAGCTAATAACAGCCGGGAAGACACTGTTCTCAAACCTATTCATACATATGGTAAAGCTTCTGCATCTTCTACCCAACAGAAGAGTTTTTAGGGTGTGTGCCTTCCAAGTTCTCATCAAACTTAAAACTATACATCATTCTTATCATTTGAATCCAAACTCTCAAACAATAATAATGTATTGTGAACCTTCATCAGGCAGGAACCCTAAAGGTTAGTATTTGTTTTTATAATTTCTAGCTAACTCCCAAGGAGACACCTTCACTATGAGATCATTAATTAATCTCATTGAGCTATACTAGATCTGGTATAACTTGATCTCTGGTCCGCTCCACAACGTGCCACGAAATTATCCCCAAAACATTCTATGAATTCCTTCTCTATGCTATCTTTAACCATTTGATTTTTCCAGCCTTTACGTACATTAAAATCTTCCATGATTATTATTTTGTGTTCTTTCTGACAAGCTCCCATTATTTCTTCCTTAACGTTCTATTCTACTGCATGGTAAATTTTAGGAAGCCTGTAAATCACACCCACAAATGCCTTCATAGTCTTATCACTTCTCATCTTTACTACACAAACTGCCTCTCTATCCTAATTTCCTGAACTTAAATCATCTGTCTCTACTGTGATGATTAGGAGCAGTAACAGGCTATTCGATCCTGCAAGTTGCTCCAGCAGTTTGTAAGATCATGGCTATCTGTTTGCATTCCAAATTCCAAAAAGCCCAGCTACTCATGATAGTATTCAATGACCATTTCCACTGTGTTCTGAGTTTGCGTGTTCCAAATCACACAACCCACTAAAATATTCCCCTCATCCACATTCTAAAAATCCCTCATTATAAAACACAGTTCCCTTGTCCTGGACACACCCAAAAGAGGAAATGTTCTTTCCATGTCCAACTTGTCACTCCGTTCAGCATCTTTCAAAGGTACAGTTGCCACAGTCCCAGATGACCATTCGAGAGAGATGACCAGTGGTGGTTTAACATAAAGGAAACCACACCACAGGTGAGGGCAGGATTGAGAAGTAACCTCAGCCAATACTGGAATTAAATCTGCGCTATTGGAATCACTCTGCATTGCATCCAGCCAAATAGCTCTTATTTTGTGGAAGAACTTTTTTGCATCTTTACAAATGCTGTCTGGAAATACAGATATGGCACATCAACAGGCTCCCCTTTATCCACTGTGCACGTTCTTAGTGTCAGAGGGATGTACAGCATGAAAACAGATATATTAGTCCAGCTCGTCCATGCCAACCAGATACCTTAACCTAATCTAGTCCCATTTGCCAGCACTTGGCCTACATCCCTCTTAAACCCTTCTTAATCATACAGTTACCTTTAAATGCTATAATTGTACCAGCTCCACTACTTCCTCTGGCAGCTTATTCTATACATGCACCACCCTCCGTATGAAAATATTGTCCCTTAGGTCCCTTATATATCTTTCTCCTCTCATCCTAAACCTATGCCCTCTAGTTCTGGACTCCCCCACCCCAGGGAAAAGGCCTTGTCTATTTCTCCCATCCATAGCCCTCATGATTTTATAAACCTCTATAAGGTTACCCCTCAGCCTCCGACGCTCCAGGGAAAACAGCCCCAGCCTATTCAGCCTCTCCCTATAGTTTAAATCCTCTAACCCTGGCAACATTCTTGTAATTCTTTTCTGAACCCTTTCAAGTTTCACAACATCCTTCCTATAGGAAGGAGACCAGAATTGCTTGTAATATTCCAAAAGTGGCCTAACCAATATCCTGTACAGCTGCAAAATGACCTCCAAATTCCTGTACTCGATATTCTGACCAATAAAAGAAAGCTTACCAAATGTCTTCTTCACTATCCTTTCTAACTGCGACTCTACTTTCAAGGAACTATGAACCTGCACTCCAAGGTCTCTTTGTTCAGCAACACTCCCTAAGACCTTACCATTAAGTATATAAGTCCTGCTCTGATTTGCTTTTCCAAAATGCAGCACCTCACATTAATCTAATTAAACTCTTCAGTCCAATGGCCCATTTGATCAAGATCCTGTTATACTCTGAGGTAACCTTCTTCATTGTCCACTCCACCTCCAATTTTGGTGTCATCTGCAAACTTACAAACTATAGCTCCTATGTTCACATCCAAATCATTTGTATAAATGACAAAAAGCAGTGGACCCAGCACCAATTCTTGTGGCACTCCACTGGTCACAGGCCTCCAGTATGAAAAGCAACCCTCCATCACCACCCTCTGTCTTCTACCTTTGAGCCAGGTCTTTATCCAAATGGCTAGTTCTCACTGCATTTCATGAGATCTAACCTTGCTAACCAGTCTCCCATGAGAAACTCCCTTCAAAGAATTCCGATAAAATGGTTAAACATGATTTTATTTACACAAAATCATGTTCCCTGAATTTTTCCAGATGCCCAGTTATAACATCCTTAAATGATTGTTTCTAACACCTTCACTTTGACATACGTCAAGCTCACCAGTCTTTGGTATCCTGTTTAATTAAATAACAGAGCTTGAGATAGTGGAAGTACAAAGGGTAGAATGACAGAAGTTCCTAGACTGTGTTCAAGAAAACATTGTAGAGCAACATTTTTTTAGTCCAAAGAGAAAGGAAGCACTGCTGAACCTTTTTCCTAGAAACCAAGTGTAACATTTAGGGGACAGTTATCATTCTATCATACGGTTTAGGTTGGCTCTGAAAAAGGACGAGGAACAATCCAATGGAACCATGAGGAAACATTTTTCAAGCAGTGAGTGATTGGGATCTGGAATGCTTGGTTAAGGCAGTTTCAATGAAGTCATTCATGAGGGAATTAGATTACTAGGGCAGCTGGTTGGTGGAGTGATAATATCACTGAACCAGTAATCATTAGTTCCAGGCTAATGGACTTGGAACATAGCTCAAACCCCACCAAAGCAAATAGTTAAAATTCAATCTTAAAATATGGCATTAAATCAATGTTGGTATAATGGCATTGCTGATGAAAAAATAGCATATTTTCCTTGTTACTATCAGTTCTAGAAAAGAGTCAACAGACTCAAAAGGCTAACTGTTTTCTCCCCACAGATGCTGCAAGACCTGTTGAGTTTCTCTCACAACTTCTGTTTCTGTTTCAGATTTCCAGCATTTGCCATTTCTTGCTTTAGTTTGTACATCCAAAAGAATTTATTTCCGCTCTTAATCTCTACTAGTACAAACAAAACATTACAATTACCAATAACCAATAAAATTAATGGGGTTTAAAACATAAATGACCAAAGTCTTCACCAGCTAATCATTACCTTTTTTTGTGTTGTCCCAGTTCAATTTTATCCAAATGTCACAGACCTGAACACCTGCTAGCTCTCTATTTACCAGCTTTTCAATTCTTGCACTCAGAGGCTGACAAAATTAGAAAATAAAAGGAGCACTGAACTCACATGTTTGCATTTTGTTTCAGCTGCACTCTGTCAAAGATAAATTTTAAACTTTCCACCAATAAGCTTTGCATGAAATAACATGACAATGCTAAATGGCCTCCTGTATTGTAATCATTCTATGAGTCACTTGTTGAATTGTAGCAACAGCTAGAAGAATTGAACCATTAACCTCTACGTTGTTGATGACCTCCTTAATTAATGTTGGCGGAGATTCTTCTTGTTAAAATTATTTTCAGATATTGAAGCTAAGAGCTGACATTCACTGAAGTTTTGAGCTCCAAAATGGCAGAATATCCTAAATTACTCATGGGTGCAGATTGACATCACGATCTTCCTGCTCTGAACATCTCTTGGGAGCATTCAGCCAAAGTGTTCACACATATTCTAGACACTACTTTGGACATCTTAGGCTATTCATGGTGCTCAAAATACAGATACTAAGGAGTCAAAATCCTCAGCCATGGTATTTGGATTGCTAATGGTTCAGACATCCTATCTTAGCTGCTGATATAAAGTTTTCTCAAGACTGATTTAGAACCTTCAAAACATAAATCTAATATAACCCAAAAACGAAGCAATTCAAAATAAGAGTACATATTATTCTTTGTCTCTGAGTCACTGAGAGCAGCAACCCTACTGTATAAAGTAGCTTTTGGAAATTGCTATCTATTTGCTCTTCACCCAACCTACTTTAATTCCTGATATTTATCTTCAGGCAGAAGGGTGGTGACATTTAGTTTCATTTAAAGTTGGGTAGATGAGACCACATGTTGTTCTTTACATTTTCTGCCTTTTCTTTCTCCAGGCATAAAAAAGTTGCAAGTTCAGCAACACCCTGACATACTAAAGCACAAAGTAATAAGCTGACTATCTGGCAAACTTCAGTCAGTGTGAATTATTTTAAAGGCCATGTGCTTGTGCCTCAGATTTCTCCCCCTCTTCTCAAAGTACTGATTTATGCAGAGTATGCTTCAATGACCATGAACTACCCTCTACAGTTGGCTTGACATACAAATTTGTGTAAAGTTAGACAACAAATGACAATAGATCACTCAAACATCAAGTTTTCACTCAAGTAGATTCTAACTACACCCAACTACACTTGGATACTTTTCAGGAAGTCCTAGTGATTAAGGCCAACAATCTTGACAGATTTTATACTCCCTTTGTAAAAGTAGATTTTTTAAATATTAAAAAAGCTTATTTCTTAAAGAGAGCAAATTCCTTCTCTTTAACTGTAGTCCTATGTGTATTGTATCAATGGAGTCTCATTTCTCCCAAGCTGCAATCAACACTACTCTCAATTATCCATTGAGAGTTTATAATTTGAATTCAAAATGATGTATGCTAAAGTTTCTCTATTTTTTTCCCTCCTGTAATCATTCCCTTCATATTTACAACCATTCTTGTTATTTATCTGCTTCCTTCTTCTAATGCTCATACAGGTTTTTGATAACGTAGATTGTTGGAGTAAATCAAGGACCTTCGATCTGATCTGATTTTGCGATATTCCGCCAATATATTTTAACATTCTGGCTGTTTATCTCACAGGTATGCATCATGGAAATGGTGAAAAGCTGTGACAGCAGAGAGATTTAAGAGTTCATCTCCAGAAACCACTAAAAATTAGTAAAGAAGTACAAAAGAATTATTAAAAAGGCATGTTTTTTTTTCATAAAACGAAGAACTTCAGATGTTGGTGATCTAAAAACAAAAACAGAAATTGCTGGAGGCCAAGCTTTAAGCTTAGTTTTTACCTCAAGGGAACTGCTACAATTATACAGGCAGTTTACAGATTACAAATGGGTTCTACTCTTGAGTATTGTCACAAGTCCATTTGCAAATACATCAGAACACAATACAGTACAATATAAAATAGCCTTTTGCAAGTATAAGCGAACATTTGTATGTCAGATCTTTAAAATTAATATTAGAACACCCTGTACGGAACCTTGCAACTTTTTTTTTAATATAAGTTGGACATTTATAAGTCGGGGACACTGGTATAAAATTCTGGTAAGACAATACCTAGAATACAGTTCTCAGTGCTTCACCTCAGAAAAATTATACTAGCCTTGGAATGGGTGCAGCACAGATATGCAGGGCTATTAAAAGGCCAGGTTGCAACTCTAAGACACAAAGCACTGGAGACACTCAGTAGGTCTAGCACCATTGTAGAGAGAGAAAAACAGAGTTAATGTTTTGAGACCAGTGACCATTTGTCAGAACTGGATGTAGCTGGGAAAGGACCTTCTATTTGTTCACAGCATTTATTGCCCATCCCTAATTGTTAAGATTCTGTGGGTCTGAAGTCATATATAGATATGTAGGTAACAGATTTCTTTCATTAATGCATATTAATGAACAAGTTGAGTTTTTACAAGAAACAGCAGTATTTGTTAACCTTATATTCCAGATTTCTTTGTTTTATTGAATTCAAATTTCACTATCTGCCATGCTAGGATTTGAATCCTTGTCCCTAGAATGTTAACCTGGGCTTCTGGATTACTAATCCAGTGACATTGCCACTACACCACCACCTCCCCCACACCTGCAGTATTGATAAACTCAGTGTTGCAGTGTGCAAATACCTAACTCTTCCTAGTTCCTAGCTAATCAGTATAAGGAGCTGAAAATAAAATGATAATCTGGAGATATTTGGGGGCATACTATCAGGCAAGAAAAGAATTGGCCAATGATCAGAGGCTGGAAAGATGCTTTTCTTGTGAATTACAGCACCATGTTAGGGGGCCAACACCAATGGAGCAAACAAAGGTTTGAATCTGGTCAAGCCTTCGATGGCAAAATAACAATAGGAGCATAGAAGCAGGAGCAGGCCGTGCAGCCTTCGAGCCCGTTCTGCCATTCAGTTAAATCATGACTGATCTGTGGTCCCTATACCCTGGCACACCAAAATTAGATTAGATTCCCTACTGTGTGGAAACAGGCCCTTCGGCCCAACCATCCACACAGACCCTCTGAGGAGTAACCCACCCAGACCAATTTCCCTCTGACTAATTCACCTAACAATACAGGCAATTTAGCATGGCCAATTCACCTGACCTGAACATCTTTGGACTGTGGGAGGAAACCGGAGTACCCGGAAGAAACCCACGCATACACAGCAAACTCCACACAGACAGTTGCCCAAGGCTGGAATCGAACCTGGGACCTTGGTGCTACGAGGCAGCAGTACTAACCACTGAGTCACCATGCCACCCCTAAAACATTAATTGTGCTTAATTAATGATCTAGAACATTAATTGTGGGCAGCAGCAGCAGTCATTACTACTGAGTATGACTGTCACCTAGGAAATTCTGTCTCACTGGTCATGGGTCTGTTGGTCCTTGTGTGGCTGATGAGCTCAATCCTAGAGTCACATCTTACCACAGATCTGGCACGTGTGTCCAAAACGCTGAATTGGTCCTTGGACGTGAAATCACTGGCATGCCTTTTTCTGTTTCCTTTACCATACTTCCTCTTACTGTAAAACACGAGGTTTCTCCTAATTTTTTTAGATTAGATTAGACTTACAGTGTGGAAACAGGCCCTTCGGCCCAACAAGTCCACACCGACCCGCCGAAGCGCAACCCACCCATACCCCTACATTTACCCCTTACCTAACACTACGGGCAATTTAGCTTGGCCAATTCACCTGACCCGCACATCTTTGGACTGTGGGAGGAAACCGGAGCACCCGGAGGAAACCCACGCAGACACGGGGAGAACGTGCAAACTCCACACAGTCAGTCGCCTGAGTTGGGAATTGAACCCGGGTCTACAGGCGCTGTGAGGCAGCAGTGCTAACCACTGTGCCACCGTGCCGCCCACTAATTTATTTCTTCTGAATAAGGATCTCCCATGTATAGACATCTATATTGCATTTTTTGAGGGAAGCTTTCAGAGTGTCCTCATCTTGTTCACATGTCTTCCTTAAACTGGGCAAAATGATTTGCTTTGGTAGTCATTGATAGATCACAGGGGTCCCTGAGGAACTTCACTACAAACCTTGCTCAGCCCCAAAAAATATCCATTGACGACTACTCTGTTTTTTTATTACCCAGTTAAAAATCACACAACACCAGGTTATAGTTCAATGGGTTTATTTGGAGGTACAACCTAACTAATGAAGGAGCAATGCTCCGAAAGCTTGTACATCCAAATAAACCTGTTGGACTTTAACCTGGTATTGTGCAACTTTTAACTTTGTCCACCCAGTCCAACACCAGCACCTCCACATCATAGCTACTCTTATTACCAAGCCCATTTTGTATCCATATTGCTACTGTCCCTTTTATTCCATAAGCTATAATTATTCTAACAAGTTTGTTGTGTCTCTCTGTTTCAAATATCTTTACAAAAGTAATATACACCACATCAACAGCATTACCCTCACTGATCCTTTCTGTTAGTTCTTTAGTGAATTAGTTAAATACAATTTCCCCTTTAGAAATCCATGCTGACATTTCTTAATCAACTACCTTTTCCATGTGACAACTAATTCTACACCAAATGATCATTTCCAGAAATGAGAGGATGGTGGTGAGCTGCCTTCTTGAACTGATGCAGTTGTAGGGCTGCAAGAGATACCTGCTGATAATGTGTTGCTGGTTAAAGCACAGCAGGTCAGGCAGCATCCAAGGAACAGGAAATTCGACGTTTCGGGCCAGAGCCCTTCATCAGGAATGAGGAGAGGGTGCCAGGCAGGCTAAGATAAAAGGTAGGGAGGAGTGACTTGGGGGAGGGGGCGATGGAGATGTGATAGGTGGAAGGAGGTCAAGGTGAGGGTGATAGGCCGAGTGGGGTGGGGGCGGAGAGGTCAGGAAGAGGATTGCAGGTTAGGAGGGCGGTGCTGAGTTCAAGGGAATCGACAGAGACAAGGTGGGGGGAGGGGAAATGAGGAAACTGGAGAAATCTGAGTTCATCCCTTGTGGTTGGAGGGTTCCCAGGCGGAAGATGAGGCGCTCTTCCTCCAACCGTCGTGTTGTTATGTTCTGGCAATGGAGGAGTCCAAGGACCTGCATGTCTTCGGTGGAGTGGGAGGGAGAGTTAAAGTGTTGAGCCACGGGGTGGTTGGGTTGGTTGGTCCGGGCGTCCCAGAGGTGTTCCCTGAAGCGTTCTGCAAGTAAGCGGCCCGTCTCCCCAATATAGAGGAGGCCACATCGGGTGCAGCGGATGCAATAGATGATGTGTGTGGAGGTGCAGGTGAATTTGTGGCGGATATGGAAGGATCCCTTGGGGCCTTGGAGAGAAGTCAGGGAGGAGGTGTGGGCGCAAGTTTTGCATTTCCTGCGATTGCAGGGGAAGGTGCCGGGAGTGGAGGTTGGGTTGGTGGGGGGTGTGGACCTGACGAGGGAGTCACGAAGGGAGTGGTCTTTGCGGAACGCTGATAGGGGAGGGGAGGGAAATATATCCCTGGTGGTGGGGTCCGTTTGGAGTTGGCGGAAATGACGGCGGATGATACGCTGTTTACGGAGGTTGGTGGGGTGGTAGGTGAGAACCAGTGGGGTTCTGTCTTGGTGGCGGTTGGAGGGGCGGGGCTCAAGGGCAGAGGAGCGGGAAGTGGAGGAGATGCGGTGGAGGGCATCGTCGATCACGTCTGGGGGGAATCTGCGGTCCTTGAAAAAGGAGGCCATCTGGGCTGTACGGTATTGGAACTGGTCCCCGGAGCCTGGCCCCGTTGCTCAGAAGGGTAGGGTGGAGAAAGGTAGAGCAATTGTTCTTGGGGACTCGATAGTGAGGGGTACAGACAGACGGTTTTGTGGGGGCGACAGGGACTCACGTTTGGTATGTTGCCTCCCAGGTGCAAGGGTACGTGATGTCGCTGATCGTGTTTTCCGGGTCCTTAAGGGGGAGGGGGAGCAGCCCCAGATCGTGGTCCACGTTGGCACCAACGATATAGGTAGGAAGAAGGGTGAGGATGTAAGGCAGGCTTTCAGGGAGCTAGGTTGGAAGCTCAGAGTTAGAACAAACAGAGTTGTAGTCTCTGGTTTGTTACCCGTGCCACGTGATAGAGAGTCGAGGAACAGGGAGAGAGAGCAGTTAAATGCGTGGCTACAGGGATGGTGCAGGAGGGAGGGATTCCGGTTTCTGGATAACTGGGGTCCTTTCTGGGGAAGGTGGGACCTCTATAAAAAGGATGGTCTACACTTGAACCTGAGGGGCACCAGTATCCTTGGGGGGAGGTTTGCTAGTGCTCTTTGGGAGGGTTTAAACTAACTCCGCGGGGGCATGGGAACCAGGACTGTAGCTTTAGGGTACAGGACCTTGAGTGTAGGGAGGTTAGGAATAATGCAGCGATCTCTAAGGAGGGTGCCTGTAACCAGAAAGGTGGATTGAAGTGTGTATACTTCAATGCCAGAAGTATAAGGAATAAGGTAGGTGAACTTGCAGCGTGGGTTGGTACCTGGGACTTCGATGTTGTGGCCATTACAGAGACGTGGGTAGAACAGGGACAAGAATGGCTGTTGCACGTTCCAGGGTTCAAATGTTTTAGTAGGATCAGACATGGGGGTAAAAAAGGGGGAGGCGTGGCATTACTTGTCAAAGACAGTATCACAGCAGTGGAATGGACGATGGAAGAGGACTTGCCATCTGAGGTAGTTTGGGCTGAGGTTAGAAATAGGAAAGGTGAGGTCACCCTGTTAGGTGTTTTCTACAGGCCTCCTAATAGTCCTAGAGAAGTAGAGGATAATATTGCGAGGATGATTCAGGAAAAGAGTGAAGGTAGCAGGGTGGTTGTTATGGGGGACTTTAACTTCCCAGATATTGACTGGGAGAGCTATAGCTCGAGTTCATTAGATGGGTCGGTGTTTGTCCAATGTGTGCAGGAGGGTTTCCTGACACAATATGTCGACAGGCCAACAAGAGGGGAGGCTATATTGGATTTGGTTCTAGGTAATGAACCAGGCCAGGTGTTAGACTTGGAGGTAGGTGAGCACTTCGGGGACAGTGACCACAACTCGGTGACTTTTACTTTAGTGATGGAGAGGGATAATCGTGTGCCGCAGGGCAAGAGCTATAGCTGGGGGCAGGGAAATTATGATGCAGTGAGGCATGACTTAGGATGTGTGGATTGGAAAAACAGGCTTCAAGGGAAGAACACTAATGAGATGTGGGGAGTGTTCAAGGAGCAGCTACTGCGTGTCCTCGATAGGTATGTACCAGTCAGGCATGGTGTAAAGGGCCTTGTGAGGCAGCCGTGGTTTAGTAAGGAATTGGAGTCCCTTGTGAAAGGGAAGAAGGCGGCATATGTAAAGATGAGGCGTGAAGGTTCAGTAGGGGCGATTGAGTGTTATAAGGTAGCCAGGAAGGAGCTAAAGAGGGAGCTAAGAGAAGCGAGAAGGGGACATGAAAAGTCTTTAGCTGGTAGGATTAGGGAAAACCCAAAGGCTTTCTATAGGTATGTCAAGAATAAAAGGATGACTAGGGTAGGTATCGGTCCAGTCAAGGATAGTAGTGGGAAGTTGTGTGTGGAGGCGGAGGAGATTGGAGAGACATTAAATCAGTACTTTTCCTCAGTATTCACTCAGGAACAGGACACTGTTGCTGATGTGAATATGGAATCACAAATAATTAGAATGGATGCCCTGGAAATATGCAGGGAAGAGGTTTTGGGAATATTGGAAAGGATGAATATAGATAAGTCTCCTGGGCCTGATGGCATTTACCCCAGGATCCTATGGGAAGCTAGGGAGGAGATAGCAGAGCCATTGGCCTGGATTTTTATGTCGTCGTTGTCAACAGGAATAGTACCAGAGGACTGGAGGATAGCGAATGTGGTCCCATTGTTCAAGAAAGGGAGTAGGGATAGCCCTAGCAACTATAGGCCAGTGAGTCTGACTTCAGTGGTGGGCAAAGTCTTAGAGAGAATGGTAAGGGATAAGATTTATGAACATCTGGGTAGGAATAACGTGATCAGGGATAGCCAGCATGGTTTTGTGAAGGGCAGGTCGTGCCTCACAAACCTTATTGAGTTCTTTGAGAAGGTGACCAAGGAAGTGGATGAGGGTAAAGCAGTAGATGTTGTGTATATGGATTTTAGTAAGGCGTTCGATAAGGTTCCCCATGGTAGGCTAATGCTAAAACTTCGGAGGTATGGCATTGAGGATACATTAGAGGTTTGGATTAGGAATTGGCTGGCTGGAAGGAGACAGAGGGTAGTAGTTGATGGATTATGTTCATCTTGGAGCGCAGTTACTAGCGGTGTACCACAAGGATCTGTTTTGGGACCATTGCTTTTTGTTATCTTTATAAATGATCTAGAGGAAGGACTTGAAAGCTGGGTAAGCAAGTTTGCGGATGACACAAAAGTCGGTGGAGTTGTGGATAGTGAGGAAGGAAGTGGTAGGTTACAGCGGGATATAGATAAGTTGCAGAGCTGGGCGGAAATGTGGCAAATGGAATTCAATGTAGCTAAGTGCGAAGTCGTTCACTTTGGTAGGAATAACAAGATGATGGATTACTGGGCTAATGGTAGGCTACTTGGTAGTGTGGATGAGCAGAGGGATCTTGGTGTCCATGTACACAGATCTCTGAAAGTTGCCACCCAGGTAAATAGTGCTGTGAGGAAGGCATATGGTGTACTGGGCTTTATTGGCAGAGGAATTGAGTTCCGGAGTCCTGAGGTCATGTTGCAGTTGTATAAGACTCTGGTGCGGCCTCATCTGGAGTATTGTGTGCAGTTTTGGTCGCCATACTATAGGAAGGATGTGGAAGCTTTAGAACGAGTGCAGAGGAGGTTTACCAGGATGTTGCCTGGAATGGTAGGAAAATCTTATGAGGAAAGGCTGAGGCACTTGGGGCTGTTCTCATTGGAGAAGAGAAGGTTTAGGGGAGATCTGATAGAAGTGTATAAGATGATTAGGGGTTTAGATAGGGTAGATACTAAGAACCTTTTACCGCTAATGGAGTCAGGTGTTACTAGGGGACATAGCTTTAAATTAAGGGGTGGTAGGTATAGGACAGATGTTAGGGGTAGATTCTTCACACAGCGGGTTGTGAGTTCATGGAATGCCCTGCCCGTATCAGTGGTGAACTCTCCTTCTTTATGGTCATTTAAGCGGGCATTGGATAGGCATTTGGAAGTTATTGGGCTAGTATAGGTTAGGTAGGATTCGGTCGGCGCAACATCGAGGGCCGAAGGGCCTGTACTGCGCTGTATCCTTCTATGTTCTATGTTCTATGTTCTATGGTCCTCCTGGGAGCAGATGCGGCGGAGACGAAGGAATTGGGAATATGGGATAGAATGTAATATTCCAAAAGTGACCTAACCAACATCCTTTACAGCCACAACATTGCATCCCAACTCACATATTCAATGAACTGACCAATCAAGGCAAAAATACCAAACACTTTCTTTGCTACCCTGTCTACCTGTGACTCCACTTTCGAGGAACTATTAACCTGTATACGAAGGTCTCTTTGTTCGGCAAAACACCCCAGAACCTTACCATTAAGTATAGAAGTCCAGCCCTGATTTGCCTTTCCAAAATGCAGCAACTTAAAACAGTTTCCTTTGTAGCCAGGCATCACATGGGGAACAGGTTGATGTGTCCTCCAGTGGACAGCCTATGACTGCTGCCAAACAGAAGAAGGTACGTAGAAGCCTGCCTGAAGCACTAGCCACATTTTCCTCCCTCTCTTCAATGAACTACTGCAAAATGGCTATCTCCAAGTTACCAAATCATGCCCCATTGTCTTTGGGGATCTGGAGGCCAAGAGAAATGTATCTGTTGCCCTTCTTTAATAGGCATTAATAGGCTTATAACAATCTTAACTGGCTGCTATGTGTGCAAATAGCGTCTACCCCTTATATTAGAATATAGATCGGAGAGCGAGATGAAACCACAAAACATGTAACTTCCTAGTCAGCAGCACAAAAATCCAGATCTATCTACCAGTTTGAGAATGATCTTAAAATCCTCACTGAAAAGTCCACTTTTGCATTCAGAAAGGTAGAACTCAATAAACTATTTGTAATCCGCTCCTATGCAACACACTATTTGTTCTACAATTATATCTTGCCCCCACTAACATCAGACATGATTATTACCCACTTTTCCTGGGTAATAGTTTTCCATGAGGTGTGGCTTTATTTAGATAAAATTAAAAATTACTAAAGTATCATGTACAGTACTGCTAATGCAATCCACAGCAGATGAGATCAGACATAAAAGTATCAGTCTCTAATTTGGGACAAGGCGTGGTGGAAAAGGGCTCAATTTCAGACTTTGGTTTGTGTATAATATAAAGCAGGGCTTCCTGGAGGCATGATATCAGCAACAGGCCTAAACAAAAATGTGAAAAATGTCATCTGCTACACTATCTGCAATGCAGTCAGAGCTTTTGACATTTGGTTCCAGTTGTTTTAAATTCTTGTTTCAAGTGAACATTTCGTACATCAGTTTGGGTCCATCCTGACACAGAGTGGGTAAGAAAATTGGAATCTGAATCTGAAACTTCTCACCTTAATAAATTAGGCAGGAAAATGGGGCTGAGGTAATGCTCAAAATGGGAATTTAAGTTGCTTTATTATGGACAAGTCTTATCAGAATGAAAGAAAAGCTTGGAACGTAGGAAACAGGATCAATCATAGATCTTATGATCCCAAAGTAGTGGAAGTTCAATGATTTACTTTGTGTATTACAATAAGTTCTCTGCTTAACTTTCCTACCTTGTAACTTCCTTAGCTTGAAATAGTCAGTAAGTTGCACAGCACAAGATGACCATTTAGAGTGCTCTAAATACGCTTGGTTTACTTTTTCTTCTCAATAAATCCAAGCAATTCATAAATAAATAGATCTCTATGAATCTATGCAATTCATAAATAAATCTCTAAACATTTTTAAAGGCTTCTAAGTTTGCAATGGAGCAGTAGAGCACCAACCCAATTACTGTGGATATTGGAAAACATTCACAGCTGAATTGAACCCTTGGTATTTCCAGAGTCATATGAATTTTTTTGTCATTCATAGGCTAAGGGGTGTCGCTGGCTAGGCCAGCATTTATGGCCCAGTTAAGAGTCAACCACATGATTGTGCATCTGGAGTCATGAGTAGGCCAAATTCAGTAAGGGTGGAAGTTTCCTTCCCGAAAGGACATTAGTGACCCAGATGGATTTTTCCAACAATTGTCAACGGTTTCATGGTCATTAGATTCTTAATTCCAGATTTTTACTGAATTCTAATTTCACAATTTGCCAGGGCAGGATTTAATCCTGGATGCTCAGAATATTTGCTGGGTCTCTGGATTAACAGTCCAGCGATAATACCATTGGCTTCTTATCTCAGTCTTAAATTGGCACCCCTTTATTCTGAGACCACGCATACCTTCTATGCATTTTAATGTTTTTCTTCCTCATTAGGAGTAGCAGTGGCAATGATTTAGGGGCAGAAGTTGAGCAGTAAGGCTTAGACATTTACAAAAATAAATTTAAAGGGATGATGAAATACTCAGTGGAATTTGAGGTTTTGTACTTGTTGAGACGGAAGAAATATCATCTTTGGCAGGAATGGCAGGTCAGATGACTGGTCAGAATATAAAGAATGGCAGAGAATGACTGCAAGGCTAGTCAGGAGGAAGAAATGAGAGTATGAGAGGAAACTAGCTACAAATATAAAAACAGAGAGCAAGAGAGTTTCTGCAGATATTTAAAAATGAAAAAAGTAAAGCAAATGAGAGAGCATGTGTTAATAATAGATAATGAAAACGCAGATGAAATGAACAAATTGAATTAAGTTTATTCTCACGTACTTTACAAATAGGTGAAAAGTTTACAAGTTGCCACTTACGGCGCCATCTTAGATACAAAAGTACCTAGGTACAGAATCTTGGTACAAAGCAAAAAAAATCACAAAGTTAAACATTAGTCCTTCTCTTTAAAAAGTAGAAAAACAAACAAACACAGTTAACACTTCAATACCACAGTCCATAATGCCTAGTCATGCCAGGCTCATACTCCTCACAAGGGCTCCACCTAATTCACTCTGCATTCAGCCTCACCTTTGCCACCTTGCAGCCTGTTCCTGCCGCCACCATGGGAAGCCTGTTCCTGCTCCCGCCGCTGGCAACTTCGGGCTGCACAGGCTTTAGAGATGGCAGAGTGGAATGAGGGCCTTTAGGACATTACCAGTTAGCAACAGGGCTCTGTGTGGGCGATGTTAATAAACTAGCTCATTATATGGGAACTGTGCATAAAAATTGAGGTGAAGCAGCTGTTCCCACTCAGTGGCTTTGTATTTGCAATTCTGTGTGTGTTTTTGTTCTGACATCTCTACACATACAAAAATGTTTCAGTAATACCTGTAAATCAGGAAATGCAAAATAAGAGAGGACCATAAGTAAAACTACAGTTATTAGGGCAGTGGTACAAAGCAAGCCAATCGAGGTCCAAGCTCACAAGCTTCTGGGCTTCATCCTTGAGTCTTAAAAGAGGGAGCTATGTAATTATACATTGGCATCAACTTTCTAAACTGCCTGGATTCTGTAAGTGTTGCATCAGACTGAAAAGTAGCAAATATATTACCTCCATTAGGAAGGAAGTCAGGCAGAAAACAGAAAATTATACATCAGTTATCTTGACATCTGTCACAGAGAAGATGTTAGAATACACCTGTTAGGTTATAGGTATGCACTTCAAAACATGTAAAATAATCAGGAAAAGTCAGCATGATTTAGTGAACAGAAAATCACATTTAACCAATTTATAAGATTTTTTGAATATATATGTATTGTAAGGTTGTAAGTTTGCTTGCTGAGCTGGAAGGCTTATTCTCAGACATTTCGTCATTATGCTAGATAATATCATCAGTGAGTCTCTACTAAAGCACTGGCGTACTGTCCTGCCTTCTATTGGTGTGTCTTGTTCTGTTGTGGTGGGTGATATCGCTTCGGTTCTTTTTTTTGAGAGGTTGGTAAATGGGGTCCAAATTGATGCACTTGTAGATGGAGTTCTGGTTTGAATGCAAGGCCTCTAGGAATTCCTGTGGGTGACTTTGTTTCGCCTGTCTCAGATGAATGTATTGTCCCAGTCAAACTGTTATCACTCGTTGTCTGCGTGTAAGAATACTAGTGATAGTTGGTCGTGTCTTTTGGTAGTTAGTTGGTGCTCGAGTATCCTGGTGGCTAGTTTCCTGCCAGTCTGTCCGATGTAATGTTTGTTGCAGTCCTTGCAGGGTATTTTGTATATGATGTTCATTCTGCTTGTTGTTGGTACAGGATCCTTTAGATTCATCAAGAGTTGTTTTAGTATGTTGGTAGGTTTGTGGACTACCATGGTGCCAAGGGGTCGGAGTAGTCTGGTTGTCATCTCCAAGAATACTGCTTCTGCCAAGAATACTGATATTGGTGATCTCATGGGTGTCCCGTTGATTTGTTTCTAGGCCTTGTTGTTGAAGGTGAAGTAGGTTGTGAATTGGCAGAAGCAGTTATGCAGAGGTTGGAACAAGCAGCCCTCCGCACAATCCAGCCCAACTTCTGTCATCACGATATGGAACAAATTAGAAGAAACCCACAAACATATAAACAACATCCTTACTGGTATGAAGTTCACCAAGGAGGAAGAGAACAACAACAGACTCCCCTTTCTGAATGTCATAGTAGAACGAAAAGCCAATGGAGGGCTATAGACCAGGGTCTACAGGAAAGCAACACACACAGACCAGACACTCAACTATAGGAGCAATCATCCCAACACCCACAAACGGAGCTGCATCAGGATATTATTTAAACAAGCCATAACACACTGCAGCACCCAGGAACTATGAGATACCAAAGAAAAACACCTATGCATCGTATTCAAGAACAATGGGTACCTGATAAGCACATTCCACAGATTCTTACACAACAAATCTAGACAGGAAGACACAACATGCCCAGAGACTCTAGCCACACCACCAAATATTAAAAACATCTCGGAGATGATGACCAGACTACTCCAACCCCTTGGCATCATGGCAGCCCATAAACCTACCAACATACTGAAACAGCGCAATGAATCTAAAGGACCCTGTACCAACAAACAGCAGAATGAACGTCACATACAAAATACCCTGCAAGGACTGCAACAAACATTACATTGGACAAACTGGCAGGATACTAGCCACCAGGATACCTGAGCACCAACTAGCCACCAAAAGATACAACCGATTATCACTAGTATCCTTACACACAGACAACGAGGGTCACCAGTTCAACTGGGACAATACATCCATCCTGGGACAGACAAAACAAACAACGGAGGCTCACTGATAATGATACCTAACATGGTGACAAATTATCTGAGAACAAACCTTCCAACTCAGCGAGCAAACTTAAAACCGGGACCAGAACCTGAGCTAGAAATCTTCACAAAAATCGCAAATATATATTGTAAATAAAGGAAAACCTATGGGCACACTGTATTTGGACTTCCAGAAGACATTTGACAAGATGCTATGTTAAAGGTTAATGTCAAAAATAGGAGTTCTTGGTGTAGGCATAGGGTTTAACATATCAGCATTAATAGAAAATTGGCCGGCTGGCAGAAAATGGAGAGAATGGAAAAATCAATCATTTTCAGATTGGCAAGATGTTATGAGTGCAGTCCTGTGGGGCTTTTCAAGCAGAGTCCATACAGGGCTCTCAATATTTTAGAATTAACATCAATAACCTAGGTAGGGAGGCAAAGACATGATAGCTAAATTTCCAGGCAACACAAAGATCAGTAAGAAAGTATATTGTGAAACGGGCTTAAAGGCTGAATATTTTTGTTTTGCTTAACTGTCAGTTGAGTTTCATGGCAGGTTTCTCTCCATGATGTCATGCCACATTGCACCAAACATGCCACATTAATCACCTACCTCAACTCTATGATGTCACTCTCATTCAAATCTAGCCTCATTGCAAAGCTACTTGCAATAATCAAACCAACTCACCACTGCCAGGATCTCTCAGAATGGACTGGAATCCCTGGTACTGGCACCATGTTTAAAAGCCCATTGTGCATCCAGACAAGCACTATCAGACCAGAACTGCTCTGCGCAGTTCCTGAAATTTGCTCCAGACAAGGAATGGATGAAAAATTGGCCACCCTGGAGGTCCTGCTGGATGGGGTGGTGCAGAGGCGGGACTTCCTCTTTCCCCATGACTTGCAGTGGAGGCCACCGTACTAGATCATGCCAGCCTGATCCAAGGTTTGCACACTTCAGTGCAGTATCATTAGATTAGATTAGATTAGAGTAGATTACTTACAGTGTGGAAACAGGCCCTTCGGCCCAACAAGTCCACACTGACCGCCGAAGCGCAACCCACCCATTCCCCTACATTTATCCCTTTACCTAACACTACGGGCAATTTAGCATGGCCAATTCACCTGACCTGCACATCTTTGAACTGTGGGAGGAAACGGGAGCACCCGGAGGAAACCCATGCAGACACGGGGAGAATATGCAAACTGGAAGTCAGTCGCCCGAGTCGGGAACTGAACCCAGGTCTCTGGCTCTGTGAGGCAGCAGTGCTAAGCACTGTGCCACCGTGCCACCCGTCAGCCATCGGGAGGCATGCACAGCAATGCGGGAAGAATGTCAATGACGTCCTCCACTCTGCTAGTGTGTGCTGCTACCTTCTCTCTGATCCCTCACACTCACTTATCTCTGCTGCTGCACTCACTTCACCAAGGCTAGTGCTCCACCACTATACTAATACGTTCAGCATCTTGGCTCACTCATTGTCATCCACCTCATCCCCCTGACAGCAATGATTCTGCATGCCTCAATTCTGCCTACTCTCACCCAATCATCTCCTGCACCAATAATGAGAGTTGGATTACCCACCTTCATCTCCCTTAATACTTGCTTCTCTCTCATTCTGGGAGAGAAACAGCTCACAAAAGACTGGTAAAAGTCAATACAGGGATAGACTGCCTGATATTTGAGGAGAGGATCCTGATTCTGAATGCCCCAAGTGGTAGTTTTACCACGTCAGACTAGAATTGGAGCTTCTATTGACTTAATGAGCTGGAATCCCAAGAGAGTTATCACCCTCAGCTGTGGACAGCTGAGACCAGTGCTGGGTCCACTGCTTTTCGTCATTTATATAAATGACTTGGATGTGGAGGTATACCTGAAGTTGCTAAGTTTGAAGATGACACTAAAATTGGCAGTGAAGAGTACAATAAAGAAGGTTACCTCAGAGTACAATGGAATCTCGATCAGATGGGCCAAGGAGTGGCAGATGGAATTTAATTTAGATAAATGTGAAGTGCTGCGTTTTGGAAAGGCAAATCAGGGCTGGACTTGTACCTTTAATGGTGAGGTCCTGGGGAGTGTAACTGAACAAAGAGACCTTGGAGTGAAGATTCATAGCTCCTTGAAAGTGGAGTCTCAGGTAGACAGGAGAGTGAAGAAGGCATCTGGTACACTTGCCTTTATTGATCAGTACATTGTGTCTAGGAGTTGGGAGGTCATGTTGTGAAGATTCAAGAGATTGGGTAGGCCACTTTTGGAACACTGCGTTTAATTCTAGTCTCCTCCTATGGGAAGGATGTTGTGAAACTTGAAAGGGTTCATAAAAGATTTACAAGGATGTTGCCATGGTTTGGCAGTGTGAGGTCTAGGGAGAGGCTGAATAGGCTGTGGCTATTTTGTCTGGAGTGTCGGAGGCTGAGCAGTGACATTATAGAGGTTTACAAAATCATGCAAGGCATGGATAGGGGAAATAAACAAGGTATTTTCCCTGGGATGGGGAGTCCAGAATTAGAGGGAATAGGTTTAGGATGAGAGGGGAAAGATTTTAAAGAGACCTGAGGGGCAACTTTTTCATGGAGAGTGTAGTGCATGTATGGAATGAGCTGCCAGAGGAAGTGGTGGAGACTGGTACAATTATAACATTTAAAAGGTATCTGGATAGGTATATGAATGGAAAAGGTTCAGAGGAATATGGGCCAAGTGCTGGCAAATGCAACAAGATTAATTTAGGATATCTGGTCAGTGTGGGTGAGTTGGACTGAAGGATCTGTTTCTATGCTGTACATCTCTATAACTCTATATATCTAGCTCATGGATTGGACCAGGCTGCATCTGTGGGCTGTTCAGTTGCTCTGTGATCTAACCTTGCTAATCAGTCTACCATGAGGAACTTTGTCGAACTACTGAAGTCAGTATAGATCACGTCCACTGATCTACCCAACAATCACTTCCCTAGATTCCCACAGAGTTTGAGGGTACACCTGAGGGATGTATCCACCTTTATGTATTTTAAGACATCCAGCACCTCCTCTTCTGCAATATGGACATTTTTCAATATATCACCATCTATTTCCCCTCATTCAGTATCTTCCATGTACTTCTCCACAGTAAACACTAATGCAAAATACTTGTTTGGTATTTCCCTCATCTCCTGCAGTCCACACACTGTGGCCCTCAAGGATCAGCAAGGCAGCCTATTCTCTCTCTAGTTACTCCAGTCATAGAGTCATAGAGGTGCATAGCATGGAAACAGACCCTTCGGTCCATGCCGACCAGATATCCCAACCCAACTTAGTCCCACCTGTTAGCACCTGGCCCATATCCCTCCAAACACTTCCTATTCATATACCCATACAAATGCCTTATAAATGTTACAATTGTACCAGCCTCCACCACATTCTTTGGCAGCTCATTCCATACACATACCACCCTCTGTGTGAAAAAGCTGCCCCTTAGGTCTCTTTTATACCTTTCTCCTCTCATCCTAAATCAATGCCCTCTAGTTCTGGTCTCCCCAACCCCAGGGAAAAGACTTTGTCTATTTACCCTATCCATGCCCCTCATAATTTTCTAAACCTCTATAAGTTCACCCCTCAGCCTCCGACGCTCCAGGGAAAACAGCCCCAGTCTGTTCTGCCTCTCCCTATAGCTCAAATCCTCCAACCCTGGCAACATCCTTGTCAATCTTTTCTGAATCTTTTCAAGTTTCACAACATCTTTCCGATAGGAAGGAGACCAGATCTGCACGCAATATTCCAACAGTGGCCGAACGAATGTCCTATACAGCCGCAACATGACCTCCCAACTCCTGTACTCAATACTCTGACCAATAAAGGAAAGCATACCAAACGCATTCTTCACTATCCTATCTACCTGCGATTCCACTTGCAAGGAGCTATGAACCTACACTCCAAGGTCTCTTTGTTCAGCAACACATCCTAGGACCTTACCATTAAGTGTATAATGCCAAGATTTGCTTTCCCAAAATGCAGCACCTCGCATTTATCTGAATAAACTCCATCTGCACCTTCTCAGCCCACTGGCCCATTTGGTCCAGATCCTGTTGTAATCTGAGGTAACCCTCTTTGCTGTCCACTACACCTCCAATTTTGGTGTCATCTGCAAACTTACTAACTGTACTTCTTATGGTCGCATCCAAATCATTTATGTAAATGATAAAAGGTAGAGGACCCAGCACTGATCCTTGTGGCACTCCACTGGTCACAGGCCTCCAGTCTAAAAAACAACCCACCACCACCACCCTCTGTCTTCTACCTTTGAGCTAGTTCTGTATCCAAATGGCTAGTTCTCACTTTATTCCATGAGATCTAACCTTGCTAATCAGTCTCCCATGGGGAACCTTGTCGAACGCCTTACTGAAGTCCATATAAATCACATCTACTGCTCTGCTCTCATCAATCCTCTTTGTTACTTCTTCAAAAAACTCAATCAAGTTTGTGAGACATGATTTCCCACGCACAAAGCCATGTTGACTATCCTTGTTCAGTCCTTGCCTTTCCAAATACATATACACATTGTCCCTCACGATTCCCTCCAACAACTTGCCCACCACTGAGGTCAGGCTCACCAGTCTATAGTTCCCTGGCTTGTCTTTACCGCCCTTCTTAAATAGTGGCACTACGTTTGCCAACTTCCAGTATTCCGGCACCTCACCTACGACTATCGATGATACAAATATCTCAGCAAGAGGCCCGGCAATCACTTCTCTAGCTTCCCACAGAGTTCTCGAGTACACCGGATCAGGTCCTGGGGATTTATCCATCTTTAACCGTTTCAAGACATCCAGTACTTCCTCCTCTGTAATCCGGACATTTTGCAAGATGTCACCATATATTTCCCTACAGTCTGTATCTTCCATATCCTTTTCCACAGTAAATACTGATGCAAAATATTCATTTAGTATTCCCCCCATTTTCTGTGGCTCCACACAAAGGCCGCCTCGCTGATCTTTGAGGGGTCCTATTCTCTCCCTAGTTACCATTTTGTCCTTAATATGTTTGTAAAAAGCCTTTGGATTCTCCTTAATTGTATTTGCCAACACTATCTCATGTACCCTTTTTGCCCTCCTGATTTCCCTCTTAAGTATACTCCTACTTCCTTTATACCCTTCTAAGGATTCACTTGATCTATCCTGCCTATACCTGACATATGCTTCCTTCTTTTTCTTAACCAAACCCTGAATTTCTTTAGTCATCCAGCTTTCCTTCTACATACCAGCCATCCCTTTCACCCTGACAGGAATATACTTTCTCTGGATTCTTGTTATCTCATTTCTGAAGGCTTCCCATTTTCCAGCTGTCCCTTTACCTGCGAACATCTGCCCCCAATCAGCTTTCAAAAGTTCTTACCCAATACCGTCAAAATTGATCTTTTCCAATTTAGAACTTCAACTTTTAGATCTGGTCTACCCTTTCCATCACGATTGTAAAATGAATAGAATTATGGTTGCTGGCCCCAAAGTGCTCCCCCACTGACACCTCAGTCACCTGCCCTGCCTTATTTCCCAAGTGTAGGTCAAGTTTTGCACCTTCTCTAGTAGGTACATCCACATACTGAATCAGAAAATTGTCTTGTACACACTTAAGAAATTGCTCTCCATCTAAACCTTTAACACTATGGCACACGATGTTTGGAAAGTTAAAATCCCCTACCATAACTACCCTATTATTCTTACAGATAGATGAGATCTCCTTACAATTTTGTTTCTCAATTTCTCAATAAATGCAGTTTAATTTATTAGTCCTTCGGCCCAACAAGTCCACACCGACCCGCCGAAGCGCAACCCACCCATTCCCCTACATTTACCCCTTTACCTAACACTATGGGTAATTTAGCTAACCTGCACATCTTTGGACTGTGGGAGGAAACTGGATCACCCAGAGGAAACCCACGCAGACACAGGGATAATGTGCAAACTCCACACAGTCAGTAACCTGAGTCGGGAATTGAACCCAGGTCTCTGGCGCTGTGAGGCAGCAGTGCTAACCACTGTGCCACCGTGCCGCCCATCTTGTCCCTGCCTGCCCTGACTGTTTGATTCACTTCTGTTCTCAATTGTACCCAGTCTCAGATTGATCTCTTTCCTCACTATCTCTCTATACGAATCTTTGTATATATACTGAAACACAAATTAAACACATTTAGATGAGTGTATATTATTTAAATATAATCTAAGCATCAAAAAGCTTGAGCAGGAGCAGTTGGTTGAGATGTTTGTTGCATCTAAAATGCACTTGTCACTTTGTGAGCCAGAAGTATTGGAGCTGTAGCACCTAAGGAGGTGAAAAAGACTCTGAAGCAATATTACCTGGTGGTTTTTGACACCAAGATGAAAACACTTGGAAAAAATTTAACACATTAATTGGTTAAAAAAACTTAAATACATTGGCATTAGCAGGCAGTTCAATGTTTAATTGAAAAAACTTCAGAAATTCAGACTTCTGCAATTTTTAATAGTTTGAAATAAAATCATTAGATGGGAGAAATGTGCATCTTTAGAATTCCTTAATTGTGTTCAAATTGTCAATTTTCTTGGTGGCTATAATTATATTAATATCAATTGCTTGGAGGAAAGGAAGAAAAAAAATCTATTTGGTTTCCTGTGTCTTATTGTTATCTGATAAAGTCCCTGCTGGAAACTAAATAAAGGGCTTGGTAATTTCTGAACAGTCCTAGGCAAAAGCCTGAAAAATCTCTCCCCAAGGGCAGCATCAGCCTTTAATTTGCACAATGGTAAAAGTCTTTGCTAGAATTCAATGCCTGGATTCACACATAAAGACTGGGCACTTGGTGAAGTACAAAAGGATTACTCAAGCAACTTCCAGTCCCTCATCTGTTTTAGAGATCTTGGTTTAGGGAGAAATACTGTCCATGGCAAAGGGAAGAATTCCCCCGTTCTTTGAATTAGTAGTAAAAGCTCCTTTATTTCCAACAAAGTGGTCAGGCAGAACTTCAACCTAATGTGTCATTTGAAATACAATACCTCCAACAGTGTAACACTTCAATGCCACACTGGAATATCAACCTGGATTTTAAGTCTCTATAGACAGTATTGAACAAATGATCTTCTGAAGAAACAGTCATACTGTTAAAGTTTTTCACATGGTACTAGTAAGGGTGGAATCACAAAAATATCTATTCTCAAAAAGGAATAAGAATTTTTCAAGGCACCAAAAAATAATTTGGCGAAAGTTAAATTTAATATTTTGTTTGCCTTGAATCATGCAGTCTCATTGTAATGTTTTAATTGCCAGATAAGCACTGTATCACATATTTGTGCCATCACTAAAGCCACCTATTTCTACCTCCAAAATACCCAGTGTCTCTGTCACTGCCTCAGCTCGTCATCATTGGAACTCTATACTTTTCTTACCTTCGGACTTGAGAGTTATTTTTATTTTATTAGATTTTATTTTATTAGATTAGACTCCCTCCAGTGTGGAAACAGGCCCTTCGGCCCCACAAGTCCACATCGACCCTCTGAAGAGCAACCCACCCAGACCCGTTCCTTTACATTCACCCCTGACTAATGCATCTAACACTACGGGCAATTTAGCATGGCCAATTCACCTAACCTTCACATCTTTGGACTGTGGGAGGAAACCGGAGCACCCGGAGGAAACCCACGCAGACACAGAGAGAATGTGCAAACTCCACACAGACAGTTGCCTGAGGCGCTGTGAGACAGCAGTGTTAACCACTGAGCCACTGTGCTGCCTCGTCTCACCCTGTTGACCCGAATTCTATTTTCCAAATATCTGAGCTGTTCTAAAGATAATCTGTCCATATCCTTGCTCATTAACTCCTATGTACCAATCACCATGTATTCACAGACCTGCATTATGACGGCTCCCACCCCTCCTCCAACTTCCAAGGCTGTTGCCTGGTGCCAGAAGTCTTCCCTGACTTTAATCACTGACTTTTGTCTCCTTATACGTTTTTCTTACAGTTTTAAATTCTCCTGCCTTAGTTCACCATGGTCGGTTTATCCATCTCTTAGAATCTTTCCTCCTGACTGGGTAATTTTGTTGAGAGTCATGAGTTGTCTCCTTAAATGTCGCCACTGCTTACTGTCATTCCTGCTTATCAATGCACCCAGTTCACTTTAGCTAACTCTACCCTATTTCATTGTAATGCCCTTTATTTAAATGAAACATAGTTCTTTCCAACTCAAATTTCTCACAGTCTAAGTTCTATCATGTTATGATCACTACATCTTTTCCTCTGAGGTAATTTATTAAACCTGCCTCATTACCCATTACTGTATCTAAGACTGCCTACTTGCTGGTTGGCTCCATGACGTAGTAATCCCTCATGAATTATATCTCTGAACTGCATTAAATGCATTTACATTCTTTCTTAATTAAGGTTTTCTTGATGAGACCAGCCTGGAGTATTATATACAGTTGGGACTCCATAAGAGTAAAAAATGAGGTCTGCAGATGCTGGAGATCACAGCTGCAAATGTGTTGCTGGTCAAAGCACAGCAGGTTAGGCAGCATCTCAGGAATAGAGAATTCGACGTTTCGAGCATAAGCCCTTCATCAGGAATCAGGGCTTATGCTCGAAACGTCGAATTCTCTATTCCTGGGACTCCATAAGACCATAAGATACAGAAGTAGAATTAGACCATTTGGCCCATCAAGTCTGCTCCACTATTCGATCACGGCTAACGGGTTTCTCAAGCCCATTTTTCCCCATATCTTCTCCCTTTGACCTCCTTACCAATCAATAATCTATCTATTTCTGTAAGAAATACACTTGCCATCTGCAGCAATGTGTTCCACAGAGTCACCACCCTCTGGCTGAAGATAATCCTCCTCATTTCAGTTCTGAAGGGTCATCCCTTCCACTCTGAGGCTGTATTCTCAGGTCCTTGTCTCTCCTACCAATGGAAATGTCTTCTCCATGTCCATTCTCAGTATTCTATAAGTTTCAATAAGTTAACACCCATCCTTCTAAACTCCAAGTACACAGCCAGAATTCTCATCCGTGCATGTGACAAGCCCTACATCTCTGGGATCATTCTTGTAAACCTCCTCTGGAGCCCCCTCCAATGCCAATACATCCTTTCTTACATATAGGGCCCAAAACTGCTCACAGGATTCCAGATGTGATCTGGCCAGAGCCTTATACAGCCTCAGTAGTTCATCTCTGCTCTTGAAATATAGCCCTGTTAAAATGAATGCTAACATTGCGTTTGCACTCCTTACTGTCTGCTGAACCTGCATGTTAACCTTAAGACAATCATGAACCAGGACTCCAGAGTCCATTTGTGCTTAAGATTTCCCCACGTAGAAAATAATCTTGATCTCTATTTTTCCTACAAAATATATAACCTCACATTTTCTCTCATTGTATTCCATCTGCCATTTCTTTGCCCACTCTCACAGCCTGTTTAAGTGCTTCTGCAGCCTCCCATTTCCTCACCACTATCTGTCCCTCCACCTCTTTTGGGTCATTTGCAAATCTAACAACAATGACCTCATTACCTTCATTCAGATTGTTATAGAGTCAGAGTCATACAGCATGGAAACAGACTCTTCGATCCGACTCATCAATGCCAACCAAATATTCCAAACTAAACTATTCCCATTTGCCTGTGTTTGGCCATTTTCTTTTCGTATGTTAGTTGAGGTAAGAATTCGCTTAACCATTAGTTTGAATGGCTCTCATTGCATCAGGTTTTTGGTGAAATTGAAAGAGCTATTCATATCTTCAAGAGAATCAAGTTCAAGGAGTTTGTTTACCCTTGAAAATGTTCATAGAATTTCCAAAAGGTCTCTTTTGACTTTTTATTCTTGTTACCTATATATAACCATGTGACTTCTGGGACCCATGTTGTAAGATTCTTTCTGCCTAATTTACGTTTTCTTTACCAAATAAAGAATATTATAATAACACATTCATGATAATAATAATAAAAGGTGTCCTGCAGCATGAGGTAGAGGAGTAAAGAGGATAGGATTAAGGAAATTCCAAAACTTAGGGCTTGTGCAGCTGAAATTATGGTCATTAATTGTGAAGTGATTAAAATCAGGTATGTGAAAGTGGTCAGAATTGGAGGCTAAATGAGATCTCGGAGGATTAAGGGGATTGCAAAGGTGGAGAAGGAGAAGCAGTACCTCAAATTTAAAAATCAATGAGACTTTTAAAATGTTGGTTTATTAATGGATTAGGAACCAACGTCAGTGAGTGTAGGGTGAATGGAATTTAAGGCTGAACGTTTAGAGTCCCTTGGGGAAAGGGGAGTGACACAAAGGCAGACTGTAGAGATTATAACAAGGTCAGCCTGGTAGACCTCACAGAATATGAGTTCGCCAATTAGGCTGACAATCCGGTCCAATCAGGGAGCCCTAGCGGACAGACAAGAACAGGAGGCGATCCCAATGGAGCCAGACCATTGTTAATGAATAGTTGTAGTCCCAACACTGACCCTTGTGGAATACTTCTAGTCATTTCTGCCATCCTGAAAAAGACCCCTTTATCCCCACTCTCTGCCTCCTGCCAGTCAGCTTATCCTCTATTCTATCATCTATGCCTGTATTTTGCCCATCTCACCTTGGGCTCTATCTTCTTCAGCAGCCACTTATGTGAAACCTTATTTAAAGGCCTTTTGGAAATCCAGATAGATTAGTTTTCTGGCTCTCCTTTGTCTAAGTTGCCCGTTACCTTCTCAAAGAATTCTAACAGATTTGTCTGGTAAGACTTCCCATAAGTCCATAGGACAGGAGCAGAAATTAAGCCATTTAGTTCCGTGAGTCTGCTCTACCATTCAATCATGGCTGATAGCAGAAAATTGGGGTTGAAAAATCTATCTCCCCATTACTTTTGGTCCCTTGCCAATCAAGAACTTATCTATTTCTGCTTTAAATATACTCAATGACCTAGCCTTCACGGCCTTCTGTGGCAATGAATTCTACAGATTCACCACTCTTTGGCTAAAGAAATTTCTCCTTATCTCTATTCCAAAAAGGTCTTCTCTTTACTCGAAGGCTGTGCCCTCGGGTCCTCGTCTCTCCTGCCAATGGAAACATCATCCCAACATGCACCTGTCCAGGTCGTTCAGTATTCTGAAAGTTTCAATGAGATCCCCCCCTCATCCTTCTAAGCACCATTGAGTATAGACCCAGAGTCCTCAAATGTTCCTCATATGTTAAGCCTTTCATTCCTGGGATCATTCTCATGAACCTCCTCTGGACCCACTCCACGGCCAATACATCTTTCCTGAGCTATAAGGCCCAAATTTGCTCACAATACTTTAAATATGGTCCAACCAGCACCTTATAAAGCCTCAGAAGTACATCTCTGCTTTTATATTCTCATCCTCCAAAGATGAATGACAACATTGTACTTGCCTTCCTAATTACCAACTCAACCTGCAAGTTTACCTTAACAGAAACCTAGGCTAGGACTCCCAAGTCCCTTTGCACTTCAAATTTCTGAATTTTCTCCCCTTTTAGAAAATAGTCCATGCCTCTTTTCTTCTTACCAAACTGCATGACTTCACATTTTCCCACATTGTATTTCATCTGCTATTTCTTTGCCCACGCTTCTAACCTGTCTAAATCTTACTGCAGCCTTCCTGCCTTCTCAATACTACCTGTCCCACCATGTATTTTTGTATATTCTGCAAACTTAGCCAGGATGCCCTCACCTCCTTCATCCAGATCACTAATGTATAAAGTGAAAAGTTGTGGTTCCAACACCAACCCATGTGAAACACCACTAGTCACCGGCTTCCATCCAGAGAAGGATTTTTTTTATCACCACTCTCTGCCTTCTGCCAGACAGCCAATCTTCTATCCATGCTAGTATCTGTCTTCTAATACCATGTGCCCTTATCTTACTCAGCAGCCATCTTTGCGGCACCTTATCAAAGGTTTTCTGGAAGACCAAATAGATAACATCCATTGGCTCTCCTTGGTCTAACCTCCCCTTGATGAAACTGTGACTTCCCTATTTTAATGTTACTTCCAAGTACTCTGCAATCTCAACTTTAATAATGGTGTCGAAAATGTAGGTCAGTCTAAACTGACCTATAATTTCCAACTTGTGCATCCTTCCCTTCTTAAACATGGTGTTAAATTAGCCATTTTACAGACCTCTGGGACCTTTCTTGACACAAGTAATTCTTAAAAGATCGCCATCAATGCCTCCACAATTGCCTCAGCTATCTAGCTATCTTCTTCACAAGTCTGGATGATTTATCCACCTTCCAGCACCTTCTCCTTTGGGGTAGATAATACACTCACTTCTGCCTTCTCATACTCTTGAAGTTCTGGTATGCTACTGGTGTCTTCCACCAGGAAGGCTGATGCAAAGTACCTATTCAGTTCCTCCACCATGTCTTCATTTCCCACTACTACTTCTCTAGCCTCATTTTCCAGTGGTCCAATGTCCACTCTTGCCTCTCTCTCAGCTTTTATACATGTAAAAACACTCTTGAAATTTGTAAAAAAAATACTATCTTCCCCAGCCCCCACTCCCAAAACCTTTTTTTTCAAATGTTATCCTCTGCTGGCTTTTAAAGGCTTTACTATCCTTTGGCTTCCCACTAATCATAATCATACTGTGTGCTTTTTTCCTTTTGCTTTTATACTATCGTTGACTTCCCTTGTGAGCCATGGTTGTTCATGCTTGCCTTCATTAGCCAGGGCGCTGGATATAGGAGCAAGGAAGTCTTCTCACAATGTTATAAAACATTGGTTAGGGCACTGACAGAATACTGTGCGCAATTCTGGTCGCTAGATCAGAAGGATGTGATTGTATTTGACAGGCTGCAAATAAGATTCAACAGGAAGTTGCCTGGGATGAAAAGTCTCAGTTAGGAGGAAAGACTGGATAAGCTGCGTTTGTTTTCCTTGAAGCAGAGGAGGCTGAGGGCTGATCTTATTGCGATACACCAAACTTAGAGAGGTACAGGCAGAGTAGAATGTGAGAATGTTTTTTCCAACAACAGACAAGCATAACACCAGAGGTTATAAGTTTAATGTGAAAAATAAGTGATCTATAGGAGATCAGAGAAGAGAATATTCACACAGAGGTTGGTAGAAATATGGAAGCATGCTGCATGAGAGGATAGTGGAGGCAGGTACTCTCACAGCATTTAAAAAGCATCTAGATGAGCACTTTAAATGCCAGATTGCAGTAGGCAATGGAGCGAGTGCAAGTAAATGGGATTGGTGTAGATTTGTTTGTTGTTCTGCATTTACGCTGTGGGCTGTAGGGCCTGCTCCTGTGCTGTATGACTCAGACTTGTGCATATTGACCTAGATGGGCTCCCAGTTAAGCACATCCAAGATTTTAAACTTCATATCCTGGGCTTTGAATGCTTTCATGGCCTTGCCACCTTTGTATCCCCTCTACCCATCGCCCTGCCAGATTCTGACATACCTCCACTCCTGGCATCACAGACATTCCAATTTTAATTGCTCCACCTTTGGCAGGTGTGCTTTCAACTGCTGTAGCCATAATTTCTGGAATTCACTCCATAAATCTCAATGCCTTTCTATCTCACTATCTACCTTTAAGGTGTATCATGAAACTTACCTAGTTATCCAAGTTTTGAACATTTGCCTTCATACCTCCTTTGTGCTTCAGTGTCAATTTGGTCTAAAAATGCTGCTGTTCAATGTCCTGATATTTTCCTACATAAAGGGTCAACATAAATGCTAACCGTGAAGACATGCAAGCATTTTTATCATGAAAACTGAATTTTTGAACATTAGTTTGAAACCCAACATCGTTACAGATATTGCTGTTTCTATATATTTTTTTCAAAACTGCAATCTTATTATGACCATTGCCATATTCTTGCTGGTACTTTAAAGCTATAGTGTTTGACATGCCAGCTGAGAGATCTCAGGACTGTATTTCAGACAGCAACTAGCAGTAATGCTGTACTTGCAAATTTGGCTACGAAAAGGTCTTAAGTGTGATTTTATCCAAAACTACCAGTAAACTTTTAGATTTTGAGTAATACTTTCCTGTAATAATTCATTAGCTGAAGCTACTGACTTTGAAACCAAAGTGGAAGATTTAAAGCAGCAGATATAAAAATGTTCCGTCATTTAGGAGCTCCAATTGCTGAAGCAAATTGAATCAATTTTTTTTTCCAGTGCATGGATATTAAAGGATACTATTACAAATCCCAGGGATACTGATAAACTTTAAAGATACCTGAGGTTCCAGTGACCGATTGGATAGATCACATGACAAGATTTCAAGTTTTCAGACTTTAAATGCATCAAACATACTAACATCAACGTAAACATTATTTCAGTTGACAACCCATACTCCAAACAACTAGAAAGAGTTCCCAGCTGTAACTTTGAATAACACTGAAAATTCACCATTATATTTTGTTTTGCTCCTTAACTGGACACTTCTTTCTCCAAAAACCAGTTCAACCTATCCTCAGCTCCTTGTTTCCTTTACCCTTTTCCAGATGGACAACTTCTGATCCCAAATTGACTTTCATGGCATGGATTCTACTCAAAACTAGGTGAGTTGTCTAGCCTTGTTTATATCATCACGAACTTGGTCACTTGAGTCCAATTGCAAGTTCCCACCTGAATTGTGCAGATGCCCATAAGGCCATAATAATGTCCTTATTCCTATGTAATTGCCATTTAAGTTTAGCACAGTTGTTTCTGAGTCAATTTTATCACTGTCAAACTGAATGCTAAATTCTATCACATTACGGTCACTGTTTCTGGGGTATTGTTTTACTCTGAGATCATTTTAAAATCTGCCTCATTACAGATTACTAGATCCAAAGTAGCGGATCCTTGGTTGGATCCACAGTATGTTGTTTTTGAGAACTGTCCCAAACATACATTGTTTCTCAAGGCCACCACTGTCAATTTGACTTTCCCAATCAACATGAATATTAAAATGATCAATGTTCTGCCCTTTTTACATGATGTCATTATCCTCTGATTTATTCTTTCCCTCACAGCATAGTTATGCTGCAGGATGGTACAGTACTCCCATCTTCTTTGCCTTGTAATTACTTGCCTCCATCCATATGGATTTTACATCTTTTTTTAATATACTCACAGGACATTGCCCTTGATAGGGTGGTGCTGAGCTGAATTCTTCAAGCACTGCAGTTCATGTGCTGTAGATAAACCCACTAATCTGTTAGGGAAGGATTTCAGGATTTTGACCTAATGATAAAGCAATATATTTCCAAAAGTCAGGATTGAGTGTAGCTTGGAATAGAATTGCTGATGGTGCTCCCATGTATCTGCTGTCTAAGGCAACTAGGTGAATTTTTGCAGTGCATCTTGTAAATAATACTCACTGCTGCTAATGAGGGTCAGTGGTGGAGTGACTGAATGTTTGTGGATATGGTTCCAATCAAGCAGGCAGTGATGGTGTCAAGATTCTTGAGTGTTGTTGGAGTTGCACAAATCCTGGGGAGTGGGGATTAGACTAGATTAGATTAGACTTACAGTGTGGAAACAGGCCCTTCGGCCCAACAAGTCCACACCGACCCGCCGAAGCGCAACCCACCCATACCCCTACATTTACCCCTTACCTAACACTACGGGCAATTTAGCATGGCCAATTCACCTGACCCGCACATCTTTGGACTGTGGGAGGAAACCGGAGCACCCGGAGGAAACCCACGCAGACACGGGGAGAACGTGCAAACTCCACACAGTCAGTCGCCTGAGTTGGGAATTGAACCCGGGTCTCAGGCGCTGTGAGGCAGCAGTGCTAACCACTGTGCCACCGTGCCGCCCACGAAGTAGTCAGGGAGTAGTCCATCACATTCCTGACTTGTGCCTTGTGATTGATGGTCAGATTTAACAGAGTCAATTGGATGGCATTATTTGTGGCAGTACTCCTAACCCCTGACCTACTCTTGTTGCCATTGTATTTATAGGTCTAGCCCAGTTCAGTTTTTGGTGAATGGGAACTTCTAGAGTGTTGATAATGCAGGCTTACGTTAGGACAATGACACAATGTAAAGGGCACTGGTTAGATTATTATCTTAATGGTGATGGCTACTGCTAAGCATTGAAAGTTGCTTGCCACATGTCAGCCCAAGCCTGGATACTGTCCAGGTCTTGTTGCATTTGGATATGGACTGCTTAATACCTGAGGAGCTGTGACTGGTGTAGAACATTGTGCAATCAGCAAGCATCCCTACTTCTGACCTTATGATGGATGGAAGGTTATTGGTGAAGCATCGCAAGGCGGTCACTACCCTGAGGAACCCCTGCAGATGTCTAGGAGCTGAGATGACAGATCCTATACAACCATAAACATCTTCCTATGTGCCAGGTATGACTCTAAACATCAGAAAGAACCACCCCCACCCCAATTCCCATTGACTCCAAATTCCTTGATGCCACACTCGGTTGAACACAGCCTTGATATCAAAGGCTGTCACTTTCACCTCATCTCTGGAATCCAGCTCTTTTGTCCATGTGTGAATTAAGGCTGTAATGAGATCAGGAGGTGAGTGGCCTTGGGGGAGGAAAAACTGGGCATCATTGAGCAGGTTATTGCTAAGAAGATGCAGCTTGATAGTACTGTTGATGACACCTTCCATCACTTAATTTACAATTGAAAATAGACTGATGGGCGGTAATTGGCCAATTGGATTAGTCCTGCTTTTTGTATACAGCATGTTCCCGGACAATTTTCCACATTTTCAGGTAGACACCAATGTGTAGCTGTACTGGAACAGCTTGGCTAGGAAAGCAGCAAATTTGGAACACAAGTCTTCAATACATTTGCCAACATGTTCTCAGGGCCCAGAGCCTTTGTGTTGGATTTGTTCTGTTTTCTATGTGTAGAACATATCTGGGCAATTTTCCATATTGATGGGTAAATGCCAGGATTGTTGCTGTACTAGAACAGCATGGTGAGGCATGTGACAAATTCTGGAGCACAAATCTTTTTGGTATTATTTCCAGAATGTTGTCAGGGCCTTTAATTAGATTAGACTTACAGTGTGGAAACAGGCCCTTCGGCCCAACAAGTCCACACCGACCCACCGAAGCGCAACCCACCCATACCCCTACATTTACCCCTTACCTAACACTACGGGCAATTTTAGCATGGCCAATTCACCTGACCCGCACATCTTTGTGACTGTGGGAGGAAACCGGAGCACCCGGAGGAAACCCACGCAGACACGGGGAGAACGTGCAAACTCCACACAGTCAGTAGCCTGAGTCGGGAATTGAACCCGGGTCTACAGGCGCTGTGAGGCCGCAGTGCTAACCACTGTGCTACCGTGCCGCCCTTAAATGTTTGCACTATCCAGTGCCTCCAACCATTTTTTGATATCACGATGAATTGGCTAAAGGCTGGTATCTGTAATGCTTGGGGACCTCTGGAAGAGGCCAAGATGGATCATCCACTTAGCATTTCTGATTGAAGATCGCTGCAAACGCATTAACCTTATCTTTTGCACTGATATGCTGGGCTCTCCCATTGAGGTTGGAGATATTTGTAGAACCACCTCTTCCAGTGAGCTATTTATTTGTTCACCACCATTCAAAATGGGACGTGGCAGGACTGCAAAGCTTAGATCTGAACTGTTGGTTGTGGGATTGCTGAGCTTTATCACCCTCTGGTTTTGCTGTTCGGAATATAGGTAGTTCTGTTCTGTCAACCACCAGATTGACAACTAAATGTTAGATATGCCTGATGCTACTGTACTGTACTCTTCATCATGGCAGAGCTGATTCCCTGGCCTGATGGCAATGATGGAACAGGGGATATGCTGCTGCTAATGGCTCACAGTGCCTCATGGATGCCTAGTCTTGAGTTGCTAAATCAGTTCAAAATCTACAGTGGTCATGTTAGCCAGTACAAGGTAAGGTATTAGCAATGTGAAAGCGGGACTTCATCTTCACAAGAACTATGCCATGATCACTCTTAATGATGCAGTCACAGACAGATGTTCTGCAACAGGTATATTGGTGATGATCTTCCAATCAGAGATTATTTCTTGCTATTATACTCATTCCATCTTTTATTAACAAACATACCTGATTACACTTTCCTTCTTGCTTGTCCTTCTGAAAAGTTCATGCCTCTGAATATTTAGCTTCCAGCTTTGATCACCTTGTAACTATGTCTCTGTAATGACTATAATATCTTAAACATAAATCTGTATTTGTGCTGTTAATACATTTATTTTGACCTGAATACTTCATGCAGTTAAGTAGAGAACCATTAATTTCACCTTCTATCAATTTTCCCTCTGGTGCTCCTTGCTGCTTTTTCTTTGGCCCATTCAGTCCCACTCTGGGTATTATTACTTACTTAACTACTCTGCAAAGCTGCCAATTCCTTCGCTTCGTAAGCCTACATATTCCCTCTCCAATACCCAATCAATTTTATTTAGTTTAATGTGGTCTCTGCAGCCCTTATTATTCAATTTGCAGGACACTGGTCCAAGCACAGTTCAAGTGAATAGGTCTCCTCTACTTCTGTCCTGGTGCCAATACCCCATGAACTGATACCCAGTTCTCTCACATCAACCTTTAATACATGCACTTAACCTGCTGACTTTATTTACCCAATGCCAGGTTGCCCATAGTTCAAGTAGTAATAACAAGATTATTTTCTTGGAGGTAGTCTTTTCTAATTTAGTTACTAACTGTTCAAATTCATTTAGTAAAATCTCATTTCTAGTCTTATCAATTTCATTGGTACCAGCATGGATGACAAAACTGCAACCCTTCTCTCCTACTCCAAGTTCTTTCCCAGCCCTGAGGAGATGTCCTGGTGTTGTGCAGGCAATACTGACTTCAGGATTCAAACTCACAGCTGCAGAGAACAGTATCTATAACACTGCAGAAGAATATCACAACATCCAAATAATAGTAATATTTAACATCAGCAGAATATAAGAATATTTAGGCAAAACATGCAATATGCACATCACAGTCTTTATTATTCTACTGTTGGTACTGCTATTTTGAAGCTTGCTGTCACACATCTGGAATATTCAGATGCTTGGAAATGAGAGCCAAGAAACAAAAGGTTCTAGCTTTGATAACTGCTCAATGGAAAAATGCAAAGACCAGTATCATACCAAGGTATTAGCTAAGAATAGCTCACTTTCAAAACAGTTACCATTGATGTTACAATTCTCATCCTCAGATTCCTACAATCCTCCTCCTACTGAGAGAAAGAGAATTGGGGTAGGCCTGCTGCTGTAAACACAGTTTGGCAATAGTGGACAGAAAGGGGAGTAGGTTAAGCAGAAGGCTAAAACAAACTTTTAGCCAGCATATTTCTGAGGCATGGGTACATTTCCGTGAATTAATTTTCTTTTAACTTAGCCAGAGTGTCAGATCCCAATTGCAAGCTCTATAGATCATACTGGCATTGAGAGGAGGTTCATTGCCCTGGTTTTCGCTATGATCCTTCCCAGTGTTCTCTAGCTTTCTAAATTCACTGGCCAGACTTATGGAAAAATAATTGAAAACATCAGACACTGCAATCCATTGAACCAAACCAAATGCTAAGTTGGTGTTTTCAGGGGAAAAGAGTATAAGAGAAATTGGAGGGAAAAGGGAAATTCAAGGGTGAATTTTGGAATCTACAAATCAGATAAGGCACCAGTTTTCAATTCATTTTAATATTTATTCCCTTGTACAAGACCGATTCTACCACCATATATGAAGTCGGTTCCTTGCTCACAGATTTGCAGGCACAATGACAAGTTGACCTTCTTGGGCTTATAGTTTCCGAAAGCTGCATGAAAATTATACGTATGTGGAGATTGGTTGAACAAATGTTGACAGTGGTGCCACTTCAGCAGCTCACACTTCCAAAAAAAGGATGAGAAGATAATAGATCTTACACACAAATATATGAGAAGTCATTTATACTGACCTTGGCATATCTTACTTTAAACTACAACAATCATCAAACAGTGGCAACTATTGTGAAATGAAGAGGTCAGACTTTGTGATTTTCTTGGCTATTCATTTGGCAAAGTAATACTGTTTCCTGGAGATGGGTTAGAGATGTACACCCACCACACCCCTCCTGAAAAATAAATTCCTGGCTGAGAGCCCAAGTGGCTGCATAAAGGAACCTGCAAACTACACAGTTTCAAGAGTCACATGAACTAAAACAGAGATGCCATGTTTTATGATTAGAAATGAAACCCCCGATCATTGTAATTTAGAGATTGCTCATGTTAAATACAAGGGTTTGGAATTGACTTACTCGTTTTATTCGTTGAGATTATGTCAGCATTTATTGCCGATTCCTAATTGCCCTTGACAAGGTGGTGGTGAGCTCCTTTGTCGAACCGCTGTAGTCCATTTGGTGCGGGCAGATCCACAATGCTGTTTTTCATAAAATCATAATTTTACACAATTTAATGACTTAGTTTGAAGGCCATTTCAAAATACTCAATTCTAAGTTGTACCAAATATAGCAAACATATTTGCTTTTTATGCAATCATAAATTCTGTAAAGTGTGAAATTACAGCGAATCATAGAAAGTCTCTCTGTGACATCATTTACATCTCTGAGTTATTTTTATTGTTTTCAATGATTCCATTGCCAATTTTTCCCCAGTTATAGGTAGTTCCTGGGTTTCAAACAGGTTCTGTTCTGGAGTACGTTGATGAGTCAAATTGCATGCAAGTCTGAACACAATGCAGCACAATGGAAAGCAGCTGTTCTTATTTACAGGAAATGTTCATATGTAAGGTCTTTAAAATTACACCTATGCATGGGATTTGCATTTGTAAGTACAAGCACTCATATGTCAGACATCCATAAACTGGTGACTCCCTGTATTCGATTCACAGTCACCAGACTATTTACCATACATCTTGAATTCCACCATGTTGTCTCACCTGCCTAGGCACAAGCGAATAAGTGCAATGTCAACATTTAAGTGAAAAGTATTGACCAGGAAGGTCATGGAATGAAGGTGATCTGAGATTTAAAGTAAGCACAGAGAAGAAAAAATCTCAAGTTTGAGCTTATGGTGTTTATTTTTGCAATTAGTTCCTGTTCACAGAGATTGCTACTCCTTAGAATCATAGCACAAGGTTTACCTTGCTGCCTGTTGTCTCTTAAGCACTTTCCCAAATTAGAACCTGCTTAGATTTTAATTTGACAGAACTTGAAAATAACTGTAAATAATAACATTTTAAAGTAACTCCTTGTCACCGAGTTGAGGCCTGCAATTTCCATAAATACAAACTTTCTACAACCCCAAGCAGATAATTTCAACACACAGATTAAAACTACAACACTGTCCAAAAGTGCAGAACAGCAAATTAAGAGCAGAAACTTACTATTATTAATTTATGGGAGCGGGCATTGCTGGATAGGCCAGCATTTATTGGCCATCCTTAATTGCCCTTGAGAAGGTGGTGGTGAACATCCTTCTTGAATTACTGCAGTCCTTGGAGTGTAGGAACACCCAAAGGGAGAGAAAAAAGTTCCAAGATTTTAGCCCAATGACAGTTAGGAGGGGAGATATAGCTTAATGTCTGAATAGTTTGTAACTTTGAAGAAACTTGCTCATTGGTGTTGTTCCAATGCATCTACTGGATTGACTGTAGATGTTGAGGGTTTGAAATTTCTTTGGAAGGTGTTGTCAAAGGATCCCTGGTGAGATGTAGCAGTGCATATTGTATGTGGTACACATACTGCTGCTATTGTGTTAAAAGGAGCAGGTGTTGAAGGTGGCTGATGGAGTGGCAATCAAATGAGGTGTTTTTCCTGGATGGTGTTCAGTTTCTTCAGTGTTGCTGGAGCTGCATTTACCTGCAATTTGTTAGTATTCCATCAAACTCCTAGATGGGGGATAGACATTGGGGAGATAGGAGATGAGTTACTTGCTGCAGAATGTTTAGCTTCTGACCTACTTTTTTCACCATAGTATATTTTATGGCTGGTCCAGTATAGTGTCTCATTGTTGGTAAACCCCAGAATGTTGATAATGGAGGAGATAGTTGTACAATGGTAATATCCATGGATTAGTGTTTTGGTCCAAAGGTGGACAGCACGGTGGCACAGTGGTTAGCACTGCTGCCTCATAGCGCCAGAGACCCAGGTTCAATTCCCACCTCAGGCAACTGTCTGTGTGGAGTTTGTACATTCTCCTCGTGTCTGCGTGGGTTTCCTCCCATGGTTCAAAAATGTGCAGGTTAGGTGTGTTGGCCATGCTAAATTGCCCGTAGTGTTCGGTGAAAGGGTAAATGTAAGGGAATGGGTGCATTGTTCTTCGGAGGGTTGGTGTGGACTTGTTGGGCCGAAGGGCCTGTTTCCACACTGTAAGTAATCTAATCTGGAGATGTGGGTTCAAATGGCAGATGATAAAATTTGACATCAAGGAAAAAAAATCTGTATCTAAAAGCTAATCTAAAGGCAACAATGTCATTGAAGAGGGCAATGGCCTAGTAATACTATCGCTAGACTATTAATCCAGAGACCCAGAAAATGTTCTGGTGACCCAGGTTCAAATCTCGGCAGACGGTGGAGTTAAAATTGTTTTAAAAAAATCTGGTGGAGTTAAAATTGTTTAAAAAAAATCTGGAGTTATGAGGCAAACAATATCCAATTGTGGATTGTTCGAAAAAGCCATCTGGCTCATGAATACCATTTAGGAAAGGAAACTGTATCTTTACCTGGTCTTATCTACATGACCTATAGAAATGCAGTTGACTCTTCAGTGTCCTCTGGGTTATTCAGGATGGGCAAGAAATGCTGGCCTGGCCAGTGACACATCATTGCATGAATGAAAATAAATGGTCTTGGCTGCCAGACTGCTGGCAGGAACTGGTGGGAAATCCATTGGAATAAGATGCAACACCTCATCACATGAATACGCAAGAATGGAGTGATATAGACCAAAGGCAGGGTAGAAGGGATTAATTTAATTTGATGTCATGTTCGCACAATATCGTGGGCCGAAATGCCCATTACTGTGATGTACAGTTCTATATTCTAAAGTAATCATTGTCAATTGTCATGAAAACCATCTGGTTCAATAATGTACTTTAGGGAACGAAATCTACCTGATCTGCTCTCAAGTGATTACAGACCCACAGAAACATGGCTGCCTCTTAACTTCCCTCTAAAATGGCCCTACCAAACCACTCAGTCCAGGCCAATTCAGGATGGGCAATAGATTTTGGCCTAGCTACTGATGCCCATAATCTTCTCAGCAAATATTTAAAAAAATCAGTGACAGTGACGGTCTACACCTGGGCAGGACTGGAACTGTCCTGGGGGGCTTTTGCTAACGCTGTTGGGGAAGGGTTAAACTATTGTGACAGGAGGATGGGAACCAAATGAGGTGGTTAGTGGACAGTAAGGAGGTAGTAACTAAAGTCTGTAAGGAACTAGATAGTGAAGTCAGTGTAACTAAAAGTGAAGAGTAGGCAGAGAGCAGATGATGAACACCAAGGGACAAGTAGACTGAGGTGCATTTGTTTTAATGCGAAAAGTGTAGTAGGTAAGGCAGATGAACTTATGGCTTGGATTAGTACCTGGGAGTATGATGTTATTGCTATCACTGAGACTTTGTTGGGTGAAGGGCAAGATTGGCAACTAAATATCCCAGAATATAGATGCTTCAGGCGAGATAGAGAGGGAGGAGTTGCATTATTGGTCAGAGAGGATATCATAGATATGCTGAAGGAGGGCACGATGGAGGACTGAGCGGTGAGGCAATATGGGCAGAGCTCAGAAATAGGAAGAGTACGGTAACAATGTTGGGGGACGTACTACACACCTCCCAACAGCGAATGTGAGATAGAGGAATAAATATGTAAACAGATTATGGAAAGATGTAGGAGCAATAGGCTGAAGGGAGATTTTAATTTTCCCAACATTGACTGGTATTCACTTAATGTTAGAGGTTTAGACGGAGCAGAATTTGTAAGGAACATCCACAAGGGTTTTATAGAGCAGTATGTATATAGTCCAACCCGGGAAGGGACCCTACTGGACCTGGTGTTGGGGAATGAGCCCGGCCAGGTGATTGGTTTCAGTAGACTTTGGGTATAGTGATCACAATTCCGTAAGTTTCAGAATACTCATGGACAAAGACAAGAGTGGTCCTAAAGAAACAGTGCTAAATTGGGGGAAGGCCACCTTTAGCAAAATTCAGAAGGAGCTAGGGAATGTGGGTTGGGACTAGCTGTTTGAAAGTAAATCCACATTTGATATGTGTGAGGCTTTTAAAGAGAGGTTGATTAGAATGCAGGACAGACATATCCCTGTGAAAATGAGGATTAGAAATGGCAAGATTAGGGAACCATGTGAAACTGGTTCCCTAATCTTGCAGGTGAAACTGTAAGACTAGCTAAGAGGGAAAAGGAAGCATACCTAAGATCTAGGCAGTAAAGACAAGCCAGGGAACTATAGATCGGTGAGCCTGACCTCAGTGGTGGGCAAGTTGTTGCGGGGAATCCTGAGGGACAGGATGTATATGTATTTGGAAAGGCAAGGACTGATTAGGGATAGTCAACATGGCTTTGTGCATGGGAAATCATGTCTCACAAACTTGATTGAGTTTTTTGAAAAAGTAACAAAGAAGATTGATGAGAGCAGAGCAGTAGATGTGATCTATATGGACTTCAGTAAGACTTTCGACAAGGTTCCCCATAGGAGACTGATTAGCAAGGTTAGATCTCATGGAATCCAGGGAGAACTAGCCATTTGGATACAGAACTGGCTCAAAGGTAGAAAACAGGGGGTGGTGGTGGAGGGTTGTTTTTCAGACAGGAGGCTTGTGACCAGTGAAGTGCCACAAGGATCGGTGCTAGGCCCTCTATTTTTGTCATTTACATAAATGGTTTGGATGCGAGCATAAGAGGTACAGTTTGCAGATGACACCAAAATTGGAGGTATAGTGGACAGGGAAGAAGGAACCTCAGATTACAACAGGATCTGGACCAGATGGGCCAATGGGCTAAGAAGTGGCAGATGGAGTTTAGACAAAAGACAATAGACAAGAGACAATAGGTGCAGGAGTAGGCCATTCAGCCCTTCGAGCCTGCACCACCATTCAATATGATCATGGCTGATCATTCCTAATCAGTATCCGCTTCCTGCCTTATCTCCATAACCCTTGATTCCACTATCTTTGAAAGCTCTATCCAACTCTTTCTTAAATGAATCCAGAGACTGGGCCTCCACTGCCCCCTGGGGCAGAGCATTCCACACAGCCACCTCTCTCTGGGTGAAGAAGTTTCTCCTCATCTCTGTCCTAAGTGGTCTACCCCGTATTATTAAGCTGTGTCCTCTGGTTTGGCACTCACCCATCAGCGGAAACATGTTTCCTGCTGCCAGAGTGTCCAATCCTTTCATAATCTTATATGTCTCAATCAGATCCCCCCTCAGTCTTCTAAACTCAAGTTTAATTCAGATAAATGCGAGGTGCTGCATTTTGGGAAAGCAAATCCTAACAGCACTTCTACACTTAATGGTAAGGTCGTAGGGAGTGTTGCTGAACAAAGAGACCTTGGAGTGCAAGTTCATAGCTCCTTGAAAGTGGAGTCGCAGGTAGATAGGATAGTGAAGTCGCAGGTAGATAGGATAGTGAAGAAGGTGTTTGGTATGCTTTCCTTTATTGGTCAGGGTATTGAGTACAGGAGTCGGGAGGTCATGTTGCAGCTGTACAGGACATTGGTTAGGCCACTGTTGGAATGTTGCATGCAATTCTGGTCTCCTTCCTATTGGAAAGATGTTGTGAAACTTGAAAGGGTTCAGAAAAGATTTACAAGGATGCTGCCAGGATTGGAGGATCTGAGCTACAGGGAGAGGCTGAACAGGCTGCGGCTATTTTCCCTGGAGTGTCGGAGGCTGAGGGGTGACCTTATAGAGGTTTACAAAATTATGAGGGGCATGGATAGGATAAATAGACAAAATCTTTTCCCTGGAATCAGGGAGTCCAGAACTAGAGGGCATAGGTTTAGGGTGAGAGGAGAAAGATATAAAAGAGACCTAAAGGGCAACTTTTTCATGCAGAGGGATGTACTTGCATGGAATGAGCTGCCAGAGGATGTGGTGGAGGCTCATACAATTACAACATTTAAGAGGCATTTGGATGGGTATATGAATTGCTAGGGTTTGGAGAGAAATGGACCGGGTGCTGGCAGGTGGGACTAGATTGGGTTGGCATATCTGGTCGGCATGGACGGGTTGGTCCGAAGGGTCTGTTTCCATGCTGTACATCTCTATGACTCTATGACTGAAGACAGAAGAAGGTGTGGAAGAATATCGGGAAAGTAAGCCCAATCTGAAACGAGGAATTAAGAGGGCTAAAATATCTTTAGCAAACAGGGTTAAGGAAAATCCAAAAGCCTCTTATTCTTATAAAAGGAGCAAGAGGGTATCTAGAGAAAGGGTTGGCCCACTCAAGGACAAAGGAGGAAAGTTTTGCATGGAGTCAAAGAAAATGGGTGAGATTCTTAATGGGTACTTTGCATTGGTATTAACCAAGGAGAGGGATATGATGGATGGTGAGCTTAGGAATAGATGTTTGATTACTCTAGGTCAAGTCGACATAAGGAGGGAGGTGGTGTTGGACATTTTAAAACACATTAAGGTGGACAAGACCCCAGATCTGGATGGGATCCATCCCATGTTCCAGAACGAAGCAAGAGTGGAAATAGCTGGGGCCTTAACAGACATATTTGCAGCATCTTTGAACACTTAGAACATAGAACAATACAGCATAGAACAGGCCCTTTGGCCCACGATGTTGTGCCGAACATTTATCCTAGCTTAAGCACCTATCCATGTACCTATCCAATTTCCGCTTAAAGGCCACCAATGATTCTGACTCCGCCACTCCCACAGACAGTGCATTCCATGCCCCCACCACACTCTGGGTAAAGAACCTACCCCTGACATCCCCCCTATACCTTCCACCCTTCACCTTAAATTTATGTCCCCTCGTAACACTCTGTTGTACCCAGGGAAAAAGTCTCTGTCTACTCTATCTATTCCCCTGATCATCTTATAAATCTCTATCAAGTCACCCCTCATCCTTCGCTGTTCCAATGAGAAAACGCCTAGCACTCTTAACCTATCCTCGTACGACCTATTCTCCATTCCAGGCAACATCCTGGTAAATCTCCTCTGCACCCTCTCCAAAGCTTCCACATCTTTCCTGAAGTGAGGCGACCAGAACTGCACACAGTACTCCAAATGTGGCCTTACCAAGGTCCTGTTCAGCTGCAACATCACCTCACGACTCTTGAATTCAATCCCTCTGCTAATGAACGCTAATACACCATAGGCCTTCTTACAAGCTCTATCCACCTGAGTG